>NC_033794.1:68092141-68099560 GCF_001876935.1 Asparagus officinalis | reverse complement strand
GCAACGCCCCGCCGGCATCCGATGAAGCCGACACCGCAGATCTGAACTCCTTGAGCGAGGAGTTAACTACTGATAACGTGCCCGTTCTATCAAAGAGAGCACGTCAGAGACGGCGACAACGCCTTGCGCGCCAGATGGCCAAGGCCTTAGAACCGGTTGATGGAATCCACTATGAAGCGGACCTGAAGTCCAGGAGGCACCAAGCACCGCAACAGCGGGCAGCTAACTCCTCCAACTCAACCATGAATGAATGGATCCGCGTCAAGAGGACGCGTTCAACTCTTGAAGAAAGGATCCAGAAACGCCGTGCGTTACTCGCGCATGCGCGAGCTCTGATGCAAGAAGCGCAGAAATGGAAACAAGAAGAAGTGGTCAAGAAGCCACCAAGATCACGCCGAGTCTGAAGGCCAAAGTCCAAACCGGCATAAAAAACAACCCAAACGGTGCCTGAAGGCATCGAAAGGAACAAACCACCAAATGCTAGCTCGGTCAGAACCAAGCCACCAAATGGTGGCTCGGCCAAAACCGAGCCACCAAATGGTGGCTCGGCCAAAATCAAGCTACCAAATGGTTGTTTGAGCAAAACTCGGACTGGCTCGGTCTGTTTCACTGCTGATTCACTTCCTACAGTCCCGTCTGAGTTTCCGGCGGCCTCTACTACTGTCCCGACAAGTTCCGCACCTCCGGTGGAGATCCGCGACAGTGTGGATTTGTCCCATTTTAAGATGACCATCAAAGATCGTCTTCGCCCGTCACATGATGATCGAGGCAAAGCTCCAGTTAGAGAGCGCTCAAGCCCGTTGAACGGATCTCGAGCAATTTTTCAAGCTAGAGGTCGTGATCGTCCTCTTAAGCAGTGGAGGAGAACGCATAACAGGAAAAGTCCTATAACTAACCACATTGGATTGTGTGTCGAAGTCCAGGAGCCTGTTGAAAGCCTACGTTCACGAAAACATAGCTTCAGACATGCGACTCCTGAAGACGCTAACAAAACGTTGAATTCCCAGAAGAGAACGTACTCGTCAGATGAAGACGTTATACCTGAAAAATCGTGCCAACACATGATAGGTTGCTCCAGTCATCAAACTGACGAGTTGTACTATCAAGCTGGGGGTGCGAACAAATCCAAGAAAAGGAGTGCCCGAGACACGGATTCTCACTGTTCGTGTGCTAAAATTATTAAGACGGTATTGTCAGAGTGTTGCTGTTCCAAGACCGTCCCGGAGAGAGTTTTAGTGTTTGAAAGAATCTCCACAATAACATCTGAATCCAGACCAAGGCATTTCCACAAGAAGAAAACTGTTCTTCAGGATGGTGAATTTCCATAAGTGTCCGTTAACATGATCGGGAGAGGAAAATCGACACGATACTTTAGTCCGGATCAGTTTGCCACAGTATCCCGACGTATGATCCGATTGCGATCGGGAACCATCAGACAAAGGGATTACAAAAAAAATGCAGAAAGGACTTCCTTCGGAAGACGAGACATCGGATGCTAGCTCAGATGCTTGCTCAGCAGTGGCTTCCGATGATACAGCATCCAGCGCAGGGCAATCCTACGAATCATTTATTATCAGCGCTGAGCAAATGGCTAAGATTCTCGATGATGCTCTAACTAAGCAAAAAGAGAATTTCAAATTTGAAATGGAAATGGCTATGCAGCAAATGAGGAAGATGTATGACTAGCAAATCGCAGCACTGACAACTCATCAGGGAGAATCTAGCCGTCGCAATAATCCCAACCAATATGATAACGAGCGGGAAGTGGATGAGAATGCTAATATGAACACTCCTCTCGTCGATAACAATACTGGGGGTGGTCCTTCGGATGATAACAATACGAAGGAAGACCATGTTACCTCTCCCCGAAATCGTTCAAAGAAAGATGCGAGCGAGGATAAGAAGATGAGGGATTTGGAAAGCAAAATCAATGCATTGATGAGTGATCATGAAGTAAAAAGGTCCGAAATACCGTGCCCATACCCAAGAGAGTGGGAGTCAATCCCGTATCCGGCAAAGTTCAACTTAATCAACTTTACGCCGTTTGATGGAAAGGGCTCCCCCACTCAGCATTTAATATACTTCAAGTCTCATTTGGGGATAATCTCCGGGAGTGAACCTCTGATGGTACGATCATTCGTTGGCACTCTTCGCGGAGCAGCATTCGATTGGTATCGCCGCCTCAAACTGGGGGGCATTAGCAGTTAGGATGACATGGAGGACATGTTTCTCACAAATTTCTTTGACGATGACACCGAGGTTTCGATCGGAATGTTATTTGACGAGAAGCAAAAGGACGGAGAGCTAGTAAAAATTTTCATCAAACAATTCCGGAACAAAGTCATGAATTGTAGGGATCCGATCAGTGAGGACTTTATCCTGGAGACTTGTTACAACAATCTTTCGTTGGATATCCTCGAATCCATGGGAATGGCGCCATCCAAGACCTGGAAAGATTTGAAGGTCCGAGGGGAAAGAGCCGAACGTTTCCTCAAGAGGAAAGAGGCTGAGAGGGGTCAAACGACGACGAATGTTCCACAGCTGAATTTTGTCCCTAAAGGAAAAAGAAAAGCGCAAGCAAACGCAGTGGACGCGAACCAAACATTCGAAGTGCAATCGCAGCCGCAACAGCAGCAGCAGAAGGCGCCTCAGCAGTCACGGTGGCAACAACAGTCTCAGAAACAGAAGGCTTCGGAACCGAAATTCCCGAAGGTCCACTCGTTCAAAGAAGATGAAGTTCCCGATATCTTCAAATACCTTATAGAAAACAACAAGATTAAGTTGCCTCCGGTGCAAGATCAGGAAGACGCCAAAAGGGTTAATGACCCGAAGTATTGTGCGTTTCACAGAACGGTTCACCACCCTACCAAGTCATGTTATGCCATCAAGGATAAAATCCAAGCTTTAATCGATGTAGGGGTCATCACTATGAAGCAACCTAAGGAGAAGAATGTGAATGCGAATGCAGTGTCGATTAGCTTCGGATTCGTTCCCTTGAACTGGTTTCAGCCTGAGCCTGTGATAAACGCGGCAGTGAAGACCATGAACGATGATCCTCACAAACAACGTCAGAAAGGACTTGTGCCACACACAGCCCCGAATGGCGAGATTCTTTGGGTTCACCCCGACCTGATTGGAGATGAACAGTGGACCAGATCCTCTTCCAAGAAGAAGTCAAAGGAAAAAAGGAAAGTCTTGTTAAGGAAACTCTGCTATTCCAAGGGAAGATGACTAAAAAATTCCTGCCTTCCCGCTTTCTGAAGATGAACAAAAAATTTTTGCAACCCGGAGTGGAAATAAATATCACTTCAAATATCACGATGCTTCCGAGCAATTAGCTAAGCAGGGGGTAACCAAAACCGTTCCCTCCAAGACATTGGCGGAGATGGGAATTGTCACAACTCTCCCAACACCCGTAGTTACGGAGAAGACCCAACAAAAGAAGAAAGGAAAAGAACCGTTATACCAAGAGGGTCAGAACCCGAAGCAGTCTCGATTCAATCTACCGATTGGGAGAGACAAACCGGGGAGTTCGAGCGCTTTACCCCACTTCGATATTATGACGTAATTAGCCAATATACCGGTTAGAATAACCTTATATGAGCTGCTGCATCTTTCAAATGACACAAGGGAAGCGTTACAAGAAGCCTTGGCCAATTCTGAAGTTTTCCTGACTCAGATCAAGCCATCTCCTGAAGAACCAGAGCCGTTAGTCCAACATTGCAATCTCGCGTTGCATTTCCTTCACAAAAGAAGACATGCAGATGAAGAATTCGAAGCATGACCGGCCCCTGTATTTTACTGGGCACCTTGGCTCTAGCGTTGTCAACCGGATCCAAGTCGATCCGGGTTCCGTTGTCAGCATCATGCCGCTCTGACTGATGTATAGCGTCGGAATACCGGCTAATAAGCTAGCCTCCACAGGCACTACAATCTACGGATTCAATACCAGTAGGTCCAGACCATTAGGTAAAATCCGAGTGAAGTATCAGATCGGAGATTTGAAGTCGGAAGTCACATGTTATGTGATCGACGCGGAGACCTCCTATAACCTACTGTTAGGTCGACCCTGGATTCACGGTAATGTTATAGTCCCATCAACTTTTCATCAGTGTCTCAAATATGTGGACACCAATAACGAAGTCAAGACGGTGATCGCGGATAAGCAACCGTTTAAAGGGTTGAAAAACTATTTTACCAACTCCCTTCTATACGAATACGGTGCCGAATCCGATACTGAACCATCGACCCAAGGTACAGACAGCGGGGAAGAAGCTGATACCGAAGCTGGGTTTGATTATGATGGTGGTTTTATACTTAATGATATTGTACCCATCGTAATCAATTTTGACGATGAAGAATCATCGGAAAGTAGTTGTAACTGGCAACTTGCCGAAGATATTATAATAAATGATGATTTAGAGTATTCATTGTGTCTTGATAATATCATAAAAGGGTTGTATGATAACCCTGACTTGTATATGCCACTTCAATCATTTTGCATGACAAAAAAACAGGTGCAGGATTCATTCGGAACGACACTTGTCATTCCTGCAAAGGCAGAGGGTGAAAATGAAGTTATCTATGGTAAAGAAAGAGAACCTTCGATACCAGACCACTTTTTGGAAGAAGATAACGATGATGATAAACCTGCCCCTCATCTATTCAGGTACAACACAAAAGCGCGTAATCTCATGGAGAGATATGGATATGACTTCGCACATGGGGAAGGTCTTTGTTTTGGTCGAGGTCTGCGAGTTCCACCTCGTATGGCCTACGTACCAAAAGGAAAGCCCGATGACTATTATAGCCACCGAAAAGGTTTGGGAGATGTTTCCTCATCCGACGACGAATGTTGCTGGCAAGTCATTGATCAAATCGCTAATAAGGGCAAAGATGGATATTCTTCCGACTCTTCAGCCTAGGACTCCGACGCTAGTCTCGGAGAAATGTTCAAAAAGCTGATGTCGAACATGGCTACGGTTGATCCTGCGATAATAGAGGAAGACGATCAAATACCAACTTGGGAAGACCCTTAGGTTCATCACCTGAATATGCAGTACGGTGATAGGTTTGAACAAAGAGAATCTCCTATCGAAGATCAAGTAGTCCAGGTGAATATGGGTAACGAGGATAATCCGAAGCCAATATTCATTAGCGACAGCCTCCCGTCGGATGAGAAAGAAGAGTTAATCTCTCTCATTAGGGAATACATCGATGTGTTCGCCTGGAATTATGAAGATATGTCAGGGCTCGATCCAAATATAGCAGTGCATCGTCTCAATATTAAGCCGGATGTCAAGCCTATCAAACAACAACAAAGACGGTTTCATCCGCAAATTATGGAGGCAATCGAGTCTGAAGTCAAAAAGCTTGTCGACTCGGGTTTCGTCAGGGAGGAACAACATCCCGAATGGCTCACCAATATCGTCCCAGTCCTTAAGAAGAACGAGAAAATTAGGATTTGCATCGACTTTAGAGATCTTAACACTGCCTGCCCAAAAGATGATTTTCCTCTTCCTATCACAGATGTTATCATCGACAATACGTGTGGATTCGAGAGAATGTCTTTTATGGACGGGTTCTCTGGTTATAATCAGATAAAGATGCATCCAGATGATGAAAAGCATACCGCGTTTAGAACATCTCTCGGTGTTTTCTGTTACACGATTATGCCCTTCGGCTTAAAGAATACAGGTGGCACCTATCAGAGAGCCATGTCAAAGATTTTTCAAGAGCATCTTCGAAAGACCGTCGAATGCTATGTGGACGATCTAGTCGTGAAAAGTCATGACAAAAATGATCACATCAAGGATTTGAAGACAATGTTCGATCTGATGCGTACTCATCAATTGAAGATGAATCCTACCAAATCATTTCTCGGAATGTCCAGCGGTAAATTTTTTGGATTCGTCGTCACCACCAAGGGTATTCACATTGACCCTGACAAAGTGAAAGCGATTAACGAGCTACAACCCCCGAGAAACCATAAGGAACTCAGAGGATTACAAGGACGGTTGGCTTATATCCGTCGCTTCATTTCAAACCTTTCGGAAAAATATCAACCATTCTCCAGGCTTACAAAGAAAGGCGTATCATTTATATGGGATGACGCTTGTCAAAAGGCGTTTGAGAATATTAAGGAATATCTCTCGAAACCCCATGTACTCGTTGCACCAAAATCGGGCAAACCGTTCTTAATTTATGTCAAGGCGACGAGCCATTCGTTAAGTGCATTACTTGCACAAGACGACGTTAACGGTCACGAACAAGCAGTGTATTATTTAAGCTGGACCCTCGTAGGCGCCGAATCTCGATATTCAATGATCAAAAGAGAGTGTCTCACCTTAGTATTCACTATCCAAAAGATGCAACACTACTTGGTGGGGGCAAACTATCTACGTCATCACCAATGTTAACCCAGTCAGAATATTCATGACACAGTCTGTTTTCATGAATTGGCGGTTAGCGAAATAGGCTTTACTTCTGTCCCAATACGACTTGTATTTTAAACAACAAAAATCAGTCAAGGGACAAGCTATTTGTGATCTCCTGGCGGCAAACCCAACTACGGATACCGCCGAGGTGTACGATGATTTGCCAGATGAAACCCACGAAGTCAACGTAACTTCCCATCAACAGGTGTGGCGTTTGTATTTCGATGGTGCCTCTCAGGCAACTAATGTAGCAAGTGCTCCTGGATGTTCTAAGATTTCTTCCGGAGTTGGAGTTGTCTTAATTTCTCCGGGAAAACATGTGGTGCCTCGAGCTTACTCGCTGACCGAGCCGTGCTCGAACAACGTAGCCAAATATAATGCGCTGCTTATTGGACTCAGCTTTGCTAAAGAGCTGGGGGTCGAGTATCTCGAAGCTTTCAGTGATTCTCAACTAGTAGTTAAACAAATTCAGGGAGAGTATGAAGTTAGAAATCAGGATTTGATATCGTACCATAAGGTGGCCGTTGAGATGACAGAATCGTTTGAAGGATTCTTCATCGAATACATTCCACGCTTACAAAACGCGTATGCAGATGCACTGGCAGCATTAGTCGTGTCTCTGGCGCAGCCTCCCGAAACAGAACAGTTCGTTACGGTGAGAACTCACCAACTCTTCGTACCAATCTACGATGAAGATGACAAGGAAGAGGATATTAAAGAAGTACATTCAACTCAAGTTGAGTTCGAACCCCGAGATTGGCGTTTTCTTATCATAGATTACGTCCTGCACGGAATCTTACCAGAAGACGTGAAGGAAAGGGACTCAATCCGACGAAGAGCACTGAGATTCTACTATAACACGGAGAGTCGAACGTTATATCGTAGGGGGTACGATGATTTACTACTACGTTGCTTATCGATTAAAGAAGCAGAAGAAGTCCTGAAAGAGACGCACGAAGGGGTTTGTGGTGCACACCAGCCT
>NC_033794.1:68089618-68090036 GCF_001876935.1 Asparagus officinalis | reverse complement strand
AATATGCAGTACGGTGATAGGTTTGAACAAAGGGAACCCCCTACCGAAGATCAAGTAATCCAGGTTAATATGGGTGACCAGGATAATCCCAAATCGTTATTCAATAACGACAGTCTCTTGCCAAATGAGAAAGAAGAGCTAATTACCCTCATTAGGGAATACATCGATGTTTTTTCATAGAATTATGAGGATATGCCAGGGCTCGATCCAAATGTGGCAATGCATCGTCTTAATATTAAGCCGAATGTCAAACCTGTCAAACAGTAACAAAGACGGTTTTATCCACAAATTATGGAAGCGATCGAGTCCGAAGTTAAAAAGCTTATCGACTCAGGTTTTGTCAGGGAGGAGCAACATCCTTAATGGCTTGCCAATATTATCCCGGTCCTTAAGAAGAACGGGAAAATCAGGATTTGTA
>NC_033794.1:68067354-68089557 GCF_001876935.1 Asparagus officinalis | reverse complement strand
GACAATACGTGTGGATTCGAGAGAATGTCCTTCATGGACGGATTTTCTAGTTATAATAAGATAAAGATGCATCCAGATGATGAAAAGCATACCGCGTTTAGAATACCCCTCGGAGTTTTTTATTACACAGTTATGCCCTTCGGCTTAAAGAACGCAGGTGCCACATATCAGAGAGCCATGTTAAAGATTTTCAGGAGCATCTCTGGAAGACTATCAAATGCTACGTGGACGATCTAGTTGTGAAAAGTCGTGACAAGAATGATCACATCAAAGAATTGAAAATGATGTTTGACCTGATGTGGACTCACTAATTGAAGATGAATCCTATCAAATCTTTCCTCGGAATGTCTAGCGGCAAATTCCATGGATTCGTCATCACCACCAAGGGTATTCACATCGATTCTGATAAAGTGAAGGCAATTAATGAGCTACAACCCCCGAGAAACCATAAGGAACTCAGAGGATTACAAGGACGGTTGGCTTATATCCGTCGCTTCATTTCAAACCTTTCGGAAAAATATCAACCATTCTCCAGGCTTACAAAGAAAGGCGTATCATTTATATGGGATGACGCTTGTCAAAAGGCGTTTGAGAATATTAAGGAATATCTCTCGAAACCCCATGTACTCGTTGCACCAAAATCGGGCAAACCGTTCTTAATTTATGTCAAGGCGACGAGCCACTCATTAAGTGCACTACTTGCACAAGATGACGATAACGGTCACGAACAAGCAGTGTATTATTTAAGCTGGACCCTCGTAGGCGCCGAATCTCGATATTCAATGATCAAAAGAGAGTGTCTCACCTTAGTATTCACTATCCAAAAGATGCAACACTACTTGGTGGGGGCAAACTATCTACGTCATCACCAATGTTAACCCAGTCAGAATATTCATGACACAGTCTGTTTTCATGAATTGGCGGTTAGCGAAATGGGCTTTACTTCTGTCCCAATACGACTTGCATTTTAAAGAACAAAAGTCAGTCAAGGGACAAGCTATTTGTGATCTCCTGGCGGCAAACCCAACTACGGATACCGCCGAGGTGTACGATGATTTGCCAGATGAAACCCACGAAGTCAACGTAACTTCCCATCAACAGGTGTGGCGTTTGTATTTCGATGGTGCCTCTCAGGCAACTAATGTAGCAAGTGCTCCTGGATGTTCTAAGATTTCTTCCGGAGTTGGAGTTGTCTTAATTTCTCCGGGAAAACATGTGGTGCCTCGAGCTTACTCGCTGACCGAGCCGTGCTCGAACAACGTAGCCAAATATAATGCGCTGCTTATTGGACTCAGCTTTGCTAAAGAGCTGGGGGTCGAGTATCTCGAAGCTTTCAGTGATTCTCAACTAGTAGTTAAACAAATTCAGGGAGAGTATGAAGTTAGAAATCAGGATTTGATATCGTACCATAAGGTGGCCGTTGAGATGACAGAATCGTTTGAAGGATTCTTCATCGAATACATTCCACGCTTACAAAACGCGTATGCAGATGCACTGGCAGCATTAGTCGTGTCTCTGGCGCAGCCTCCCGAAACAGAACAGTTCGTTACGGTGAGAACTCACCAACTCTTCGTACCAATCTACGATGAAGATGACAAGGAAGAGGATATTAAAGAAGTACATTCAACTCAAGTTGAGTTCGAACCCCGAGATTGGCGTTTTCTTATCATAGATTACGTCCTGCACGGAATCTTACCAGAAGACGTGAAGGAAAGGGACTCAATCCGACGAAGAGCACTGAGATTCTACTATAACACGGAGAGTCGAACGTTATATCGTAGGGGGTGCGATGACTTACTACTACGTTATTTATCGTTTAAAGAAGCAGAAGAAGTCCTGAAAGAGACGCACGAAGGGGTTTGTGGTGCACACCAGCCTAGCCCCAAACTTTATGACCGCATCAGAAGAATGGGACATTATTGGCCCACCATGATTAAAGATGCGATCGCATATGCCCGAAAGTGTCACACGTGTCAAGTGCACGTGAATTATATGCACCAACCCCCGGAGCATCTGCATCCTTCGGCTACATCATGGCCTTTAGAGACTTGGGGAATGGATATCGTTGGTCCTATAAATCCCCCGTTAGTCAAAAGTGATCGGTTCATTTTAGTCATTACTAATTATTTCTCCAAATGGGCTGAAGCGATTCCACTCAAAGAATTGAAGACGAACAACGTCATTGCATTCATTAAGCACCATATTATCTACCGATATGGTGTCCCAAGACGGATCATACATGACAACGGTCCTCAGTTTGTCAGTAATGCATTCATCAGATTTTGCGAGAAGTTTAAAATTCAAGATGTCTCGTCAACAGCTTATAATCCCACAGTAAACGGATTAGCTGAAGCATTTAACAAGACTATCATCAAGCTTTTATCAAAACTCGTGAAGACTAACAAACGAGATTGGAATGATAAACTCGGCAAAGCACTATGGGCTTACCGCACCACAGTTCGCACGCCTACTGACGCAACCCCGTATTCTTTGGTGTACGGGTGTGAAGTCGTCCTTCCGTTGGAAATTCAAATTCCATCTCTTTGAATTGCTCTCGCAGCCCAGATGACGACCGAAGAACAACATCAGAAACGTCTCGAAGAACTCGAGATGCTCGACGAAAAGCGCTTAGAGGCTCAACAGCACATTGAGTTCTACCAAGCCAAAATTTCCCGAGCTTTTGACAAAAAGGTTCGACAACGGAGTTTTAAAGAAGGAGATTTGATCTTAACTGAAAGACGACCTATGATCCTTAACTCCAAGAAGAAAAGCAAATTTAAACCCAAATGGGAAGAGCCGTTCGTAGTAAAGATAGTCTACTCGAGTGGTGCATATCGCCTTATTACCAAGGAAGGCGACCGGCTTATGATGCCGATAAATGATAAATTCCTGAAAAAATACTACCCTTAGTATATTCAGGATAACCAATGTATCGGGAAGTTTCCAGAAGAATACTGCATGTGGTATTCTTAGGGATAACCCAGTTGCTGTGAAAGTAATGAATAAGAAATCCACACTTGGACTCTGAATGTATTCAAAGTTAAAGCGTGTTTTATTATTGATAAATAAGATTCGATCATTTTGACAGATCAACATTTCCTCACAAAATCCTCCACTGATCAAATCAATTAACGGTGGGTCCACTAAAATTCTAATCCGCCAATTCATGGTAATTTTCAAAGCTTGACGTGTTAAGTCATGATCACTTAACATCAAAATTCCCCATAAGTGGCTAGTACAAGTCGGTATTTTTACTGCTACATGTATTCTACTCTCTTTGCTTTCAGGTCAAACCTATAAAAGTTAGGGCCAAAGCCAGATTCTCCTCTCGATTCCTTCCATGAACGAGAGGCTCACTTTCAATTTGAACAACCAAACCTATAAAAATTAGGATTGTCTCCAATCTCCCTTAGTCAAACCTACAGATAGTTAGGACTAAGATCGAGTCATCCCTTTTCGATAAACGAAAGACTTTCATCTTTTTCTTTTCGGCCAAACCTATAAAAGTTAGGGTCGAAATCGGAATTTCCTCTCAATAAACGAGGAACTTTTTTCTTGGATCAAGCAACCAATCCTATAAAAGTTAGGGTTGTTTGAATCTTTCTGATTCTCGGAATGAAGATCACACTCCTAGTTTCATCTTTCCGGATTCTGGGGGTGGAGATCCCATCTCGAGTTTCCTTTCCAACTGAAGATAGAATATAAAATTCTTCTTTTTCAGTACCGGGAGATAGAATATAAAATTCTTACTCTTTCATTTTTGGGTTCGTCTTTACCCTAAACAAGACCTGGGGACAGAATATAAAATTCTTCCTCTCCAGCATCGGGTTTGTCTTTACCCTGAGAAAAGACGCAATTCTCAACTTCCAATCCGCGCACTTCATGCACGGGGAACTTTATCTTGACTCCTAAATAAAGATAAGCATACGCCTAACACGCGTTGTCGGTTTAGTCTTTCACTGATTGAAAAAAACACTAGAATATAATTCTGGGGACTTTTATCCCGAAGCCTGAGTAGGGATGAGTCAACGCCTAATACGCGTTGTCGGGTGCCATATTCCCGTAAGAAATGGTGAAGTCTATGTATTCAAAATCATAACACTAAGTCTAGAAGAATTAACTCTCTTAGCACAACGTTACATGTGAAACGGGTATTAATAATTCACATATTAGCCCGATTCAAACGGTAGTCGGTAAAGGCATATCAAACCCGTTAAAGACTGGGGGTTTGTCGAAAATCCTAAGTCTACGTCTAACACACGTCGCCGGTTTAGTCTTTCACCGAGTGAAAAAAACAATAGAATACGAGTCTGGGGAATTTTATCCCAAAACCTAAGTAGGGATAAGTCAGCGCCTGACATGCGTTGCCGGATGCCATACTACCATAAGAAATGGTAAAGTGTATGTATTCAAAATCACAGCACTAAGTCTAGGAGAATTAACTCTCTTAGCACAACATTACATATGAAACGGATATTAATAATTCGCATGCTAGCCCGATTCAAACGGTAATCAGTAAAGGCACATCAAACCCGTTGATGGCTGAGGGTTTGCCAAAAATCCTATAAATATTATGGTTGATTATTCCAAACAGAATAGGACATCATAATAAAAGAAGTATAATAAAAAATACTTTCTATTGATGAAAATTCGAGTTTGTAGGTACAAAAGTCACAGCTAATCTACATGAAGTTTATGGCTAAGAACTTGTTGCTTTAACTTCGACAACTCTTCCACATAAGCTTGCTCGAGCTCTTCCTGCAATGTAGCCTTCATAGATCCTTCGTTGGCAGATAACATCCTTGCGGCCTCTTCTTTTGCCTTAGTCAGCTCCTGCTCCGATAGTTCCAACTCCCTAGACACAATCTCTTAGTTACGTTCTTCGTCAACCCTTGTCACTTCTAAAAGTTCCCAAGTCTCTTCTTCCGCTTGAAGCTCCTGTTTAAGTTGCGCTATCTTGCCAACACTTGATACAAGGGAGGACTTAATATTGTGCAGAGTTTGTAACTTGTTGTCAAGAACGGCTTTCATCTTATTTACCTTACTTTGGCGCATTTGAACCTCAGGTTCAACCAATGCCTGGGCATCGCGCCACGCTTACAGCCGAGATTCCATCCGAGCAGCTATGTACGAAGGAGCACCTGTATCTCGGAACTCTTTAAGTTCTTGAAAATCACGCTCTAGACGAGTCAAGTCATCAGCTATAGCTCGTAACAAGTGTAGCAATCCGATCTTCTCTATTAAGGATAATTTGAGATCGACGAATGGTCTGAATTGACGAAAAGATGTCCTACTATGGAGGAGTTTGTCAATCATATTGCCCACGAAAGTGAAAAAGCTGCTAACTTTCGTACAAAGGACAATCTGGTTCGGATCGTCATCTAACAATAGCGCTTTGACAAGATCAGAGAGTTGGAACGAAATCCCTGTAAAAAAAATAGGAATCAAACATTTCAGAATATTAACTTGAATATCTTCAAGCTTCGGTGTAGAGCTTACCAATACCGACAGAAGTCCCCTCAGCTAGATTTCCAACACTTGATTCCACCTGCACAGCCTCGTGAACTGGCGGAGGCGCTGCAAAAGCAACAACCGTTGATGTATCAACCTTTTCAGTTGGTCCGACGACTTGTTCAATCGGGTTAATCCCCACACTTGCGATGGTCATCTCAGTTGCTGAGAGTGGGAGAGAAGTTGGAATAATCGACGAAGGGTCTTGGGCAATGATTCTTGCCGCTTGCGAAAAATTGGGACCTTTAGAAGCGTCAGGTATCCCAACATCGATGTTTGTACCAGTCTCAACGACTAGTCCTGCAAGTGAAACTCCTCTATAGTTAAGTAAATCTGAGATAAGAATGACTGTTGTAGAGGGGTAAATTTTATACCTGCGGAAGAACCAGGCTCGGCGAATGCTTTGACGGTATCATGACGAATTGGTTCCAACAACATGTCATTAGATACCGAAGGGTCTGGTACCGGATCAGATGAATGAGCGTCCGACGTCTCAAAAGTAATCTTGAAGGGAATCCTCATTATCTGAATTCTTCATAAGGGTACCTACGGAAGAGTCCAGATTTTAAGACACAGGAAGGGAAATTGGGAATCCATAACAAATAAGAGTTGGATTTACCTTTATTAGGGATAGCAGAGTCCGCAATCCCAGTATTGGCACCTATTTCTTGGGGGTTTTCTAAAAGAGCCAAAAGCATAGAAATAATTAACGGAGGCACGAATTCTGAATCTGTCAACTCCCAAAATTGCCATTTGAAAGGTGTACTACCGGTGTTAGATGTACCTGGGTTAGAGACTGTCGTAGACAAACCAGGTCCTACCCGGTATCTTCATTGGTTTCAACAGTCATGTCCACTGCAATGTTATCGGGCTCATCAAGAATAGCTTCGTATACTCGATGCGAAAGGCTAGGCTCTTGAAATAAATCAAAATCGGGAGGAGGATCATAAACGGTCTCACTCTGGTCATGTCCCCCTGAAATGCAGATTCACTAAGTCTAACAGGGGATATAAAAAAAAAAGCAAAAAGTTGAAGCATTACCTCCCCCAACAACGGGTATGTCACCGAGTGGTTCTGCGTTGGGAACTGACGATGTGACGCGTCGTCTCAAAGTCATCTTCTGACATTTACAAGGCCGCGTCTCGTTAGGATCCGCAGGTCTACTCGGTATGGATTCAGCACATGGTTCAATTAAGGGATCAATTCGAGCCACGGTCTGAGAACGAGTGCGAGTAAAGTGACGACCTTTCACTTCCTTTCCCCCTTCAGAACCTACACCTGGAATTTCCTTTCACTTCCTTTCCCCCTTCAGAACCTACACCTGGAATTTCAACAAACATTTTGTGAGGATAAGTGGGTAAAGCTTTCCACCTTTTTCAGAACCTACACCTGGAATTTCAACAAACATTTTGTGAGGATAAGTGGGTAAAGCTTTCCACCTTTTTCGAGTCTTGAGTCGGCGAATTTGATCGGCGACTGCTAGATCCAATAGCTCTGCGAAGAAGGGCTCTGACAAACTTATGTCGAGTTCCTCTTCATCATGGTCTGCCGTCTTAGCCTTACCGCTGACAACATCTGCATCTAAACCTTCTTCTTCAGAAAAGAGGGGATCGTCCTCTTGTTCCTTATCTATAGAAGGACCGGCGAGTTCTTTGCCTTTCCTCTTCTGGTACTCGACCTCATAAACCATTTGGGTAGCAATCCGAGCTGCTGCCTCGGCCGTCAACTCAGCAATTGGCTTCATCGCGACGGACTCATTGGCCGCTAATAACCAACGACAATATAAGAAGGTAAGTTCCAGTTGGCGTTCAGTAACCGGAAGACTAAACCTGACGCCAGTGCAACCCGTAACATTCCACAGCCACGCCCGGGCACCGTCTACTAGGCCACCACGAGTCCGGAGTCCTGAACTTAGGTTCCCAACATATATTTGATCATACCCAAGTTGTTGTGCGAACTTGCATGGTAGATACGGTTCTATATAACAACAATTCTTTACTCGAAAAACCACATAACCTGGCCTGATGTTCACTAGCCAATCAAAGCATCCAGTGTCAAGGCAGGTCCGACCAGTACCAGGTTTCTCCATATCAACCAATGAATCACCATAACGACCCGAAAATCAAGGGAAGCATGTCGAGACGACCCAGCATTTATGGTCTTGCAGTCGTTTCCGTATGTCCAAGAACCCTCGAAGGGAAGCATGTCGAGACGACCCAGCATTTATGGTCTTGCAGTCGTTTCCGTATGTCCAAGAACCCTCGTCCTTTCCATTTACAATCTTCTATCGCATTTATGGTCTTGCAGTCGTTTCCGTATGTCCAAGAACCCTCGTCCTTTCCATTTACAATCTTCTATCCGCTGCAACAAGGGGATGGATTGGTTCGCAACCTTTGGCACATCCATCATGTCAGGGCGATGAAGAACAAACCATGCCATCAAGTAAGTGTAGGGCAGCTCCACCTTGACTGTTTGGATTACAACACTTGGCTTACTTCCTTCCTGAGTGAAAGTACTAATCATTTGGCGAAGACCACGGTGGATATCGACGATCATTGCCGGGAGGAGAGAAAGATTTTTCCGGTGAGCCAATTGAACAGCGGGGTAAAGTACCTCCACGGGCAGAACATCCGTGGGTTGATATGGGACTACGCATTTCTTTAGCGAAATGGTAAGATAACCAGCCAGCAGAGTCATCGGGTGAATAGGTTCATGGTATGCTATAAGAAGGTGTGAAACTTGGTCCCAGTAGGAAAATCATCCTCGATACCGGCAATGGTATAGGAATGAGCGTCGGACTTCTTAATTAACTCATTAATCTCCGCCGAAGTCGACGGCCTTAACTCACAAATCACTTCTCCAGAATTGCTTTCTAGATTTCTGAATAAATAATTTGTAAATCTTTTTAAGGTAATTTACGGTTTGGTCCTCTTCAACACTGGTTCGACACCTGCCAAAGCTGTGTAGTAATGGCATGTGAGATCTCACAAAGTGTCGTAGCGATTCGAGGTAGTCGACTTCAACTGACGTAACTATCGATTCGAAGGGAAATATTTTTGGTATAACATATTCCCCATGGGCAAACCCGAAACCTTGTTCATCTCATGAAGAGCTAATCCTAAATCCTCGTGCTTCGTCAAGAATGTATTCGTGTCGGGGTTGTAAAGCTCCATCAACGCAAGGAAGTGGGAAATGCTAATCGTCAGTCCATACATAGTGGCACGAACGGCTGCATATAACCCGCTAGCCTTCAGTTCTTCACCCTATCGGGCGAGGACATAGCTGGTTAGGCGAGACCACCAAAGTTTATCTGAAGAATGAACCCAACCATAGCATCTGTGGTTAGTGACAGGCATCTCTCTCCCCAGCCTCGCGAGGCGATTCTTCAGGGTATTAGCAACCGTAAATAGCTCGCCACGAGTGGAATGATGAGTGATGTATCCACAATGGACACGTTCACGTTCCTCCGTCAGATCCCACGACATCTCTCGTTTAACAACCTGTCGTAGTTCAGTCAATGAGCGATGACGAGGAATATGAGGGATATATAAGAAGCCCCCTTCATCCTTACTGTCGTAGTTCAGTCAATGAGCGATGACGAGGAATATGAGGGATATATAAGAAGCCCCCTTCATCCTTATGTAACCATTGCTCAGCTTTGTATGAGGGATATATAAGAAGCCCCCTTCATCCTTATGTAACCATTGCTCAGCTTTGAGGGGCACGATGATTGGGTCCTCAACAGAGTCGCCAAATAGATAATCTGGCTTCTTTAGGGGATGAGTGGAGTTAATGTCTTCAACCAGAGGTACATCGGTAATCAATTGCCGTAAGGTACGACGATCTCCTTTGCGTATTAGTTGGGGAAGTTCTTCAGGTGCACCCGGAGCAAATTGGGGGATAGCCGGAATGAGCATAGGGTCGTTGGCAGAAGCATAAGCCTCGCCGGAGCGGCCTTCCACCGCATTGGCATTGATCACCCTTGAAGGGAATTCGACTGAAACAAATAATGCGCATTTACAAAATGTAATTATGAAGTTTCCTGGTTATCTAAACAAGTGTTGAACTCATCTCACAAAGCGGTGAGATAGAGTCACGATCCTGTAATTGGCGAGACGATTTCAACGGTATCACGCGCGCACAAGACAAAGTATGCTATCGCATAACGACGCGACAACATACATTGCCCCGCGCGATGCAATACAATATGAAATCGCCCCAAATTAATTTAGGCATGTTTTGACCAAGCAAAACACGGCTATGAAACGGCCACACCCACGAAGGAGAATGGCTGCTCTTCCCGATTGCCTCACTAAGGAGAACAAAATGGGGATATCATACATAATACATCTATGTGTATTTCCAAGCAAAAAAAAAAAGAAAAGGTGCTTGTTAATTTAGGCGTGCTTTGACCAAGCGAAACACGGTTATGAAGCGGCCACGCCCACGAAGGAGAGTGACGGCTCTATACCGTTGAAATCGCCCCAAATTAATTTAGGTGTGTTTTGACCAAGCGAAACACGGCTATGAAGCGGCCACGCCCACGAAGGAGAGTGACGACCCTATACCGTTGAAATCGCCCCAAATTAATTTAGATGTGTTTTGACCAAGCGAAACACGGCTATGAAGCGGCCACACCCACGAAGGAGAGTGGCGGCTGTTTTGACCAAGCGAAACACGGCTATGAAGCGGCCACACCCACGAAGGAGAGTGGCGGCTCTATACTGTTGAAATCGCCCCAAATTAATGTAGGCGTGCTTCGACCAAGCGAAACACGGCTATGAAGCGACCACACTCACGAAGGAGGGTGACGGCTCTTCCTAATTGCCTTACCAAGGAGAACAAGGCGGGGATGCAAGATGCAATATACAGTATGATATGTTAATGTTGAAGTCGTAAATAAGAGAAATGGCGACGTTATACCGATGCAGCTGAAAGGTTCGGGTTCAGGTGACTGGGTAGCAGAACGACCCCTCGCGGTATGTGATCTCTTCGTCGACATAGCTAATCTGTAAGAGAAATCAGTGGTTCAGATATGTCGAGATTGGCGAATCAACAATCCAATATACAAAAGGGAAATTGCGATATTTAATTGAAATTCTAAAATTTAGGATTTTTTGGTTAAAAAATCCAATTAAACCTACGTAATATATATCTCATTCAAGGTGAAAGAAGGGAGAATCGAGTTGAAGGTCACAAAGTCAAACACATGGTCTCGATCACCTCAACATGTTGATTCACAAGCTCACGGAATCGTCCGAAATTAGAAACATAGATATTAAATTGAGTTTTAGAATCGTGCATATATAGGTTCGACACAAGAAATTCCTACGGCAAAAATTCATATATACAAGGGGGAAAACATCCAACAATTTCAGTCCAAGTTTGCACATACACCCTCCAAATTTCAGCCCATATTTGCACATACACCCCCCAAAATTTCAGCCCCAAATTTACACAAAAGCCCTCAACAATTTCAGCCCATATTTGCACATACACCCCCCCAAAATTTCAGCCCCAAATTTACACAAAAGCCCTCAACAATTTCAGTCCAAGTTTGCACATACACCCTCCAAATTTCAGCCCACTTGTTGCACATAAACCCTCAACAATTTTAGTCCAAATTTACATACAAACCCCCACAAATTTCAGCCTTGTTTTCAGCCCACTTTTTTGCACATAAAACCCTCAAATTCCCCCAAATTTGCACATAAAACCCTCAAATTTCGGCCATATATATGCATGAAATTAAAAAATATTGCAATCAAAAGTGAGGGAATCCATATCTCAAATTTTGGCCAACCCCTCAAGAGCAAAAAAATGGAGATTTGAGTTTTTCCCCAAATCAAAAAAACTAGGGTTTTGAAATTTGGAGAGTTCAAGAGAAGGGACTCAAATTGAAGCTATGAGAGAGAGAGACTCTTACCAAAGCTTGGAGGAGTGATGATGATGAAGCCCAAAATCCTGCAAACCCAACTTGCCTTGCTTGAAAACCTTGGAGAGGAAGAAGGCTTAGAAAGAAGGGGTTGAAGGCCTTGAAGAAAATGGGTTTAAAGGCTTTTAAAAGAGAAGAAGATAGAGTTCTTGGGGAGGAAGAACTCAAAACAGCAAGGGGGGAGCGGAAGTTTCTGTTTTGAAACCGAATGGAAGAAGAAAAAAGGAGGAGGAGATCGGGTTTTGTAAGTCGGGGTGAATTTTTCTTTTTTTGGTTGGACTGAACCCATATGAACCGGACCCGAATCTGACCCAAAGCAACTCAAACCTAGTTGAACCAGATCGGACCAGTCCTGGTTTGTTGATTCGCACACGTGTGAGCCTCGAAATGTGGGCTCGCGTGTGTGGAGGGGTCCGGGGATAATTCATATGCATTTTGAACCTCTTTTCGGGTATTTTTCGAGATATTCGAAGCCTGTATTCATACTCCAACGGAAATACGAGTCTAAACTGTTTCCCACTGTGGATGGGAAGTTCCTAAAAAATATTACGCGTAATATTCTTCAGGATAACCCGGCAACGCCCGACGGGTACACAAGGTTAAACTGATTCCCGAAACTCTCGAGAGTATATGAATAAAAACTGGTTCTTCGTCGGTCAACGCGTTGCGATGAGAGTCAACGGCGACCGAAACGAAACCCTAAGGCCAACGCCGATCAACGCGTAGCCCTAGGTCAACGCCGGTCAACGCGTTGCGATGAGAGTCAACGCCGATCGATATGAAACCCTAAGACCAACGCCGGTCAACGCGTAGCCCTAGGTCACCGCCGGTCAACGCGTTGCGATGAGAGTCAACGCTGATCGATATGAAACTCTAAGACCAACGCCGGTCAACGCACAGCCTTAGGTCAACGCCGGTCAAAGCGTTGCGATGAGAGTCAACGCCGATCGATATGACACCCTAAGGCCGACGCCGGTCAACGCCGGTCAACGCGTTGTGATGAGAGTCAACGCTGATCGATATGAAACCCTAAGACCAACGCCGATCAACGTGTAGCCTTAGGTCAACGCCGGTCAAAGCGTTGCGATGAGAGTCAACGCTGATCGATACGAAACCCTAAGGTCAACGCCGGTCAACGCGTAGCCCTAGGTCAACGCGTTGCAATACAGATAATCAGTGCAAAGTCAACTTAACGAGACGAGCCAAAATTAACTCACCAATTCCGATTCGAGATTTCGACAACGGTCAGACGATAAACGCAGTACCGGAAGAATTTTAACTGTTCGACAAACACTGAATAGACTGAAAGGTGGAATCAAAATCGGTTATAGGTCCCTTAACACCGACTGAAGGTGTGGGCCTATCACGTCCAAAGCGTTTCAGACTCCTCTCTAAAGAAATGAGGCTAAAACACTTTGGAGGGGGGGTATCTGTAGGCGTCTAAAAATGCCTATAGGTTCCTGAATACAGCTCGAGATGAAGAGGAGGCGATAAATGTCATCATCCAGTCGAGAAGGTTTATCCGAGTGACCCACGTATTTATTGGCCACCGTCAAGTAGCACGTACGCTCAACGGTCACCGGAACGACGAACCAAACGCCCCGTGCGCTCACCGATAATTCCATACACTCACTAGCCACCGTCAAGCGATCTGTGTGTTCACGAAACGCACAAAGCGAGTCAAGGAAGTGTACTGATCGGCGAAACAATGAAATACACATAAACAACGGAACGAGTCAAACCCAAGAAAGCCTCTGGCGGCCAGATCGCGTCAAAACGATCCGGTCGAGCCAGTGGCTCCGCCGCTCGGCGATGGTCAAGCCACCAAATGGCAGTTCGGCCAAAAATCGGTTTTTCGGTTCTTTGACGGATTCTTTCAGGATTTGAGTGTTCATGGGCGTTCCAACTAATCTGATATTGTGATTGTACAGTTGTTAACTGAAGATACAGAGAAATCCATCAGTCTCATCTAAATAACCGCATCCGAGGCCTATAAATATGAACCATAGGCCTCTATTTTATGGATCTGGAAATCAAGAGGATGAAGTGCTGTCAAATTGGAGATTGGAGCATGAATTTCAGAGAGTTAGCAAATCTTGGTGAAGTTCTTCAACAAAGTGAGAGTTCGAGAGATCTGAGACTCATTTCCTAATCCTCCGGATTTAAGCTTAGTCTTAAATCTTGAAAAGAGCCGTGATTTTGCTTAGTCAAAATCACCGCTATTGCAATTACTTCCTTCGTGAAGTGAGAGCATTGATCATCCAACTTCTGCTAACTGGATCTGATCCGTAGGCGGTCCACGGATAAACCCCGGCACCGGCAACGATCCCGCACAAGCAATAGGTGATAAACTTCTATTGCGTGTAGTTTGAGAGAAAATTATAACTTTTGATTTAAAAGTCTTAGAAAAAGGTTATATTTTTCTGAGTTTATTGTAAGTGTTTGAAGTTGTAATGGACTCATCAAAGAAATCAATTTTCCACCCAAACATGGAGCCAATGGAGTCGCCACCGACTTTGCACTTTGCATCCCGAACTTTACGATCACCCGCTCTATGTAGCCCTTCTGACTCAAGAACAATCGCCGATTCGCCCGCTCTCTTCTAATCTCCATACCCAGTATTTTCTTAGCAGCGCCCATACCTTCATCTCGAACTCTTTACCAAGTTGAGATTTTAGCCTATCTATCTCCACCTTGCTCTTAGAAGCAATAAGCATGTCGTCCACATACAAATGGAGATAGATATAATCACCTCCATGAAGCTTCCGAATATAGACGCAACAGTCATACTCGCTTCTGGAAAACCTATGCTTTAGCATGAAGGAGTCAAATCGCTTATACCACTGTCGAGGAGATTGCTTCAATCCATCAAGTGATTTCCTCAAGCGACATACATGACTCTCTTTATCCTCAACCTTGTAACCCTCAGGCTGATGTATATAGATTTCCTCCTCCAAGTCTCCATGCAAGAAGGCTGTTTTAACATCGAGTTGTTCCAACTCAAGATCACTATGAGCAACAATACTCAATAGCACCTGAATAGAAGTGTGTTTCACCACCGGAGAAAATATCTCATTATAATCTACACCCTCTCTTTGTGCAAATACCTTAGCCACTAGCCTTGCCTTGTACCTTGTACCACCGAGCTCTGAAGGATCTTCCTTTCTTTTATACAGCCACTTACAACCTATAACTTTCTTTCCTGCGGGCAATGGGACCACCTCCCATGTTTGGTTTTTCCGGAGAGATTCTATCTCCTCCTCCATCGCAGCCAACTAACTCTCGCTATCTCTATCTTGAATAGCTTCCTTGAAGGAGACTGGCTCATCTTCCTCCACCGAGAGTGTATACTCAACCAAATTAACCTGCCTATAGTGTTTCAGGGGTTGATCAGCCCCCAGCTTCTGTACCTGCTTGTATGCTCGCTTTGGCCTAGTGGAAGCCAAGCTATCCTCGACCTGTTGTTGTTGTAGTGCTTGTGTATTTTCCTACTGAACCTCCTCCGGCTCAAGCTCATCATCTACCTGATTTTCCACTTGAACATGACTAGAACCTGGTTGGTCCTTAGGTTCTATATCAATAACTTAGGACTTAGAATTCCCAACAGTCTCAACACCATCATCCTTGGGCACCCTAGCAATCATGGACTTCTCATCAAAGGTAACGTCACTGCTGATCACGAACTTCGAATTTTCTGTACACTAAAGGCGGTAGCCTTTTACACCCTTTGCATACCCTAAGAAAATTACCTTCTTGGCCCTCGTGTCAAGCTTTCCCTCGTTGACGTGATAGTAGGCGGTATACCCGAAGATTCGGAGTCTCTCATAATCTGCATGCTCCCCTGACCACACCCGATAGGGTGTATCACCGTCCAATATCGAATGTGGAGATCGATTCACTATATAGCAAGCTGTAGCAATCGACTCTGCCCACCATTCTTTGCCCAAACCAGCATAAGATCGCATACTCACTGCTTTCTCCCGCAGTGTTTGGTTCAGTCTCTCCGTGACCCCATTTTACTGTGGTGTAGATCTAACTGTCCAGTGTCTGGCAATCCCCTCCTGATCATAGAACTCCTTGAAGGCACCATCTGTATACTCTGTACCGTTGTCAGATCTTAATGTCTTCAATTTCTTTTTTGTCCTGTTCTCAACCATCGCCTTCCACTTCTTGAATGACTCAAATACCTCATTCTTATGCTTCAGAAAATAAATCCAAGCATATCTCGAATGGTCATCTATGAATGAGACAAAATATCTGGAACCATCCTTAGAAGTTGTCGACGCCGGACCCCAAACATCCGTGTGCACATAATCCAGTATCCCTCTGCTCTTGTGCTTGCTCCTCAGAAACTGAACCCTGTGTGCCTTTCCATACACACAATCCTCACAAAAATCCATGCAAGGCTTCTTCAGATTATTTAGCAAACCCTCTTTACCAAGTAGATCCAGACCCTTCTCTGACATGTGCCCAAGCCGCCTATGCCATAACCGTGTGTGCTCACATGGGTCTCCACCACTTCCATCAGTTCCAACAGCTGTATCTCCCATCACCGTCGTATCTAAGAGAGTATATAGGTTACCGTGGCGAATGCCTTCATTGCTACTAAGGAACCCCGAACAACTCTCTTCACTCCGTTCTCGGTTACAATCTTGCAACCCCCGGAGTCCAAAGCACTAACTGAGATAAGATTCTTCCGCAAGTCGGGAATGTGCCTTACATCCGTCAGGGTTCAAACCACTCCATCATACATCTTGATCTTAATATCACCTAGCCCCACCGTTTTACAAGCATGGTTATTCCCCATCAGTACGGTTCCACCATTAATGCTCATGTAGGTAGTAAACCACTTCCTATTTGGACACATATGGTAAGAGCAACCAGAATCAAGTATCCACTTCTCGGAGGTATCCTCGCCACCCGTGACGACATAGCATTCTTTATCGCTCCCTTCCTCTGAAGCGTAGCTTGCCTCTTCCTTACCTTCTCGTCTTTCAGTCTTGTTGTTGTTCTTCTTCCTGTTAGACCCTAGAGGGGGGGGATTAGGGTCTTATGCTAATCTAATCTGATTTAAATGTCAATTAAAATTAATTAATGAGTTATCCTAGCAAGTATGAAATACCACAAGATATATGATCTAGGATAAGCAATATGAACAATGAGATATATCCTAGCAATGAGATATACTATGGGATATATGCAAGGATATACAAATTAACACAATGGTGAAATAAACAAACTACAAAAGTGATAGTGCAAAATAAACAATGCAAACACACAATATGATCACGGAGTTCGAACCTTCCGTCCTACATCTCCGCTCCCCACTCCCGGGGAGAAATCCACTATCACAACCGGGTTTTCTACGTTCACCCGAATAACGTTTACACCTCACAGTGTCGGTTTTCAACGCTCACCGAACAACGTCACTCCTCATAATCGGTTTTCTAGTTCACCAAAAACTTCACAACACACTCGGTTTTCTAGCTCACCGAAAACCTAACAACACTCACAATGTAACAAATATAAATGATTTGTTCTCTCATACAAGGGGAGAACTCAATTAAGCATAACTCAATGTTACAATCTCTCACAACCCTAATATACTATGTATGCAAATACAATAAGCTCAAGGTGGGTGTGTGTAACAATGAGTGAAATCAAATCAACTAAACTCAAATAAAATATAAAATCTAGCTTAAGAACAATGATAATCAAACAAGTATATAAATGTAAAGCTAGAGTTGAGTTTAGGAAAACTTCTCTAGATGACAAGAGAGAGAGATGGATTGAATGCCCAAAATACAATTGATAATCTCCTCAAGCTCTTGTAAAACTTTCTTCATAAACCAAACCCTTAAACAAGCTTAAAACAAGCTTAAACAAACACTAAACAAGTTTAAACCCTTGTTAAACTATTTGAAAAACATTCTCTTGGATTTCTAGAGAGCTGAAGGTAATGGGGTATTTATACCACTCTAAAACTTCAGCATAAACCCCAAGCAAATGACAAAAAGCCTAAAGCAAACAGCTCAGAAAAATAGCCGTTGGGTTCCAACGGTCATATCGGCGGTCGATCGCGGGTCGATCGGCGGCGCGTCGATCGCGGAGCAACAAAAAACTAAAACTACTGCTCTGGACAAGCGGACGTCGACCGCGATGGTCGACCGCGAAAGTCTATGGACTCGCTATGGTCGCGATCACAGTCGACCGCGAGCCCCAAGCAAACAATTCTGGTTCAGAACACTTGGCGGTCGACCGGTGCGGTCGATCGAAATCTGATACTAGAAAAACAGATTTTAAAAGCAGATTTTTGAGACTTTTGAAAATATGTTAAAAATAACAAATGAAGTCCAAAAATAATGAAACTTTAGGAAATGTATATAAACATGTAAATGAACATGTTACAAAAAGAATTTTCCAAATTGCATTTCCCATTTGTGAAAAATCATTATTTTGCAAAAATAGTCCAAAACACAAAAATGTAAACATGTGAATTTTGACATTTAGGCTAAACCATGTTTTGAAACTTTGCACAATGATTATATAGACTTAATAAAATATGTATATGATTATTGTTAAGTCTAAAAACTAAGAATATAAAATTTTCACAAAATTGCATATTCTATGCAATGTTTTCAAAAACACAATAGTAAATATGAAATATGTGATTTCATACTATAACCATGAAAACCCAAAACCATGCATGTATATAAATGTATATAACTATATATATGCATAGAAACCAAAACTTATGTATATATATAACTATATATATATACAAAGAAACCAATAAATGTGTGTGTATAGATATTGAGCTTAACGTACTTAACACACATAATATAAAACCTAAACTAAGTTACCCAAGCTAGATCTTGATCTTCAATAAGCTCGACTTGGTACACTTGCGGATGAAGCTGAACTTGGATCTTGAACTAGAATTGCATAAGCTTCACCTACTATTCCGCCAACCTCCATTGGATATGATCGTTATGGCGCAATCCATCCAACCTCCAACATATTGTTTATCTAGAATAAATATAAAACACAAATACTAGACAATCAATATTAGATGTAAATTGTTTATAAATCATCATCAAAACAAGAAGGCCAACACTTCTTACCTATTCTCTTGTTAGGATAATTGACTTTGAAATGCCCTAGCTCACCGTATTTGAAACACGGTCTTTCTACAAGAGGTCTTGATTTTGATCTAGACTTTCCTCCCTTGCCTTTTTTCTTGCTCATTTCCTCTTCCTCTGGCAAAGAACCCCTGCGCTTGTTCTTTGTTACTACCAGTGGTCATATCACTAGTTACAATTTTTCGAAGATTATCCGCTTGAAGCGCCATTCTAGTCTCATCCATCGACAAACTGTCACCCACAAACATCAGTGTTTGAACCAGATTCTCATAAGACTTCGGCAGAGATAGAAGTAGTAGAAGTGTCTGATCCTCATCTTCCACTGCCACTTCAATGTCTTTCAAATCCGATAAGATCCTATCGAACTTGTTGATGTACTCCCGGATTGACGAGCCTTCCTCCATCTTGCAAGTGTACAATTTGGATTTTAAATAGATCCGGTTCGTTAGACTCTTCGTCATGAAGGTGCTCTCTAACTTTAACCACACGCCCGCAATCGTTTCCTCTCCATCCACCAAGAAAGCTACATCCCTTTCAAGGCAAAGGATAATCGACGCTCGTGCTTCCAGATCCAGCTCCTCCCAATCCTCATCAGACATATCCTTGTGCTTCTTCTCTTTTCTCACCAAAGCCTTGTGCAATTTCTACGAAATCAGCGAATTTTTCATCTGCATCCTCCAATAGGAGAAATCATTCTTTCCATTGAATTTCTCGATCTCATACTTTCCCACTTTAACTGTTTTACTTGTGGACGTCATTCTCCGCTTGTATTAATAAATCTAATTCTCTCAGAAATTTCAACAATAATCAAGCACCACCTCAAATCAGAAATTTTACCACCTCCAATCTAAACAAGGGCTCTGATACCAATTGTTGGGAGCGTGTGTCGCCCTCACCGCCGCGGAAGCTAAATAACTCCAAGAGGAAAAACAATCCTAGCTCGAGTTTAATCCAAACTCAAACTAACTGATACAAGCAATAACGAATACACAAATAAACAATAAGTAAATGAGGCGGTACAACAGATATACGTGGTTCGGCAAACTTGCCTACGTCCACGGAGGCCACACAATTAATTTCTTATTTAACCACAAAAAATTACAAAGCTTATAAAAGCGAGAATCTCCAACTAGAGCTCTCACAAAACCAACTTTGTTCACTGTAGTAGATGCTACAGGAATAGAGCAATTTTTCTTGACCGAAAAAATGATTCTCAAATAATCTAAGAATTTCCGCTGGAGTTAAAGCCGCCGCCACCGCAGAAGAAATTGTTCGCGTGGAAAACTGTTTTCTTTTTCATTGATATGATTGTCATCTTGGGTTACAAAGAGATCCGGTCTTTATAGAATCCAAGTTATAACGTAAATAAAGAAAAAAAATAAAATTAAAACTATTACCGTCTTCGGTGAAAAATCGCAAGCTCCTGGTTTTTGCGGTTGCTTGCTTGTGTCGGTTCTTTGCCAACGCGGGGTTAATACCGTGGACCGACCGCGGGCGATGCTAGATCGGTCGTGGATCTACACGAATTATGCGGTATTATTCCACGAAGCGGAATAATAGCGAGAGAGGAATTAATCCACAGAGGGATATAATCGCTCAGGATCTCAAGATCTAAGACCAAGCTTAGATCTGGGAGTGTAGTCTCGTGTAGATTCAGATCTGATTTCTTCTTCTCGTCTGAGATCCTGCCTTTTCTGAGCGATGGATGGTCGCCGAGGATTAGATCGAATGTGGCAAGTCTTCTGGTCTTGCAAAGTCGAGTTCACTCTTTCAATCCGGCAGAGTTTCGGCTCTTGAAAGTTCCCCCCAAAAATGAACGATCTCTAGGCTATTATAGGCTTCAGGACAGTGGTGCAAAAAGGGAAATGTCGGGCCACCTGCGTGGCCAGCTGTCTGGCCACTCTTGGAGTGGCCGGACTGGCCGAGCACCCAGCACGGTGAGCTGGCTTCATGGGAGCCAACCGCCGAGGTGGCTCGGCCGCGCAGCCACCGAGGTGGCTCGCCGTCCGAGCGCACCCGCAGGTCAGAGGGCTCGCACGAGCCACTCAAGGGCTGGCATCGGCTTGGCGAGCACTGAGGTGCTCGGCTTTGGCGAGCGCCGCGGGCGGGTGTTTTCCGACTTTTTCGCAGTCGATGTTCCGTCTGTCGCGTTTCTATTCCCGTGATTCGGTTGATTGAGACTTTGGTTGGATCTCGATATTGGCGTAGTTGGATTCTTGATTTGTGAGTAAATCGCTCTGAGTCGAGCCGGAATATTGATCTTGATTTGATCGTGATTCTCGAGTCCGCTCTCGGTTGATGAGCTCGTTGATTCCTCAACTCATTAGGCTTGATCTGGACGCGGTGTGATGCATTCGTCGTTCTGCTGCGATTCGTCGATCTCTGTCGCTCGTTGGTTCGCTCTGGTTTTGTGCCGAGCTATGCTAGCGGGACTATAAGCAATTTTATATGCCTAAGTCCCCCTCCAAAGTATTTGCACAGTCTTCGTTCTTTTATGAAGAGTCTGGGAGTTACTATTTGGATATGATTGTCCGCTACGCTTCAGTCGGTATTAGACGGGACCTCGAATGGTTCATGTTCTTGATCTCTCACATTCTCTAGGCCTTTTCGTGTGCTTTGGTCGAAAGTCTGTAGAAGTTCCGGTGCTGGCATTTATCTGTCTGACCGTTTGTCGGAATTTTTTGAATTTGAGTCCGATTATCTTTTAGCTGACTATTGATGTGGCGTCGAGTCTTTATGCACAACGCGTTGATCACGGCGTAGTGGTTGGCGCTTAATCCTCTAAGAATATTTTAAACAATATTCTCAGCCAGAAGCTTCTCAAACAAAAATAGGGAATAGTTTAATACTCATATACAGCTTATTGGAAGTATTAAGAAGCGTTTATACTCGTATACTTTTTCGGAGTGTCTTTATGGTTCGATATCTTGAACCAGCCGCCAAAATGTTGCGCAAAAAGGCCGAGTATTTGCGGTTCAAAACTTTCTCCGACGCTATCAATATGATTGGTAGAGGGGTTAATAGGTTGGACAGGAATGAACTAGAGCTTGATCAAAAGTCGTTCGTAAGTTTAATTCGCTCAAATTGAATTCTGTTCGAATTTGTTCAAACTGGTTCAATTTGGCTACAAACTGCTCATTCTGGTTCAATCTGTGCTAATTCTGGCTCATTATCTGATCTGGTGCTGGTCCAGCCAGGCTCCAATCTGGACTCAATTGGCGTCGTTCTGGCTCATTCTGGCTGTCCATTCTGGCCTCATTCTGGCCTCAATTTGGTTGGTCTGGTTCAACCTCGGTCGGGGTCTGGTTCAGCCAGATCTGGTTCTCAGCTATAAAGGGTTTTTCTTGCATTTTTTTTATTTTTTTTCGCTTCTCTCTCTAGGCCGCCCCCCCGCCCCCTTTGCCTCTTTTCTTGATTTCTCTTCCCTCGGACGCGTTCCAATTTTTTTAAAAACTTGGATATTCGTCTTAGATCATTCCTTCGCTTTTGATCCTTGACTGGAAAAATCTTCCGTAAACTGCATTTTTGAAATTTCTCTCAGCACCTCGATAGCGCGTGGTTCGAGCACTTTCAGATCTAATTTTTTATTGCGATTTGCGAGCTCTATCTCTCTCC
>NC_033794.1:68042025-68066354 GCF_001876935.1 Asparagus officinalis | reverse complement strand
AAAGAGAGAGATGAACTACAACTAATGGAAATGAGTTCCTCTCACGGGTGCATCAGCCATCTTCGCCTTTCGTTTCCAAGGTTCGCCTCCCCTGCAAAATTATCTGAGAGGAGCAAGGAGTAGAGGAGCAGTTAGAGGATACACGAAATTTCATTAATGTATTATCTAAAAAGAAGATACGCGCTGTCAGTGATAGATGCACCTTGACTCACAGAAATCTGGTCCTACAGCGTGATGCTGCCTGCCCTAATGTCAGCAACCCTAGTAGACTTCTCTACAGGGGGTAGTGGTCTAAGACTCAATCGGGGAGATAAGGAACAGATCGGGACTCATCTCATGCCTCGGCCCGACCACTCCTATATTAGAAATGAAAAGCATGGAGTCAACTGTTTCAGAATAACCAAGAAAGGTTTCAAAGAGTAGCACGTTACTGCTGTCAGGCTATAAGGGTCAGTCTCCAGCCAGAATGCCATGTCAGATGCCTCGTGAAGCTACAGCGAGGTTTGGCGGGCCTAATGCTCTTCTCGCGCTCGTAATAAGGATCGAAGGTATCGCCTGGGGAGGAGCGACGGAATCTTCATGCTGATCAACATGTGGTAATCTGGAACATCAAACCATAGTCAGTTTCAAACACTTCTGGTAAGATTAGAAGAAAAGATTGAAGCGCATATAACACTCGCTCGGGAAAATAGTCATCGTAATAATTCGGATCCCCGCCCGAGAGCCTCGTCCTGTGAATGGGAAATGTCTCTGTCCCTCTTTCGTCAATCCGACGAGTCTTGTTCCCGTATCCTCTGTGACCGGGCGTTTTCGCCCGAATCCTGGCGGGAAGTCAACCTGGGAAGTCTGCCTCAGCCTCTAACTCTGCAAATTGGCTTCACAGGGATAGTCTTAGTTGGCCTGGCTAAGCAACCATTTGGCAGCTCAAGAAAGTTAAGGTTGCAACTGGCCGTCAGCACTCGGAGACTAAATCTAACACGCAGTACAGCCAGTCACAGGTCCAACAACCAAGCGTGGGAAGACCGTCATCAACCACTTGAGTACGAAGGCTGGCGACAGGAGGATTCCCAATGTATAAGCTGGTCAATGAGCCAAACTGGCCGAGGCGAATGACGGCTACGGTAGATATGGTTTCGATGAAGCAACTGAAATCCCGTCAACCGGAAAGTCAGATAGCCGGGGCCTAATATTCACTAGCGCAGGTTGAAGCAGCCGATGTCTAAATAGAGTCCCGGTAACTCTCGTAGGCCTCTCTATCATCTATCAAAGCATTCAACCATGTCGACCGGAGAACTGGCCGAGAAACAAGTAAGAGAATGCCCAACACTTATGACTTGCAAACTGCTGTCTGGAGCATCAGAAAAATGCCGCAGGCCTACCACCTGCCAATTCTCAAGCGCAACTGTAGCAGGGGAACAAGATGGTCCTGTGGCGTTTCGCACCAGACATCAATATCCGAGCGAGTGAAGGACAAACCAGGCCATCAGATAAGCGTACGGGAGCTCCACTTAAGCGTGGAAATCTGAGCCTGGTAAATCGGTCTCCTTCCAGTGTGAACGCGACTGGAAAAGGCTGTCGCAGTCCTCGATGATATTAGCCACCATCAACGAAAGAAGTGAGAGTTCCTTCTTATAAGCAGAGCTGAAACTGCTGGGGTAAGTAACCTCCAAGGGCAGGCCGTCGCAGACTGATAATGGAAGCCACGACTTTTTCAACGGCAGAATAGCAAGAAAGCCGGGCAAAGAAGTGTCATCGGACGGTGAGAATTGTGAAGGTAGCGTGGCCAGGACAGAATGACTTGAAACTGTGGTCTTCCGCAGGAAAGCACGCCTGCAGGACCGCTGTGGGTGAAGATTGAGCGCCGCCGATCTTCTTCAGTAGACTGTTCACCATCTGAGAGTGAATGGGGCCAGCTCACAAATATCCTGCCATGAGTGCTCTGCCAGATTCTTGAACAAAAGTAGTTCGCAAATTGTTTCAGACTCACACATACCTTTGGTCCTGCTTTGCTAAAGGCTCCGACTGTGCGCAAAGCAATATGGTATATGACAAGTGAGGTCCGCATAGAGTCTCATTTAACGGTCAGGCATGCGATCTTTTAATTGCTGCAACATCATGACTGGAAGGATAAGTACTCCTGTGTATAGCATCTGTCCCATGACTAAGCGCAGAAATCCTGTGCATCTGCGTGAAGAGCCAAGCCCCTAACTCTCCGGCTGCCGGGATCAGGAAAAGTGTTGGGAGTCTGGATTATATAGCTCGAAAGCACAGAAATTGTTCTCAAACTGATAGGCAAGCCATACACGGTGGCACGAACGGCTGGCATACAAGCGCGCAAGCATGCAACTCATCGCTCGCCATCGGCTCAAGACAGTAATGTCGTATCATGGCGGCTTCCACCGAGACTTGTCGAAGAGTGCGACGCCAAGCGGGTGCAGCGTTAAAACCTGTGACGTGTCCGGCTGGCACTCCCGTCCCAGAACAGCGAGACGATTCGCTGCAAAGTGGAAAGCGATATCCCCCCCCGCAAGGAAGCTCGGTTACGTGGTGGTTCGTCCAGCCGCGCAATACACTCATCAGGACGCAATCCGTAACACGAGCGAGTATTTATAGGACTAGGATCAGCATAAGAAACATTACAGAGACAGAGAAAGAACAAACAGTGGGTGAAGCCATTCCCTGCAGCGAAACGGCAGGACCTGCCGAATGAGTGATATCCGCGCAATGGACAGCTCATATGATCTACTGTCGCGCCACGCACATGCTCCCCGTTGTCACAGCCTGAGCATCTGAGCTCAGTCAATGAACGATGCGCGAGGAATCTGCCGGCCAAGTATTATGAAGCGCATTGGGCGGTCTTGTGAAGCCAAATGCTCCAGCATCAATGAATACGGGCTTCTGGGTCATCGGACAGAATCACCAAATAGGAAATCGCGTCTTCCGAGAGGCTGAGTAAAGCTGGCGTCCTTGCACAAAATGGCGCATCTGTGATTATGCTGGCGAAAATAGCTCGATGACCACACTTGCCTCACCAAAGCTTGGGGGCAACCCTCAGTGCGAGTGTCCGAAGCAAAGCTGAGGTAGCTTGGAATGAGGGGAAGGGATCGTTGGAGTTTTCGAATAATGCTCGGCGCACGCGCCGTTCCATATATTGCGTGGGACGGGAATGCATCCAGAAGGTAGCCCCACTGCTGCAAAATAGACAAGTTAAACCACGTGGTTAGTCTCGATTATAAAAGGAAATTGAACTCATCTTACAAAATAGCTAAGATAGAGTCATTGCGCGTTATAAAGGGTGAGACGATTGCGGTCCACTATTGTGGCAAATCAACAAAAACAGGGTATGTCGAGCAACATAATCCTGCCATTATAAAACGCAATGTAGATGTAAAATCGCCTTCCCCTTTAATTTTGAGATATGGTTTTGACCAGCAGAAAACATGATCTTTTGAAGCGTCGATCCTCACTCAAGGAGGAATGCAAGGCTCTTCCGCGATTGCCTCGGCCAAGGAGAAAACCAACGCTGGGGTTTAAAAAAAGGGTCAATTTACAAATTATGGAAGAAAAAAAGGGTTTATTTTTCAAAATAGTTAGCCACTCAGCTATATAGAGGGGAGGCGCGCCAATCAACCGACATTGGCAGGGGAACTGACGTCTCGTAGGCTGCGAGACTGACGGCTCTGTGGCCAAAATAACGTCAAAGGGTTAGATTCCAAAAAAAATAATTCAGAGCCCTATTTTTGCAATAAAACGGCCCTCATAAATTGGCATTTTTACGCCCCCTGAAAGATTAGCCTCGAGGCATGCAAATCACACCCTCAACCGCTCACGATATAACCGCCCAATGCATGAATTAAATTGAGCATGAAAAGAGTCCAAAATTTGTGGAAGATTTACCTGAAAGAAAGGCTGCGGATCGCAACCGAAGTGAGACCTTTTAGCGAAACTTCCGGGACACGTGCTTCGAGGGGTCTGAGAGGAATTCTGAAAAATGATTTTTTGTAAGTGGATTTCTCAGTCAGGATCGCAAAGGAAAGACGCAGGTCTACGACGCACTACGATGTTTGGAATGGGCGAAGGACGCTCGAGGAAAGAAAAATCAATAAATAGGGATGAGGGGGGGGGGCCGGCCTAGAGAGGAAGCAAGAAAAAGAAAAAAAAAAGAGGAAAAAGAGACCCGCCTTTTATAATGTGGACGGCAAGGTTGAACCGCGGACGGGCGGGCCATAGTTGAACCGAACGCGGAACCCAAACCCAAATCAGTTCAAAAAGAGACTGAATTAAAGCGTCGAGACGAACTTCAATCAACTAAGGGCCGGCATCCTTGGTTTATTGCCTGTCTCTCACACAGCATTCGGAAAGACGGAAAGAAATTTTTTTTGAGCCCAAATTACTGAGCCTTTTTTTGGGCTCATTTTTCAAGCCGGGTTTTGCAGGCTTATTTGAGCACGAAATACTGCGGCAATAAGGTAATAACGAGTATAGAAGCTATTTCCTATTGTTGTTGAGAAGTTCTGCTGGAGAATATTTTTCTAAAAGATATTCTTAGGATAGACTCAAATAACACGAGCCGTCGGACAACGTGTCCCAAGTGAGGATTCTACACCGACAATCGAGCGTTTAGTTGCAACGTCGAAGCCAACCAACACGAGTTAAAAAGATTGGAATCAGGAATTCGACTTCAAGTTCAAAATTGCCAACAACGGTGCAGACAAATAAATGCTGGCAGAACCGGAAGCGCGCTTTTATGGTGATAAGGCATTCTACGAAGCACTGAATTGACCTGAGGGTATTGAAGGAATACAGAACGAAGGTTCATTCCAGGTCGGCGCGTTACACCTGACGAAAGGGTAGGGGCCAATCATATCGCAAAGGCAATTCCAGACTCTTCTAATAAAAAGAATGAGGCTGAAAACACTTTGGAGGGGGTAATCTGTAGGCGTATAAAATTACGCGTATAGGTCCCTTAAGCATGGTTCAGCATGATGGTTCGACAAATCAACAGGATGTTTCGAGCGACGAGGGCGGATAAAGCACCACAAACACGGCATATGTTCCCACTTGTGGAACGCAATGCCAAGCGAGTTCGAAAGTCAACGATCCGTCAACGACAAAAGTAGATTTTGTACTCAAAGCACCGGAGCGGAAAATAACTGCCCAAAATAAAGACCCGCGGGCTATCAAATCAAAGTCGGAAGCGAATCAAACGAAGAAGTGAAAGACGGAAACAAGACCATGACCGGAAAAACGGCGAAACAGACACACCGGGACCTCGGCCTAGAGCTAGAGGCCCTAACGCCGGGGTGGCTCGGCCAAGGCCGAGGCACCTCAGGGTGGCTCCGGGCCAAGGCGCCGAGCCACGCTGAGGTGGCTTCGGCCAAAGCCAGAGCCATCGCCAGGGTGGCTCGGCCAAGGCGAGCCACCCTGGGGTGGTTTCGGCAGCGAGCCACCTCAGGGTGGCTCGGCAATGAGCGCGAGCCCAGCCCTGCAGGTGGCCGCGACTCCCGCCCCCGCCCCTCTATCTCTTGTGCAGCAAAGGCACATTTTGTTCAGAGAGGTCTATAATAGGGGGGGTGGTTTGTTCATTTGAGGACTTCTTCGGACAACTTTTGAGAGAGGCGCGAAAGCTCTGGGGCGCGAGATTGTCACTCAGAGCTCGGAGATGCTGAAGGCTTGAAGACTTGGAGACTCGGCGGATTTGAATTGCTTAGCGAGGCACGACCGCACCGCGAAAAGGCAGGAGTTCGAGAGAGTCGTAATCCCTCAAGATGCTACGTCGTTTACAACTGGCCCGGATCTAAGCTTTTGGTTTTAGATCCCGAGATTGCGAGCGGCTTCGTTTCGCTTGGTGAAACGATCCTCCCGGCTATTATGCTCCTTGGGGGATAATACCCGTAATATGCGTCGTAGATCTGCTTGGATCGCAGATCACGCGTGGTCCACCGGTAAGCAACCGCCGGCGCAGGCAAACAAGCGCCAGCAGAAGGCAAGAGCCGAATAACAGGATCTTGTGATTTGTTCGGTAAAAAGAGAGAAAGTTGTAATTTTGATTCTTTGTTTTATTTTTGATTTCATTGTATAGCCGGATCTTAATAAAAAGACGGCGGATCAGCTTTGTAAACGCATAAAGTTGTTAACTGAGTGCAATGACATCGACAATGAAGAAAACACCAACTTTTCCCGCGAACATTTAGCAAATCACCCCATCCCCATATCTTCTAAACTTTGTGAAGACATCTCGAATGAAGTCTTCGAGTCAAATATTACCTTGAACCACCTAGTATGATAACTTTACTTTGAAGGTGCATCAAGACGGAGTCACACTACTGGATTTTCAGCTTTTAGCGATGGACAATTCCGTCGCCAAAACTTTTAGCAACAGAAAAAATAAAATTCCGTCACTAAAAGGTCGACCCTACATTTAGTGTCCCTAATTTAATCTTTAGCGACGAAATTTCCGTCGCTAGTTTTCAGCAACGGGGTATTAGCGACGAAAAATCCGTCGCCATTTTTTTTCAAAAAAATAAAAAAATATTAACGACGGAATTTTCGTCGCTAATAAAATTTTTAGCGACGGAATTTCTGTCGCTAATACTTGTATTTATTTCTTAATTTTTTCCCCGTGTCAGTTTTCCGTTGCTAAATATATGAAAATCCATCGCTAAAATTTTTTTTAGGGACGGAATATCTGTTGCTAAAAGTTGTATTTATTATTTTAATTTTTTTCCCGTGTCCGTTTTCCGTTGCTAAATATGTATTTAGCGACGGAAAATCCGTTGCTAAATATTTATGTAGCGATGGAAAATCAGTCTCTAAAAATAACCATTATTTTTAAAAAAATATTTTAAAAATTTAAAATACCCTGTACAATATCGATAATAATTTTAAAAACCTTGTTCAATCAGCAGTATAATATTCAATCTCACGCATATATCACACATTTATTTAAATAAAAATAAATAAAAGTTTCCTGATAGGTACATAATAAATATTATTTATACAACATAAGAAATTGTTTTCAAAGTTAAATTAATTACAATCAATCCTCCTGATTATCATCATCATCTTCAACACCAGCTGCATTATGACTACCCCCGGCTGCACCTTGTGAAGAAGTCCCAGTCTGCAAATATAAATCAAAATTTAATAAGGGTGTGTAACCATAATAAGAGTGCAAACATAAATATAATTCCCCCAACACCACAACACAACAACACAACACAATATAACACAATACCAAAACACCACAACACAACAACACAACACCACAACACAACACAACACAACACACCACAACACCACAACACAACACCACACCATAACACAACACAACACAACACAACAATAACAACAACAACACCACAAATCCCCCAACCCCACCCACCAACCAACCACACTCCCCCTCCCCCCCACCCCTCCCCCTCAAACCAACCAATACCATCACCACTACGCACGCACGCACCATCAACACCACCATCACATAAAAACATTATAAGTATATATTTTGGGCTTTGTGTTAGGGTTAGAGTTAGGGTTTGTGTGTAACAGTTTGTATCAGTGTGTATCGGTGTGTATGATATCATTTAGTCATAAAGAAAATTCATAACTAAGTAAGAATTATATATTTAATTTATTTAATTAGAAAAAGTAAAGTATATATATTACCTAATCTGACATAAACCGTCTCCTATATGCCTCCTGAGACATTTGCTCCTGTACCTTGGCATGTAATTTCTCCTGCGATATATCAAAACAACCTGGGCAAGTCGACTTACTAATGATGCATTGTTATGAAATTGAATATATAAATGAACTGCTACTTACAGCTAGATCCTTATTCTTTGCTTTCTTCTCTTCATCGGTGTAATTCGGGCTCCAGGAAGTCAGAATATGATTTGCAAAATGTCTGAGATCTCCTCTTCCCTATTTTATTCAAATATATCATTAACTCATAACACATAAATTATACTCAACTTGACAACTTAAAAGCTAATATATTATATACCTCAAGCTCCAATTGATGATAATGCTGGCTGAAGGACCTGGAGCCCCCGTGATGCTTGTAACTACGGGGCGCGTTGCGGTTCCTCCTTGCTATTTCAGCTTGAGCCTGCAAAACAATGTCAAATCAAAACAATATAGAAATTCAAACAATAAATTAAAAATATATACTTCAATAATACCTGAATTTCAGCCATGTCTCAGTAATCGCAAAGTGCAAAAAAATCTACTTCATCCACACGCTCGTCAAGATGCCAGAATCGTTCCTAATCTTCTGTTATTTGAACAAAATATTTTTTCTTCACCTCAAACCTCCATCTCTTGAATGATAAATTGATTTGCGTGAAGCACTAAGTCCAGGCACAAATATTATCATCAAGAAAGAAAAATCACTTCAGCATATAAAGAAAAAATAGATACAAATCAGTGTATTAAACATAATAATAAACTAATAACTAATAATTATGAAAATTAAAATAAACGACTCACACATATATATCTCCAACAAGCCACCAGCGCATCAATCCGCTACGACTTCTACGTCAAAAAAATATTGAAGAAATCATGTCTCCTGGCTAAAGCGGCGAGGAAATTATTGAAAGCATTGGCAAAGGCCCCAACAGGTACTCCGTTTTCCCATCGGATCACGGCCCTCCGATGAATATCACGAATGAGGTTCTGTTCCCTGGTAGCATTGTGGCCACGCCTAGGAGGTCGCCCAGTACTTACGAAACAATGAATCGGATGAAACAATGAATCAATCTATATTTGCTATTAAAATTTAAAATAATAACCGATAAACTATAAAAATCTATTCATACCTTTCAGTTCGAGGCATCTACGCCTTGATTGTTCGTACCTATGCTGCGTGATAGGGCGCAAAGCATGATAAGAATGCCCATCCCCCTTCACCTTGGCCGGATTGTGGACTCACTGATCCGTAATAGAATCTGGCGATAGTGCCACAGCTACTACAGCTACGCTATAAGGCTCAAATCTCCTCTCCTCCAATACATCTGCATGCGGTGGTGGTGGTATCTCCTCATGTTGTGTAGGATTAGCTTATGTCTCCACGTCATGTGGAGCATCTCCATGTGATGTGTCCTGTGGCTGCGAGTCATGTGTAGTATCTCCACGTCATGTGTAGTAAATGTTATAAAAATGTTAGGCTCACATTAATAGTTTATAGAAATGTACAGATATAACAAATAAATAAAAATACTTGACGTAGAGGCATGTGCGTCGCCTCCAGAATGTTTACCAAAAAGTCTCTCAAATGCTTTCTTACGTAATCCTTTTGTCATCTATACTTTGAAAACATAATGAATATCTAACAAAAGCATATAACGCAAATAACTAATAAAATAGCACATTGTAACAGAATCGCGTGTACATGATGTCCAGTCAAACAGATAATATAAAGGCAATAGTATTTCCAATGAATGTTCTTATTAATTCATAACCTAGTATTACATTATAATGATGATGCTGAGGCTCTACTCTACGATCGTGTGCGGATAGCCTGCTATCGTGTGCGTGCCGACGAAAGAACTGTTCTTATAGTTTTATCGACCCCACTGCAGACAGAATTTTTACCTTTATGCCTTAGCTCACATATAATCGCAGGTACATCAGGGCGCGCTAGTACAATTTCATCGGCAAGATTATTATTTTGTGTCAATAAAAACTCCTCGGCTATTTTGTCGGCCAAGATAACCTCCTCATCGTGATCTTCGTCAGACACGACTTCATGAATGTAGGCTCTAGGCGGATTCTTAAGGATAACCCATTCATTATTTTTCATTATATCTTTGACATAAAAGCACTGTTTGGCGTGAGCAGCGAACATGTATTTTTCAGACTGATATATTTCCTTGTTAAGATTAACGAGTATGTAACCGTAGTCATCCTTCGCCTTTTTCTGTTCACACCAACGAACCTTAAACACCACATGACTGACTTCCTTATTAATCCCACAGAAAATCTCCACGATGTCTTCTACCTGACCGTAGCAATAGATTTTCCCTTGTATCAGATTTAGATCTTTTGAACTAGCGTATGACAGTTGCGAGAAGGAGCAGAACACACTGCTGTTTTGCGTTTGTCGTCTCTCTTCGAGACCGACGGTGTTAAACCTAAAGCTGTTGACACAGTAGCCTCCATAATGCTTAACCACATTAGAAGGACCTCTGGCATATAAACAAACTTTCTCAGACAGGTTAACCCCATTCGTAATCCGTTTGTCAACCTTTAAGAAAAGAAGCAAATAGTTTACATATCTGGTGGCAGGCACATATATTTGATATACGAATCAGAAATGTAAAAAGATCTTACTTCACCCTTCAGCCATGCAGGTAATTTTCTAGAGTGTGTGTCCATAACTCTCTTATTTTTTTGTTCTGTATTTAAGAGTAGGTTGGACATATCGGATGTGAAACCTAGACAAGAAGCATTTATAATGGTTAAATAGAGATAATTATTGTGAGGTGATATAATCTGATTCAAACAGTTAAATACTTACGCCGCGTATATGTTAAATATAGTATCATTGCTCAGGATATATATGTGAGCTTGATCTAGCTCCATTCTGGAGAATCTAGTATCCTCCCCACGATCATTGTAGAATGTACCATCAATTATTCGTTGGGGACGGTTTAGCCTTGTCTCCACGCCCCGCAAGTAACGAGAGATAAAATTCAAAATTCGTTGGGGACGGTTTAGCCTTGTCTCCACGCCCCGCAAGTAACGAGAGATAAAATTCAAACTCTCGCTACTTATGTAGTTCTCTGCAATCGACCCTTCAGGACGTGCACGATTATGCATCAGTTGTTTCACGAAACCCAAATACCTACAAGCATATAGTTTCATGATTTGTGACAAAATGGAACTGAGAAATGTAATTTGACAAATATTAAATGAATATTATATTAATAAATACCTATCCACAGGGTACATCCAGCGATATTAAACTGGTCCTGTGATGCAGGCTTCGTATGCTAAATATATTGTGAGATGCACCATGACCGTGAAGAATGAGTGTGGAAATAGTATTTCCATTTTACACAGTGTATTGGCAACACGTCCCTCTAATTCTTCAAACTCCTTGACATCAATCACCTTAGAGCACGGTTGCTTGAAGAAACCGCAGAATTCTATTACCACCATCGCGAGTACCTTCTCAGCATGTCGCAACGCAATCGGGAGAAGTTGATGTAATAGAATATGATGGTCATGTATCTTGAGTCCCAAAATCTTTCTATCCTTAATATGCACATTTGCTGAAATGTTTGAAGCATAACCATCTGGTGCCTTCACGGACTTTAGAAATAAACACATATTGTGGACCTCATCCTTCTACAGTGTGACACGGGAGGTAGGGAGTTCAAACTTTTCGTCGCCCTTATCTATAGCTTGCAGTTCCGGACGAATGTTCAATTCTGCTAGGTCTCGACGTGCCCTTAAGTCATCTTTTGATTTTTCCCGTCCTGCAACAAAGTGCTCAAGAGATTCTAGCATATGTTCTTCTCGATGTGCATGACATCCAAGTTGTGATGTATTTTTAAACTTCTCCAATATGGCAGCTGATAAAATATGCTGAATTTTAACCATCCATGCGGAAGTTCAATGCCCTTTGAGACACACCCATGCGACTGGACATTGTGAGGCTTATTTCCTTTCGATTTGCCCTTGAGAAATAGCTTACCCTTTCCCTTTCCCTTCCATTTTTGCTTCAATATTTTTCTCCTAACTCCAAATGGGTTTTCTTTGTTGAATCTTTTTTTCCAAATATTTCTCTAGGTAAAGGATGTAGAAGCTCAAATATTTCTTCTCCGATCAGCCTTGGTGGTGCCGGTCTACTTTCTGGATTGCCATCGAACTTTCCTACTAACTTTCTGAACTTGTGCCCTGTAGGCAATCATCTGTGTTGCTAATAACAAAACTTACGGCTATACTTCAGGAACTTTTCCTCATAGTCTGACATGCAAACCGGACAAGCAATCTGACCATTCGTCTACCATCCAAACAGGTTAGCGTATGCCGAAAAGTCATTAATTGTCCACATGACTATTGCCCGCATACAGAAAGACTCCTTACCATAAGCATCATAAGTGCTGACACCTTCTTCCCAGAGAAGCTCCAGGTCGTCAATTAATGGTTCGAGGAAAACGTCGATGTCATTTCCAAGAGAATATCTTCCAGGGATCAAAAGAGTATCATGTACGGTTGCTTCATGCACATCGATGGCGGCAGGTTGTACGGTGTCAGCAACACTGGCTAGGTAGACCAAGCAGAGCTCATTAATCCAAATAGATTAAATCTGTCGCTAGCAAGCCCCAGCCTAATATTTTGAGACTCCTTACCAAAGTCGGGGTATATACGGTCGATGTGCTTCCATGCCTCACCATCGATGTCTCAGTTTCTCATCCTCTTTGCGGTTGGTCGAGTGCCATCGCATATTCTCAGCCAGCTCGGCAGACATATAAAACCGCTGCAGCCTAGGAATAATTGGAAAATATCAGAGAACCTTCGTAGAGATTTTGCTCTGCTTATTGGATGCACCGCCTTCAGATGTGCTTATAGCTTCTCCTTTCCAACGTGATACGTGACACGTCGGACATTCCTCCAAAACTTCATTACCCTTATTGTACAAGATGTAGTCGTTACGACAGGCGTCTATCTTCTTGTAATCAAGCCCCAGCGTATCAAAAATCTTGTGGGCTTCATAATAGGTCGTGGGGATGCTTTTCTCGCCGCCTGGAATGACTTTCCTCAACAAATCTAATAACATCTCAGGGGATGCTTTTCTCGCCGCCTGGAATGACTTTCCTCAACAAATCTAATAACATCTCAAAATGTGTAACAACCATCCCACTGAGTGTTAATGACTTTCCTCAACAAATCTAATAACATCTCAAAATGTGTAACAACCATCCCACTGAGTGTTTGGATACGAAGAAGCCTCAATATAAAAGAAAGCCTTGTGAACTCCTTACACCCCTCTTATAACGGCGACTCGTTTTCTTCAACAAGTCTCATCAATCGATCTACATCTTGAAAAATATCATTAGTGTTGACATCACTCACAGACGACGCTGCAAGAATATCTTCTAACATATCAATCGTGCCAACTGTCGGATTGCTGACTTTAGTGAACTCTTCCTCTGATTGCATCACCGGGACGCCTTCACCTAGACAGATGAAAACTTACGTCACTCCTAGCGAGCATTTTACCGTTCCTGCAATTCTTACAAGGACAGAAAATCGCCCCGCTCAGCGACCGTAGAGGGTTTGTGTCAGAGTAGGCTAAGAAAGCTTCTATCCAATCCTTGTATTGGGTGTCTAGATGCCTTCGATCATGTGGTATGCTCATGTACGATTTGTCAGGAACTGTCCGCATCTAGAATTTAAAAATTAATGGAAGTGAGCATATCCCTACATATATCATTTTAATTTAGGGATGTAAACATGTGTTCAGGGGACCACATGTGTGACTGGCTGTCAGAGGAAGGCTTCTATCCCATTAGGTATGTAAACGTGATGTGTATATGTATTTACGTGTGTTCAAGTATACATGGAGAACAACGAGTAAGCGCCGCCAAAACTCTGACGAAAAGAAAGTACACAAGAACACAAGTAAATACATATACACGTCATGTTTACATACCTAACCCGTACACACTGGACAGATCCAATAAATATTTATATATAAGCCCCCTGTCACATACGCGTACAAAAAGGTTGTCGAACCGAACAAGATGGTCTCGCATCCGCCAACGATCCTGTACGCGTATGTGACAAGTAAATAAAGAGATTATATATAGTATTTATTGGACGGGGAATTCTACGGCTCAAAAATATGAGTGTACAGTGTGTGCAGTTTCTATGTAATTAGCGATATAATAGTTGCGCTAATCCCTCACCCTCACCTAACCCTAACCCTAACCCTCAACCTCAACCTCACCATCACCCCCACCCTCACCCAAACCTAACCCTAACCCTCACCCTCACCTTCACCCCCCCCTAACCCTAACCCTAACCTTAACCCTCAAACTCACCCCCACCGCCCACCCTCACCCTCACCTATCCCTAACCCTAACCCTCACCTAACCTTAATCCTAACTGTAGGCAATAAAAATTTCCTTTAATCCCTATCAGAGAAGTTCAGAACAAAACTGCTAAAACCTCGCCCGAAATAGCAGAAAAAAGAAAAAACGCAGATATCTCTCAAACCGTAAAGAATTTGGCGAAACAGATGAAGCAAACCGATGGGTTGGTTTGCTTCGGCTCCATCTCGTCGAGATAGTCGATTTTTATATATAATTCGTCAAATTCCGACTAACGGTTTGAAAGTTACGACCTGTTCTTCGATGCATGTTCTGAAGCTCGCCTATAAAGGCTGAGACTCGCCTGTAAAGGCTGAAGCTCGCCTACAAGGAGGTCCGTCTGTAGGGCTAGAGCTCGCCTAATAGCTTGCCTATATAGCTCAGCCCACCTGACAGCATTGAAGCCCTTCCTCTAGAACTCGCCTACAGACCCAAGCCCGCCTGCAGATCCAAGTTTGCCTGCAGACCTAAGTCCGCCTGCAGACTCACCAGCTCGCTGTCAACTGCCTACTTGGAGTATGGGAACAGTTCTATCAGTGGTCATATCCCACGTTTTAAGGTAGAAAGCATGGCATTCCTCACCTGGGTACTAAGTACAGCCAGGGACAGCTACAAGAATAGGGCGGCTGGCTCCCTCACCCCTACTAGTGGTCAAATCCCACAAATCAAGGGATGACCCATGCCATCACTAGTGGTCAAATCCCACAAATCAAGGGATGACCCATGCCATCCCTTGCCTATTTAAAGCCACTTTTAGCTAACGTGAAAGAGGTCACAAATCAAGGGATGACCCATGCCATCCCTTGCCTATTTAAAGCCACTTTTAGCTAACGTGAAAGAGGTGGATTGGCTGCTGCTTACTCGGCTGGTTAATCTTCCAAAGGTTGAACCTTGGCTTTTGCTAAAGGGTCCCTCATTTGAAGAGACTTGTCGAAACTCTCCGACTTGAGGCTCTCGGGTAGACTCGAACCTACTTACATTGGACCTTCTACTGAGAACTGAAGCTCCAGCAGCAACTTCGATCGGATCGTCCAAGGGAAACAAACTCGGCACGAGCACCGAGGGAGGCGTCCTATCGCTACCGAAAATCCTCATGTTAAACAAGGAGGGCATTCCCTCCGCTTCTGTTGTAATTTTGATTCATTAGTTTGTAATAAGCTGTTCTTATAAATACAAACGAAATCCCTGTTTCGGGAGATCAACATTTACACCTATACTAACCCTAATCCTTGCCTAACCCTAATCCTAACCCAAACCCTCACCTAACCCTAACCCTCACCCTCATCTTCACCCACCCCTAACCCTAACCCTAACCTTAACCCTCAACCTCACCCTCACCCTCACCCTCACCCCTCACCCCTTGTTCACGGGAAAAATCGTAGCTTTCATTGATGATTCCATTGATTACTTTGTTAACAGTTTATCGGTTACAAAGATCCGGTCTTTTTATAAGATCCGGTTACAACAAAATCAAAAAAAGAAAGAAAAATTACAACTTTCCTTTTATGTCGAACGAATCACGAGATCCTGTTTTGCGGTCTCTCGCTTGTGTGGGTTCTTTGCCTGCGCCAGGGTTAATCCGTGGACCACCGCGCGATCTTGATCCGGTCGGATCTACACGGTATAGCAGGTGTTATCTCACGAAGGAAATAACAGCCGAGGGGATTATTTCACCAAGGAAATAATAGCCCGTAGTTATCAAAATCGACCAAGCGAAATCGAGACTCTTCTCGGGATCAAAGGCCAAGCTTTGATCCGGAGGGAAACCGTGTAGATCTCAGATCTGATCTCTCTCGAACTCCTGCCTTATTTGGCGTGGATGATCGCCAAGAACCAGATCTGGAAGTTGAGTCTTCAAAGCTCCGAAAGTTCAAGTCCAAATCTCAATCCGGCAGAGTTTCGGCTCCAAAATTCCAACCCCTCACAAATGAGCCCCCCTAGCCTATTTATAGGCACCCAAGTCTTGATCTAGACTCTGATTTGGAAGTCCGGATCCCGATTTGGCAGTAAATCCACCTTAGTGTTTGAGTTCGAATCCGTTCTATGGTTGGATGACTCGTTGACTCCCCGAATCGTTGGCTTGATTCCGCACGCGAATGGATGCATTTCGTTGCTTGCGTGCGATTCGTTAACCTTGTCGCCTCGTTAATCCGCTTCGTTGCGTGTCACTTGGCTTTGGTATTGTGGACTGACGATCGTGTTTAGATATGTCACCCGATGGTTCGTTGGTTTGTCGAATCACCATGCCGAGCTGTGTTCAGGGACCTATAGGCAGTTTTATACGCCTACAGATACCCCCTCCAAAGTATTTTAGCCTTGTTCTTTTATAGAAGAGTCTGGAATACTTTGGATATGATTGTCCCAACCTTCAATCGGTATGACGGGACTTTGGAATGGCTTCTATCTTGATTCCTTCAATCCTTCAGGCTATTTGGTGCTTCGTCGAATGTCTGTAAGGTTTCCGGTTCTGCATTTATTGTCTGACCGTTGTCGGAATTTCAAATTTGAAGTCGATTCCTAATTTTCTGATCTTTAGCTCGTGTTTGTTGGTTCAACATAGAACTGACCATCGATTGTTGGCGTTGAGGGCCGGGCTTCGCCGTTGTGTCCGTTGTCCGTTTTCACGGTTTATCTAAGTTTTATTGTTGATCTGGACTCTGATTTGGAAGTCCGGATCCCGATTTGGCAGTAAATCCGCCTTGGTGTTTGAGTTCGAATCCGTTCTATGGTTGGATGACTCGTTGACTCCCCGGTTGACTCCCTGAACCGTTGGTTTGATTCCGCACGCGAGTGGATTCATTCCATCGTTCACATGCGGTTCGTCAGCTTCGTAGCCTTGTTAATCCGCTTCGTTGCGTGTCACTTGGCTTCGGTATTGTGGACTGACGCTCGTGTTTAGATACGTCACCCGATGGTTCATTGGTTTGTCGAATCACCGTGCCGAGCTGTGTTCAGGAACCTATAGGCAGTTTTATACGCCTACAGATACCCCTCCAAAGTATTTTAGCCTCGTTCTTTTATAGAAGAGTCTGGAATACTTTGGATATGATTGTCCCAACCTTCAATCGGTATGACAGGACTTTGGAATGGCTTCTATTCTTGATTCCTTCAATCCTTCAGGCTATTTGGTGCTTCATCGAATGTCTGTAAGGTTTCCGGTTCTGCATTTATTGTCTGACCGTTGTCGGAATTTTGAATTTGAAGTCGATTCCTAATTTTCTGATCTTTAGCTCGTGTTTGTTGGTTCAACATAGAACTGACCATCGATTGTTGGCGTTGAGTTCTCATTTGCGACATGTTGTCCGGCGAAGTGTTGTTGAGTTATCCTTAAGAATATTTTTAGAAAAATATTCTCCAGAAACTTCTCAACCAAAAATAGGAAATAGTTTATACTCGTATACCTTATAGGAATACTAAGGAGCAGTTTATACTCGTATACTTTTCGGAGTATTAAGAAGCAGTTTATACTCGTATACTTTTCGGAGTATTTTTTGTGCCCGAATGAGCTGAACTGGCCTGATAATGAACTGAATCGGCCATCAGTCGATTTAAAGTTGTTTCGATACTCGGTTCAGCTCCAATTTAACTTTTGGTCCAAATCTGGTTCAAATTGGTTTAATCTGGTTCAAGACTGGTTTGGTCTGGTTCAGCCTCGTTTGAACTGATTATCTCCGTCACATCGTGCTGACTCAGGGTCTCAGATCACTATTCATTGACTTTTGGTCATAACGCGTTGACTGGCGTTAACCTAGGGTTACGCGTTGATAGGCGTTGACCCTAGGGTTTTAAACGTCGTACATTGACTTTTTGATCGCAACGCGTTGACTGGCGTTAACCTAGGGTTACACGTTGACCGGCGTTGACCTTAGGGTTTTGAACGTCGTACGTTGACTTTTTGATCGCAACGCGTTGACTGGCATTGACCTAGGGTTACGCGTTGACCGGCGTTGACCCTAGGGTTTCGGATTGCTTGACGTTTGTTGGAGTATACACAGTTTAAGCTCTTGAGGTATTGGAGCATGGCGGTCCTAAATGTCGGAGTTACAGGACCAACTATGAAAGTTGATTCATCTGCGTGCATGGATCTTATCCTGAAGTTGTTAGATGCTCAAGTCACGAGACCAACTGTTCGCGGGAAAAATTGTCTTCTTCATTGATTCCATCGATTACAAAGATCCGGTCTTTTTATAAGATCTGGTTACAACGAGATCAAAAAAGAAATAAAAATTACAACTTTCCTTGAACGAATCGCGAGCTCCTGTTTTGCGGTCACTCGCTTTTGTGGGTTCTTCGCCTGCGCCGGGGTTAATCCGTGGACCACCGCGCGATCTAGATCCGGTCGGATCTACACGATATAACGGGTATTATTTTACGAAGGAAATAATAGCCGGGGGGGGACTAATTCACCAAGGAAATAATCGCCCTCTCGGGATCAAAGGCCAGGCTTTGATCCGGAGGAAAACCGTGTAGATCTCAGATCTGATCTCTCTCGAACTTCCTCCCTTTTCTGACGTGCGATCGCGAGCACCGACTAAAGACAATCTTCAAATTCCAAGCTTCAATCTTTTAATTTGAGCCTTCAATCACAAGCTTCGCGTCAAAAATCCAACCCTTTACAAATAACCAACTCTTCCATTTATAGGCACTCAGACTGTGCCTTGCAAGATCTTGGGTCGGCCAAGGTGGCCGGCCACCTATTGTGCTCGAGCACCCGAACGCCACCATCTGGTGTGGCCGCCGCCGGCCACCCATGTGGCCGCTTTGGCCGAGCCACCTGGGTGGTTCGGCTTTGGCCGAGTCGCCCGGGTGTGGCGCCGTTGTGTCCGTTGTCCGGTTCCGCGCTTCGTTGTTGATCTGGACTTTGATTTGGGAGTCTGGATCCTGATTTGGCAGTAAATCCGCCTTGGTGTTTGAATCCGTTCTATGGTTGGATGACTCGTTGACTCCCCGAACCGTTGGCTTGATTCCGCACGCGAATGGATGCATTCCGTTGCTTGCGTGCAATTCGTTAACCTCGTCGCTTCGTTAATCCGCTTCGTTGCGTGTCACTTGGCTTCGGTGTTGTGGACTGACGTTCGTGTTTAGATACGTCACCTGATGGTTCGTCGGTTTGTGCCGAGCTGTACTGAGGGACCTATAAGCAGTTTTATATGCCTACACCAACCAATGAAGATGATGCTTCAATGACTTGCATTTATAGAATTTTTGGTAAATTCTCAGCCATCAACGGGTTTGATAAGCCTTTACCGACTACCGTTTGAGTCGGGCTAGCATGCGGATTGTTTAAGTCCGTTCCGCATGTGACGTTATGCTAAAAGAGTTAACCCTTTTAGTGCTACGATATTGAATACGTAGACTTCGTCTTTCTCACGGGAATAGACTACCCGGCGACGCGTGTTAGGCGTTGACTTTAGGATTTTTGGCTAAGCCCCAGCCTTCAACGGATTTGATTAGCCTTTATCGACTACCGTTTGAGTCGGGCTAGCATGCGGATTGTCTAAATCCGTTCCGCATGTGAAGTTGTGCTAAGAGAGTGAATTCTCTTAGACTTGGCGCTATGATTTCGAATACGTAGACTTCGCCATTGTCACGGGAATAGGCTACCCGGCAACGTGTGTTAGATACTGACTTATCCCTACTTAGGCTTCGGGATAAAATACCCCAGAATTAAACTCTGGTGTCTTCTTCTACGGAAAAAGACTAAACCGGCGACGCGTGTTAGGCGTCGGTATATCCTTTCTTAGGATTCAGGATGAAATTCCCCATGCGTGTAAGGCATGGATTTCGGTGTTATTAATAACAACCTGCCACAATGTTGAATATGTGAACGGGTGTTCCTTTTAACGGTTAAGAACTAACCGGCAGCGCGGGTTAGGCGCAGACTTATCCCTACTTAGGCTTCGGGATAAAATACCCCAGAATCGAACTCTGGTGTCTTTTTCTACGGAGAAAGACTAAACCGGCAGCGTGTGTTAAGCGCAGACTTATCCCTGCTAAGGTTTCAGGACAGAATACCCCATAATCGAACTCTGGTGTCTTTTTCTACGGAAAAAGACTAAACCGGCAGCGCGTGTTAAGCGCAGACTTATCTCTGCTTAGGTTTCGGGATAGAATACCCCAGAACCGAACTCTGGTGTCTTTTTCTACGGAGAAAGACTAAACCGGCAGCGCGTGTTAGGCGCAGACTTATCCTTGCTTAGGATTCGGGATAAACTTCCTAGGATGAATCCTAAATTGACAAATTATTGGAAAAGACGAACCCGAGATGGGAGAGGAAGAATTTTATATTCTATCTCCCAAAGCTGAAGAGGTAGAATTTTATATTCTATCTCCAGTTGGAAAGGAGACTCGAGGTGGGATCTCCACCCCCAGAATCCGGAAAGATGAAACTAGGAGTGGGACCTCCACTCCGAGAATCGAAAAATTCGGATAATCCTAACTGTCAGAAGGTTTGATTACCGAACTAAAGGTGAATTTCTCATTTATCGAGAGTGAATTGTTGTTTTGGTTTTTACTGTAGGAAGGTTTGACCAAGCAAGAGTTTGAGATGATCCTAACTGTAGGAAGGTTTGATCATCCGATTTGAAAGTGGACCTCTCGTTCATGGAGGGAATCGAGAGGAGATTTTGGCTGTAGTCCTAACTGTAGGAAGGTTTGACCTGGAAGCAAAGGGAGTGGAATACAAGTAGCAGTAGAAATACTGGTTTGTACTGGCCACTCGATGAAGGGTTTTGACATTAAGTAATCAGGACTTAACACGTCAAGCTTTGGAAATTGCCATGAATTGACGGACAGAAAATTTACTGGACCCATCGTCAATTGACTTGATCAGTGAGGGATTTTTGTGAGGAAAGATTAATCTGTCAAAAGGATTGAATCTCGTCTCAACAAGATAACTCATGAGAATTAGTGAATTTGATAACAATAATGGAAAACATTCCAACCTTTAGAGTTTAAATGTGGATGTTTTACTTATCACTTTTATAGTGATTGGGTTATCCCTAAGAATATCACTCAATACTCTTTTTTGAGTCTCGGGTCCGAAGTCCTTTGCTGCCTTCGGGATTGCTGTTGTGATGTTTGATTAGCACCACCAGTAGCTGCAGGTGCTTTGCCCTTACCACGAGAGGCGAAGTTTGAGTTCAGAGGATTAGCCGTCGGTAGGTTCCTCTCGGCCTTCTTCCTTCGGAGGAAGCGTTCCGCTTGTTCACCGCGCACCTTCAAGTCTTTCCAAGTGTTAGACGGTGTCGTTCCCATTGCTTCCAATACATCCAATGCGAGGTTGTTGTGGCAAGTCTGGAGAATGAACTCCTCAGTGATCGGGTCCCGACAGTTCATCGCCTTGTTCCGAAACCTTTTGACGAAGGTATCAACCAATTCTCCATCTTTTTGTTTCTCGTCAAGCAACGACCCGATGGATATCTCGGTGTCGTCATCGAAGAAGTTAGCGAGAAATTTAGTCTCCATGTCGTCCCAGCTATTCACGCTTCCGGGCTTAAGGCGGCGATACCAATTGAAGGCGGCTCCACGAAGAGTGCCAACGAAGGACCGTACCATCAGAGGTTCGTTACCAGAGATGACCCCTAGTAGTGAGGAACTTAGTTTCCATGTCGTCCCAGCTACTCACGCTTCCTGGCTTGAGGCGGCGATACCAATCGAAGGCGGCTCCACGAAGAGTGCCAACGAAGGACTGTACCATCAGAGGCTCATTACCGGAGATGACTCCTAGGTGCGATTTGAAGTAAATAAAATGCTGAGTGGGTGAACCTTTCCCGTCAAACGGCGTGAAGTTAATTAGGCTGAACTTCGCCGGGTAGGGGATTGATTCCCATTCTCTTGGGTATGGACAAGGAATGCCCATCTTCTTCATCTCTTGAGCGGAAATCAATGTATTGATTTTGTTTTCGAGATTTTTAATCTCCAAGCTTTCACTTGAGTCTTCGTTAGCATTCTCGTTACCACCCCCTGCATTGACGGGAGGATTGTTGGCATTGTGAGCTTCATTCGCACCTGTGTTCTCATCTTCCAGATTAACCTGGTTACGACGACTTGGCTCGCCTTGCTGGTTTGTCAGCGCTCGGATTTGTTGGTCATGCATTTCTCTCATATTTTGCATGGCCATCTGCATTTCGAGCCTGAAGCTCTCTTGTTGCTTAGCCATGGCTTCTTCGAGCATCTTGGCTACTTGTTCCGCGCTTATCATCAGTGACTCGCGGGGTTGCCCCTCGCTGGATACTGTATTGTCTGATGCGACAGCAGAGCAGGAATCCAATTCTTCATCTTCTGACGATAATCTTGTCCGAACCCTATCATAAGTTCCTCGTATGATGGCTCCAGATTGCAGACGGGTCATCCGCCAGGGTATTTCCGGAATCGACTCGGGATTATCCTGTGTCGACGTCCCTTTGCTGGTCATATTAGTGGTGACCCTCGGAAATTCTCCATCTTCGACTACTCTTCTTCTTCGTCGGAAACGCCTAGGCCTTGGTTTTGGCGTTTCGGCACTGAGCCTTTCGAAAACCAAAACTCTTTCAGGAACTGCCTTGATGTAGTTGCACTGCCCAAATGAGTTTGGAACAGGGGCATTGAGTTTCTAGTCCTCGGGGACTCCTCTTCCTAATTTTCCTCATGCTCCCATCACGATAGTACAACTCGTCGGTTTGAAGGTTGGAGTAACCTATCGCGTGTCGGCATGATTTCTCAGGTATAACGTCATCGTCATCAGACGACAACATTTCCCTCTAAGGGTGAACTGCCTTCTTAGGGCTCTCAAGAGTCACGCGCCTCGAGACATGCCTTTTTGGGCGTGAATTCTCAGCGGGCTCTTGGACTTCGATGCGCAAATTAGTGCGCGCAGCTGCCTTGAGCTCCTTGTCATGTTGGAGGTAACGGCGACCCCCAGCGTGTTGAGTCGTTCGGGGTTTCTTCACCAGGCACAAACGTTCTTAGACTGGAGCTTTGCCTCTCTCGTCGGGAATTGGACCGAGGCACTCCAAGACTGACTTTCTCCTTCGGGATGATTCCGCGGGATCTCCTAGAGAAGCTATTGGAATTACCGGTGACTTTGGTCGGCTCGCCGGAGGTTAAACCTGCTTCGAAGGCTGCACTGATTGTGCCTTAGTCTGAATCGCCGCTTCAGACTTCGGCCTCCAAACTTGACGGGTTGGTGGCGGCTTCTTAGCCACTTCCTTCTGTAGCCTTCTACGGGCCTCTTGGACTTGAGCCCGTGCCTGCGCTGACATTGCGCGACGCTTGCAAATGAGCTCCTCCAGTGTTGAACGGTTCCGTTTGACACAGACCCATTCGTTCATTGGCGGCTTGGAGGAGTCGCCATTCATCGGTTGTTGAGGCTGTTTGCCTCTCCTGTTCTTCAGATCCGTGTTATAGCAGATTCCATCCATGGATTCCATCACCTTCGTGAGTTCTTTGGCCAAACGTTGGCGTCGCCTCTGACGGGCTCTCTTGGAAAGAGTAACGGAGGAATCGGCGGGAACAGGCTTAACCTGGTTGGAGGTTGGTGGAGCCTCACCTGATGCAACCATGGCATCAATCGGGGTGAGATCTTCGTTGGTATTCTCAACTTCTTCATACCAACGGACTTTTCTCCTGGAGGAGAACTTCTTGGACTTGCGGGGGGAGGTGGATCCGGACGAGGATGACAGATATTCCTCGAACTTTTGTTGGTCGAATTCGTACTCGACCTCCTCCTCGACCGGGATCGAGATCCGCGGCTACGACGCAACGATCTCGGCAGCGAGATCGGTGGCTCCCACTGTGATCGCCAGATTGTTCGCGGGAAAAATTGTGTTCTTCTTGATCCGGTCGGATCTACACGGTATAGCGGGTATTATCTCACGAAGGAAATAACAGCCGAGGGGATTATTTCACCAAGGAAATAATAGCCCGTAGTTATCGAAATCGACCAAGCAAAATCGAGACTCTTCTCGGGATCAAAGGCCAAGCTTTGATCTGAAGGGAAACCGTGTAGATCTCAGATCTGATCTCTCTCGAACTCCTGCCTTATTTGACGTGGATGATCGCCAAGAACCAGATCTGGAAGTTGAGTCTTCAAAGCTCCGAAAGTTCAAGTACAAATCTCAATCCGGGAGAGTTTTGGCTCCAAAATTCCAACCCCTCACAAATGAGCCCCCCTAACCTATTTATAGGCACTCAAGACTGTGCCTTGGCACAGGTGGGCCGCCCCCATGGGGTGGCTCGGTGGCC
>NC_033794.1:68040518-68042013 GCF_001876935.1 Asparagus officinalis | reverse complement strand
TGCCGAGCCACCCGGGTGACTCGTCTTTTGGCCGGGCTTCGCCGTTGTGTCCGTTGTCCGTTTTCGCGGTTTATCCAAGTTTTATTGTTGATCTGGACTCTGATTTGGAAGTCCGGATCCCAATTTGGCAGTAAATCTGCCTTGGTGTTTGAGTTCGAATCCGTTCTATGGTTAGATGACTCGTTGACTCCCCGAACCGTTGGCTTGATTCCACACGCGAATGGATGCATTCCGTTGCATGCGTGCGATTCGTTAACCTCGTCACCTCGTTAATCCGCTTTGTTGCGTGTCACTTGGCTTCGGTGTTGTGGACTGACGCTCGTGTTTAGATACGTCACCCAATAGTTCGTTGGTTTGTCGAATCACCGTGCCGAGCTGTGTTCAGGGACCTATAAGAAGTTTTATACGCCTACACCCCTCACTCTCACCTAACCCTAACCCTCACTTAACCCTAATCCTAACCCTAATCCTAACCCTAACCCTCGCCTAACCCTAACCCAAACCCAAACCCTCAACATCACCCCTACCCTCACCCTCACCTAACCCTAACCCTAACCCTCACCCTCACCCTCACCTAACACTAACCCTTACCCTCAACCTCATACTCACCCTCACCCCCACCCTCACCCTTACCTATCCCTAACCCTAACCCTCAACCTCATCCTCACCCTCACTCCCACCCTCATCCTCACCTAACCCTAACCCTAACCCTCAACCTCAACCTCACCATCACCCCCACCCTCACCCTCCCCTAACCCTAACCCTAACCTTAACCCTCAAACTCACCCTCACCCTCACCCCTACCCCCACTCCTCACCCTCACCCTCACCTAACCCTCACCTAACCCTCACCTAACCCTCACCTAACCCTAATCCTAACCCTAACCCTCACCTAACCCTAATCCTAACCCAAAACCTCACCTAACCATAACCCACACCTAACCCTAACCCTAACCCTAACCCTCAACCCCACCATCACCCACACCCTCACCCTCAACTAACCCAAACCCTAACCCTCACCCTCACCTTCACCCTCCCTAACCCTAATCATAACCTTAACCCTCAAACTCACCCTCACCCTCACCCCCACCCCTCACCCTAACCCTCACCTAACCCTAATCCTAACCTTAACCCTCGCCTAACCCTAATCCTAACCAAACCCTAACCCTAACCCTAACCCTCAACCTCACCCTCACCATCACCCCTACCCTCACATAACCCTAATCCTAACCCTAACCTTCGCCTAACCCTAATCCTAACCCTAACTCTAATCCTAACTCTAACCCTAACCCTCACCCAACCCTAACCCTAACCCTTGCCCAACCCTAACCCTAACCATAACCCATATTAAATTTACTTTTTTTATATTATAATTTCATCAAGATGAACATTTTTTATTAGGGTTTGGGTTTTTTCCCATAATTTTTTTGTTTTGCCTAAATTAAACTCTAATTGTAAAAATTAAACTATAATTGCAAAAATTAAGAAATCTCTCT
>NC_033794.1:67998655-68040359 GCF_001876935.1 Asparagus officinalis | reverse complement strand
GGGGGGGAAGAGGAGAAGGGGTCGGACCAGGGGGGAACCTAGGTATTAATTTCGGGCGCGGGCTGCCCAAAAAATTTGGGCGCCCGCGTCCAAAAAATTTTTGCCAATTACTTTTTTAGTGATGGAAAATCCGTCACTAAAAAAGTCTTTAGCGACAAAAAATCTGTTGCTAAAAAGTCTTTAGCGACAGAAATCTTCCGTCACTAAAAATCCAGTGGGAAAGTTTTAGCGACGAAAAATTTCCGTCGCTAAAATCACAATTTCTATCGGCAAATTTTTTTTGCCTACGGAACTATAGCGACGGAAATTCCCGTAGCTATATGTCATGTTATAGCGACAGAAATTTCCGTTGCTATATTTTCGTAGGCAAAACTCTATTTTCTAGTAGTGACAATGGAGCAATTGTCGTAGGAGTGGGGATAGTGCTGATCGATCCCTATCAACATGTCCTTTCTCGGGCTTATTCATTGACCAAGCCATAATCCAACAATGTGGCTAAGCATAATGCTCTCATGATTGGCTAAGCCATAATCCAACAATGTGGCTAAGCATAATGCTCTCATGATTGGCTTACAACTTTCTCAAGATATGGATGTCAAATACCTTGAAGCTACAGTGATTCCAAGTTAATCATTAACCAGATCAAAGGTGAATATGAGGTCCGCCACAATGACCTTATACCTTACCATGAAGTGGCAATGAAACTCGCTTAGTCACTTGAAGGCTTCTATATTAGTTATGTAGCTCCACATACACTCATGCGGTTGCTTTAGCGTCCTTTGCAGCCACTCTTGCCTTGGCGTCCGAATCTACTAGGTGTATCACAATGGCTAACCATCAACTATGCTCCCCAGGGCAAATCCTTGAAGCTAACAAAGTGCATGTCATGCCAACTCAGTTCGAGATTAATGATAGGCATTTCCCGATCATTGATTATGTCCTACATGGAATATTATCAAATCATCTAAAGCACTCAATCTCTATTCAACGAAGAGCTTCACGCTTCTTCTATGAGTCTGCTAACCAGACTTTGTATCATCAATCATTTGACGATGTGATGCTCTAATTCTTATTAATAAGTGAAGCTCAAGAAGCACTAAAGGAAGCCCATGACAGTACATGTCGAGCTTATCAACTAGGTCCCAAACTTCAAGACCGGCTTCATCGTCTAGGCTACTACTAGCTGATAATGATAGCAGATGCTGTGATTTATGCTAAATGATGTCATTCATGTCAAGTCCATGCCGATTTTCTATGCTAACCTCCAGAAGAATTACATCTAATTGTTACCTTGTGGCCATTCAAAATATAGGGTATGGACATTATCGGGCTAATCAGTCCACCGTTCACTAAAGGCGAGCAATTTGTTCTGGTCATCACTGATTATTTCTCCAAATGGGCCAAAGTTGTTCGACTGAGAGAAGTCAAGACATCTCATGTGGTCAAATTCTTAAAACACCATGTGATTTATCGATTCGACATCCCTAAAAGGAGTGTCCATGACAACGGTCCGCAGTTAATCAGTCGACCGTTCTTCAAATTCTGCAACAAGTTAAAAATTCAAAATGCATCTTCTATGCCATACAATCCAATTACTAATGGTCTAGCTAAAGCTGTTAACAAAACCATCATTAAACTTCTGAAAAATTCATCTCCTCTAATAAATAAGATTGGGATGAGAAACCGGAGAGTGTTTGTGGGCTTACCGAACAACAATCTACACTCCCACTAGCTCCATGGCGTTTTCCTTGGTATACAGATGTGAAGCTGTGATACCATTAGAATTTTAGATGTCGTCATTAAGAATCGCTCTTGCTGAGAAAATAATGACTGAAGAACACTATTAAAAGCGTCTCCAAGAACTGGAGGCACTAGATTAATTGAGACTCAAAACTCAGCAACGAATCTGTTTTCAGCGAAAGTCGTTTCCATTGCAGATTCCATTAAACTTCGATTGCTTACAGAATGTTACAATGAAAAATAAACAAAATTACAAATTTCGAGAAAATAACACAGAAGTCGTTTATCAACTACTGTTTTTGTGGGACTTTACCTGTGCCGTGAGTGCTTTGGCTCGTTGACCACCGATTCAAAGATCGTGAAGGTGCTTAGGGATCTCTCCTTCGTTTATCGAAGTAAAGATTTGAAAACGAATATCTTATCGATGTAAGATGTCCGTTCTTCCAAAGATCAAGTCTGAGCTTAGATCTCTAGGAATCACCGAATGATGCTTGTCAAAGGGTGAAAATTCTCTCTCTTCTTCAAAATCACTGAAATGTCAAGCCTCGTCTGCTCCAAAATGCTCTCTCTCCTTTATTTCGTGTATAGGGAGGTATTTATAGGGGTCTCAGTGCACCACAGTTGAAATGGGGGCAAAATAACTGACCGAGTGTTTTCTCTTTGGCCGCTGTAGTCTACACTGCCGCGGCTATTGGCGCGGCAGTATAGGCTGTTTAACATAGCCGCGGCACCCTAGATTGCAGCGCCCAAGCCGCGACACGACAAGCTGTCGCGCTTAAGCCGCGGCACTATATGCTGTCGCGCCTTAGCCGCGACACCATGAGTTGCCGCGCCACCTTGTGTTGCCTGATGACGAGTAAATTGTTCTCGCATGTTGTTTTGAATGGTATTTGGATGTCTGCAAGTATTTTTTGACGCCTACAGATACCCCCTCCAAAGTATCTCAGACTCATCATTTCTTTTAGAGAGGAGTCTGGGACACTTTGGATATGATAGGCTTTCCCTGCAATTTCTCCAGTTCTTTGTTGAGGAAATTGCGTAGAATGGTCTGTGAATGGCTTCAATCCTTGACTTCTTTATCTCTTAGTCTACTCAATGCTTTGTAGAATAGCTAAGATTCCTCCGGTGCTGCGTTTATCGCGTGCCCGTCGTCGAAGTCTTGAATCAGAACTGTTGTTGAAAAATGGAGAAATAGTTTATACTCATATGCTCTATTGGAGTGTTCGGGAAACAGTTTAACCTCATATACCCGTTGGGAGGTTCAAGGAGATGCAGTTTATACTCATATACTCATCGGAGTGTTCAGGTATGTATTCCAAATACTGCAGGAGACGTATGTGTTCAAATACCCCAGGGATCGTTGTGTATGCTGAATGCTCTTGCACAGCAGTGTGGACTATGCAAATATCCATAACCGCGACGACGTATACTGCTTCGCTTGAGCGCTGCAGCATGGACTGTCGCGCTTGAGCGCTGCAGTATGGACTGTCGCGCTCGACCGCGACAGTATAGACTGTCGCGCACCGCTTCGGCCAGTCGGGCTTATAAACTTGCTGCTGGGCTCTCTCGGGTCATTTTTACCCGCTTCTTTGAGTTCGAAACTCTTCAAATCCCCCATATACGACGACCTTTGGCTGATTTCTCCTCTTCACGTTTTCGTATTTGGGCGATTCATCTTTGAACGAGATCTAGGGTTTCTAGGGTTTCTTGATCTCAAGCTTTCCCTCCAATCAAACTTGATTTTATTCTTCCCTGGTAAGAACCGTACCCCTATGTCATGTTTTAGGGTTTGATTTCGCTCTTTTGTTTGGGATCTCACAAAAAAAAACCTGATTTTTGATTCTTTAGGTCGATTTCACTATGTCTCCAAAGAAGACTCGCGCTTCGAAGGGGAAATCGGCGACATCAGCACCTGAGGAGGTCGAGGCTGCCATTCCTTCTATTGGGGGTAAGTTTCTTCAACTTCCCTTTATATGAAATTACTGATTCTGCGCATATAGCCTTGTTTGTCTCCATTGAGAGGCATTCGGGAAGAGTTGACATCCCCCCTCGAGGAGATTGATGCTTCAAAATACATATCTTGTTCAATCAAGATATGTACTCCTGCCAAAATTCGATTTTTTATCGAACTAGAGGCTTTTCAACATCGACGACTGTCGTTCAGTTACCGCGGCAGCTCGTGCTGTCGCGCCTGAGCGCGACAGTATAGGCTGCCGCGGTAATGCGCGACGGCAACAACCACCGCGGCTACTTAGTGTGGGTTTACTTGTCCGTTAGCCTTTTTCGTTCAACTGTTCTCCAAATTTCTATTGCAGTCCCCTTTCCCTCTGTGGCCTTCTCTGAGAGAGAAGACCCGGGTCAGAGTGGTACTCTTCACGCTTCTTTCAACGGCGACTTTCTGGTTAGAGAGGCTCACCAATTTAGTGAAGATCGTGATAATAGTGTCCCAGAGTTGGTTCGTGAGGGAGGTCGTCGTACTCTGCGCGCTCTGCTGACTGATTCACCCTTGACTTCAACTCGGGATTCTACCGAACCGTTAAAGAAACTTGATTATCTGTTTGGCGATTCGATAGTTGGTTGAATGAACATGAAGGTTCTTTTCTATTCCTTCCTCCATTCCCTCGACATTACTCCCTTCTACAATTGAGGAATTTGGCTGTTTCGAGAGAAATGACGTGGCACTTGACAGAAGACCACGAGCGCGTTCATTGCGGATACATTAGTAAAGATATTAGTGCTCCTGGTTCCAAAGGTAGGTATAATATTCGTGGTCTTCACCCGGGGCTATTTGGACCAGATGGCGGGCCCCAGAGGGCCCCAGAATGAACTGATGTGAAGGTTCTTTTCTATTCCTTCCTCCATTCCCTCGACATTACTCCCTTCTACAATTGAGGAATTTGGCTGTTTCGAGAGAAATGACGTGGCACTTGACAGAAGACCACGAGCGCGTTCATTGCGGATACATTGGTAAAGATATTAGCGCTCCTGGTTCCAAAGGTAGGTATAATATTCGTGGTCTTCACCCGGGGCTATTTGGACCAGATGGCGGGCCCCAGAATGAACTGATGATAAGGGCCAACACGGTAAAGAATAAGCTCGCTCGAGTTGGTCGAGAACTTCCCATTCCAAAATTCAGGTGTTATGGATGGGTTCATTCTCTTCCCGACAAATGGTGGGCTAGGATGACCAAGTATGTACTCAATCGTTGGGATCAAGAGTTAAGGAATTTGGGGTTATATGCTCCGATCCGAGCCAGCATGCATGGTCTTCCAGTCAGCGTAGATCATTTCCTTGCTTTGTTTGAGTCTTATATTCCGGAGGCCAATACATTTCTTACCAAGTATGGGGAGTTAGGGCTTCCGCTCCACGAAATGATGCAAGTATCTGGACTGCCATTGGGGAACACTCCTTATCAAGAATATTTTCCCAACAATCGTCAGCTCATGAAGATGAAGAAGGCTGGCTCTCCTGCTTATGACATACTCTGGGAATTAACTTGTCACTATCAAATAGCGATAGCCAAGATTGAAGTAAAGAGTAAGAAGGCAGCTCGAGTTAGTTTAAAACAGTTCGCTGACTATTTGTTTCAGAATCTCGAGAGCCCGAACGGTGAAGCTGTCTGCGAATCACCGATTCTGACCCCTTCGGACGTTAACAGGCTGATTACGAAGATTAATGCCCAATCTTATAGAACCGAGTCATCTGAAGGCGGTTTTCTTAAGGGCACTAAATTCAGCACTTTCTTATGGCAAGCCACCAAGAGAATGAAGCCTGCGACTCTTCTTTCTGGTTATCTGGCCATATGGCTAAAGAAATGTGTAGTGCCGCATCAGTCTTCCGAGGCGCTTCCTCTTGAGGTTCTCCTTCCCGCCGTGCAATTAGCTGTTGGGGGTAGGTTATCCTTACTCTCCGCTATGATCGCTGACCTCCATAGCGGTTTGCGTAACCTATCTACCACTTTTACCAAAGTGGGTGCCGAGCCTTCAACTAAAATTCCATTGTCGAGCGTCGAACTGCCGTACACATATTTAATGGCGTGGCTAGTTCTCCATCGAGCGGACATGATGTCAGCACCTGACGCGTCTGATCCAGGAATCCCCTTGTTGCAGCTCCTAGAAGGATGTAAGTGGTTATATCCTTCCCGACCGTGGATTGACCGGGTGAGGCAATTCAAGAATGCCAAGTGCTGTGAATTTTACAAGTGTTTCCCTCAGTTTTCTGGTGCCTATAATGATACACTCGTTGACGAGGAAATGCCTGGAGCTAACAGGACTTCTCTCGATGTGCGTAGCTTCCATTGGCTCATGAACATTCGCCCAGGCTATAATGTTTTTCGGTCGAAGAACCTTTACAGGATTGAGCCTTATTTTCCTTGCCGTTTTGCGCGCCAATTTGGATACGATCAACTGTACGTCGGGAATCCCAACAGATGGTTGATAACCCGCGGGAGCCTCATTGATGGAGTACGAGCCTGGTTCTGGAATGTTGCTGGCTATACCGGAGCTCAATTTAGCTTGCCCGTCGCTGAGCCTGAACTCCACACGACCTTTGTTTATTGCCGGTGGATTTTAGCCGCCAACACTCCTCTTGCGAAGAAGAAGCTTTCCGAACTAGAATCCGAGGTTGTGGTTCGGAGAATTGTATCTAGAAAAGGAAAGGAACCTGCTACATCTTCTCGCAAAGGAAAACGGGCAGCTGATTCCGAAGAGAGTGACGACTTCGAGACATCCAGTGAGGAAGATGAGACGGAGATTAATATTCCTCCTTCTCCTGTGGCCTACAGAACTCGTCGGGCTTCTTCACCCTCGTCACCGAGTATTCCTTCAAAAGGTATACAGATGAAGGAAAAGAACATTCCTTTGTCGACTTCCAACAAGATGACTGTTTAATGGCCCGCGCGGGAGGAAGAAGCGGAAGAAGAGGAAGAAGACGTTGTCCCGCTTCTTAGCAGGAAGAGATCCCGGCCTACTGATCCTGTTGAAGTTCAACCTCGACCGGCTCAAAGAACCAAACTGCGTACCAAGTTTCGACATGAGAGCTCTGAGGTTCCTCAAGATTCTCGTGCTTCAAAGAGGATTAAGAAGACGGCTCATCGACAACGTCAACTTTCTCCGTTATTTGAAGAGAAGTTTACTCAGGATCTTCCAGTTAATGAAGAAGGTAAGATCTCATCATTTTTTTTTATTATCTCACCTTTGAATATAGCGTCTTATTTCTCTTTTTGCCATTATAGCTGAACCAGAAGAGGAAGGGGAAATCGTGCCCGAGCCTTCTTCTCCGGGTTTAATGGATGTTGATGAGTCCAGCTTCACTCAACAGGTGCAAAAAGCGATGAGTGAAGAACCCCTCAATGTGGACACTGCCCCTCCTCCGGCCACTACATCGACCTCACCAACTGCCGACACAGGTACAAATGTTTTCTCATTTGGGGGGCATTTCCGGAAGATAAGTGATCAACCTGAAGGTTTGGGTTTCTTACTTCTGGCAAGTCCTCCAGCTGAAGTTGAACCACCAGCCACTGCTCCTCCAACTTCTGCTATTATCGAAGCTGGATCTGTTGTGCCTTTCACTCCGACTCCAGTGGATCATGAAGTAGGAGGGTCGAAGGTTACGGTAGAAGAGCAACCTCCTGCTACTTCAGCTCAACTTGGTACGTCTTATCTAATTGTGCTTCACAGTTAGATTAATACTTGTGGAGTGTTTATTCATTCTTTTCTCATTGACAGAACATGTTCCTCAAGATCTTGGCGACTTAGACCCGAAGTCGTCAAAAATTGTAATTGAACAACAGCTTGATGTAATGAATCCACCGCCCAGCATTACCTCTACACAAACTTCGGATGTCGTGGAGCAGGTCTCAGCCTCGACAAGTCAAGGTAATCACACTTTGAATTTGGGATAATTCTACTCATTGCCGTATGCGAACGTGTATATTTTATATCTATTTCTCTTTGCAGATCTTTCTTCATCATTGTCCGATTGCATTCGAGCTTTATTGGCAGATGAAGATCCGGACAAAATTGCCCTTTGCATTGACATCCAAAGCTTCATTCTTTTCTTAAACGCCATGGTTGATCGGATTCTTCTTAAAGGTTCACCCTTTGAACTTTTCAGGAAGTCTCTCGATCGCCATGTATCAGGAATTAAAGAACAGGGGTGCGCTGAATTGTCTAACTCCATCGAAGCTTATTTGGTCGATCTTAAATATCACATTGAACAGTTGCAGAACTTTCGAGCTAATGGCGCACCTTCTTACATCGCTTCTCAAACGGACTTGAGGCTACAGGCATGGCGTGATTCTCAGAAATCCGTTGAAATTGAACTTCAAGTACTAAAAACTCGCATCAATCAACTCCAGGTGAGTGCTGCCAAGAAGGCACAAATAAAGGTAGACATGTATCGTGACTTGGAGTCGCGTCGGGCAGAGATAGCTCATTTAGAAAAGCAACTTGCCGAAGCTAAGGATGCTTGTGAATTTTTGGAATCTGATCTAGCGGAGTTAACTCAAGCTGAGGTGATTACACTCCGGCAACTGAATCTCCAGGACAAGATTTTTGCTGACAAAGAGCAAGAAGCCGCCAAAATCCGAAGCATCGATGAAAGGAAATTTAAAGCAAATTTGATACCTGAGCTCGAGCTGGCTTTTGCGACAAGACTTTCCCAATTAGAAGATGAACTCCGCCATTATAAATTATTGTAATTTTGAGAACATACATTTATTTTTTATGCTGTTTTATTTGAACTCTTTTGGTTAATACAGTGAACTTTCTTGTTTATTGAGATTTTATTATGATTACTCATTCTTGTTTAGAGTAAATAATCATAATACTTATAGGATTTTTGGCAAATCCTCAGCCATCAACGGATTTGATATGCCTTTACCGATTACCGTTTGAATCGGGCTAGTATGTGAATTATCTAAGTCCGTTTCACATATAACGTTGCGCTAAAAGAATTAAACTCTTTTAGACTTTGAACTATCATATTGAATATGTAGGCTACATGTGTTAGATGTAGGCTTATCTCTAATAAGGGATAGAGATAACTTCCCCCATGTGTGAACAACATGGATTTTGGAATGAGAGTAGGTTATATTTCCTATACAGGAAAATGAACCCGAAATTGGAGAGAAACAGAATTATATGGATTTCAAAGTGTGAATAGGTTGCATTTCCTATATAGGACAACGAACCCAAAATCGGAGAGAAAAAGAATTGTATATTCCATTTCTCAATCTCTTGTTTGTTGGTAGAGATAAACCTAAAATCGGAGAGGAAGAATTTTATATTCTATCTCCTGGTCTCTTGTTTGTTGGTAGAGATAAACCCAGAATCGGAGAGGAAGAATTTTATATTCTATCTCCTGGAGTAAAGAAACTCAAAGTGGGATCTCCACTTAGAGAATCTGGATTGATTTGAATAATCCTAACTGTCATAAGGTTTGAATTTTATATTCTATCTCCTGGTCTCTTGTTTGTTGGTAGAGATAAACCCAGAATCGGAGAGGGAGAATTTTATATTCTATCTCCTGATGAAAAGGAAACTCACAGTGGAATCTCCACTTAGAGAAAATAGGTTGGTTTGAATAACCCTAACTGTCATAAGGTTTGATTACTCAATTCAAAAGTAAACCTTTCGTTCGCAAAAATGAATCGAAAGGAGATTTTGGTTGTGGTCCTAACTGTAGTAAGGTTTGACCAAGTGGGAATTTTGAGACGATCCTAACTGTAGGAAGGTTTGATCGCTCAATTTGTGGACCTCTCGTTCATGGAACGAATCGAGAGGGGATTTTGGCTTTGGTCCTAACTGTTTAAAGGTTTGACCAAGTGAGGAATAGGAGTAGGGTGCAAATAACAATGAGTTTGTTGATTTGCACAAACTAATCGGTGGGAAATTTTGATTTTAAACATAAGAATTTGACACGAAATAATCTGTCGACTGATACATACTGATGATCGTTGATCAATCCGACCGATGGGGGTTTCATAGCGTGAGATTACAAATCATCAAATCTCATCTTCCATGATTATATTACAAGGTTTTGCTGAGGAAAGATTAACTATCATTAAATCTCATCTCAACAAAAGTTGTAAAAGAACAGTGAATTATTCAAATGACCAGCTTCTCATTTAAAATAGTGAACTGATCTCGGGTTATCCTGAAATATCCTATATAGGATTCTCTAGGAACTTCCCGCTTTACACAGGTTATCCTGAATATATTACGGATAATATTTTTTCAGGAACTTCCCATTTATTGGCATCATCAATTTGTTGCCATCTTGGGTAACCAGGCGATATGCACCGTTCGAATAGACTGTTTCTATCACAAACGGTCCTTCCCATTTAGGTTCAAATTTGCCTTTCTTCTTAGAAGTGAGAATCATAGGTCTTCGAACGGCGAGAACTAGATCTCCTTCTTTAAAGCTTCGTCGTCGGACCTTTTTATCGAAAGCCCGAGAAATTCTAGCTTGATAAAACTCGATTTGTTGTTGAGCTTCCAAGCGTTTCTCATCTAACATCTCTAATTCCTCGAGACGTTTCTGATGATGTTCTTCCGTCGTCATTCCCGTTACGAGAGCGATACGGAGAGAAGGAATCTGCACTTCCAATGGAAGAACGGCTTCACACCCATACGTTAAAGCATACGGGGTGGCTCCGGTAGGCGTGCGGACGGTCGTACGATAAGCCCAGAGAGCTTCGCCGAGTTTGTCATCCCAATCTCGCTTATTGGTTTTCACCAATTTTGCCAGAATTTTGATGATAGTCTTGTTAAAAGCTTCGGCCAATCCGTTAGCTGTAGGATTATAAGCAGTCGACGAAACGTCTTTAATCCCGAATTTACCGCAGAATTTGATAAATGCGTTGCTCACGAATTGAGGACCGTTGTCGTGCACTATTCGTCTTGGCACACCATACCGATATATGATATGGTGTTTGATGAATTTGATAACATCAGTCGTTTTTACTTCTCTAAGTGGAACTGCTTCCGCCCATTTCGAGAAATAATCGGTGATTGCCAGAATGAAACGGTCCCCTTTAACCGAAGGTGGAAAAATAGGACCTACTATATCCATTCCCCAAGTTTCAAACGGCCACGATGTCGCCGAAGGATGCAGATATTCAGGGGGTATGTGCATATAATTTGCATGCAATTGACACACTACACATTGTCGTGCGTAATCGACTGCGTCTTTCACCATAGTTGGCCAATAATATCCGATTCTCCTAAGTCGGTCGCAGAGTTTAGGACCGGGCTGATGTGCACCGCATATCCCATTATGCGCTTCTTTGAGTGCTTGTTCTGCTTCTTTGCTGGATAGACAACGAAGTAAAAGACCATCATAAGCTCGTCGATACAACGTTTGCGATGTGGCATTGTAATAAAATCTCGGTGCTCTTCGCCGAATCGATTCCCTTTCTCTTACATCTTCAGGTAATATACCATGTAAGACGTAGTCGATAATGGGAAAGCGCCAATCTCGAACTTCGGGTTCAACTCTAGTTGAGTATACTTCTTTAGCGTCCGAATTGTAGATTGGAACAATGAGCTGGTGAGTCCTCACTGTAATCAATTGCTCTGTTTTAGGAGGTTGAGCCAAGGATACTGACAACGCTGCCAATGCGTCTGCGTATGTGTTTTGGAGACGCGGAACGTACTCAATGAAAAATTCTTCAAACGAGTTCTAGCTTGATAAAACTCGATTTGTTGTTGAGCTTCCAAGCGTTTCTCATCTAACATCTCTAATTCTTCAAGACGTTTCTGATAATGTTCTTCCGTCATCATTCCCGTTGTAAGAGCGATACGGAGGGAAGGAATCTGTATCTCCAATGGAAGGACGGCTTCACATCCATATGTTAAAGCATACGGGGTGGCTCCGGTAGGCGTGCGGACAGTCGTACGATAAGCCCAGAGAGCTTCGCCGAGTTTGTCATCCCAATCTCGTTTATTGGTTTTCACCAATTTTGCCAGAATTTTGATGATAGTCTTGTTAAAAGCTTCGGCCAATCCGTTAGCTGTAGGATTATAAGCAGTCGACGAAACGTCTTTAATCCCGAATTTACCGCAGAACTTGATGAATGCGTTGCTCACGAACTGAGGACCGTTGTCGTGCACTATTCGCCTTGGCACACCATACCGATATATGATATGGTGTTTGATGAATTTGATAAGCACTTAACGAATGGCTCGTCGCTTTGACATAAATCAAAAACGGTCTGCCCGATTTTGGTGCAACGAGAATAGGTGGATTCGCCAGATATTTCTTAATATCTTCGAATGCCTTTTGGCATGCTTCATCCCAAACGAACGACACACCTTTTTTCGCAAGTTTAGAGAACGGTTGACATTTTCCCGACAGATTTGATATAAACCGACGGATGTATGCCAATCGACCTTGCAACCCTCTGAGTTCTTTAAGATTTCTCGGGGGTTGTAGCTCATGTATTGCCTTCACTTTATCAGGATCAATATGAATACCTTTTGTGGTGACGACGAATCCAAGAAATTTACCGCTCGACATTCCAAGGAAGGATTTTGTCGGGTTCATTTTCAGCTGATGAGTTCTCATAAGCTCGAACATTGTCTTCAGATCGTTAATGTGGTCATTTTTATCACGACTTTTAATGACCAGGTCATCAACGTAGCATTCGACAGTCTTCCGGAGGTGCTCTTGAAAGATCTTCGACATTGCTCGCTGGTATGTAGCACCGGCATTCTTCAAGCCGAATGGCATAACAGTATAACAGAAGACACCCAGGGGTGTTCTGAATGCTGTATGCTTTTCATCATCCGGGTGCATCTTGATTTGATTATACCCAGAAAATCCATCCATGAATGACATTCTCTCGAACCCGCATGTGTTGTCGATGATGACATCCGTGATCGGTAGAGGAAAGTCATCTTTGGGACAGGCCGTATTCAGATCTCTGAAGTCAATGCAGATTCTGATTTTTCCGTTCTTTTTGAGGACTGGAACGATATTGGCCAACCATTCGGGGTGTTGTTCCTCTCTGACAAATCCTGAATCGATTAGCTTTTTGACTTCAGCTTCTATCGCCTCCATAATTTGTGGACGAAACCGTCTTTGTTGTTGTTTGACAGGTTTGGCATCCGGTTTAATGTTAAGGCTATGCATTGCTATATCTGGGTCGAGTCCCGACATATCTTCATAACTCCAAGCGAATACGTCGATATAATCTCGAATAAGGGCGATTAATTCCTCTTTCTCATTCGGTGGAAGATCACCACTAATAAATATAGGTTTCTGATTAGTTTCGTCACCCATATTAACTTGGACTACCTTATCCTCGGTAGGAGGTTCTCTTTGCTCAAATCGATCACCATATTGGATATTCATGTAATGTATCCAAGGATCTTCCCAAGTGGGCAATTGATCGTCCTCTTCGGTCGTGGAAGGATCAACTGTCGCCATGTTCGACATGAGACTTTTGAACTTTTCTCCAATGCTCACATCAGAATCCCAATTCGAGGTGTCGGATGAATGTCCTCTCCTATATATTAATTGGTTAATGATCTGGTGGCCATAATCGTCATCGGATGATGAAGCATAACCCAGACCCCTATTACGACTGTAATAATTATCTGGTTTTCCTTTTGGTACGTAGGCAGGACGGGGTGAAACCCTAATACCTTGACCAAAATAAAGACCTTCACCGAGTGAGAGGTCATAACCTCGGTTCGCCATATAATCATTCGCTTGCGAACTGTACCGAGAGAAATGTCGCCCAGGTTTTTCTTCGTCCGAATTACTATCGAAGAAATGATCTGGAGTAGGGGATGATTCCCCTTTTCCAAAGACTATCTCTTTTTCACCCCCCCTGTCTTTGCGGGCAAGATCACAGTTGTTCCGCTTGAATCTTGGAGGTGTTTCATCGTCGTACAGGACGAACGAAGTGGCATATGTAGACTAGGGTCGTCATACAATCTCTGCATTACATCATCAAGACAATGCGAGTACTCTAAATCATGATTTATTATTTCATCGGCAAGCTGCCAGTTACAACTTTCGTCCGACGATTCATCACCGTCAAGATCGATTACAAGAGGTTCAATGTCATTTAATACAAGACCTTCACTATAATCGAGCCCGGCTTCGGTATCAGCTTCTTCTCCACTGTCCGTGCCATGGGCCGATGGTTCAGTATCGGACTCAGCACCATAAAGAAGGGAGTCAGTAAAGTAATTTTCTAACCCCTTGAATGGTTGCTTATCCGCGACCACCGTCTTGACCTCCTCATTAGTGTCGACATACTTCAAACACTGATGGAGGGTGGAGGGAACTATAAGATTACCGTGGATCCATGGACGACCCAACAGTAAATTATAAGAAGTCTCCGCATCGATCACATAGCAGGTGACTTCAGACTTCAGATCTCCGAGTTGACACTTCACATGGGCGACCCAACAGTAAGTTATAAGAAGTCTCTGCATCGATCACATAGCAGGTGACTTCAGACTTCAGATCTCTGAGTTGACACGTCACCCGGATTTTTCCCAACGGTCGTGACCCGCTTGTGTTGAAACCATAGATAACCGTGCCTGTGGAGGCTAATTTGCTGGCGGGAATTCCGAGGTGGGGATATTCATGTAATGTGTCCAAGGATCTTCCCAAGTGGGCAACTGATCGTCTTCTTCTGTTGTAGAAGGATCGACTGTTGCCATGTTTGACATGAGGCTTTTGAACTTTTCTCCAATGCTCACATCAGAATCCCAATTCGAGGTGTCGGATGAATGTCCGCTCCTATCTATTAATTGGTTAATGATCTGTTGGCCATAATCGTCATCGGATGATGAAGCATAACCCAGACCCCTATTACGACTGTAATAATTATCTGGTTTTCCTTTTGGTACATAGGCAGGACGGGGTGGAACCCTAATACCTTGACCAAAATAAAGACCTTCACCGAGTGAGAGGTCATAACCCCGGTTCGTCATATAATCATTCGCTTGTGAACTGTACCGAGAGAAATGTCGCCCGGGTTTTTCTTCGTCCGAATTACTATCCAAGAAATGATCTGGAGTAGGGGATGATTCCCCTTTTCCAAAGACTATCTCTTAAAAGATCAGGGGTTGGGGATGGATTCCCTTTTCCAAAGATTATTTCTTTTTCACCCCCTGTCTTTGCGGGTAGGATCACAGTTGTTCCGCATGAATCTTGGAGGTGTTTCGCCGTTGTACAGGACGAACGAAGTGGCATATGTAGACTAGGGTCGTCATACAATCTCTGCATTACATCATCAAGACAATGCGAGTACTCTAAATCATGATTTATTATTTCATCGGCAAGCTGCCAGTTACAACTTTCGTCCGACGATTCATCACCGTCAAGATCGATTACAAGAGGTTCAATGTCATTTAGTACAAGACCTTCACTATAATCGAGCCCGGCTTCGGTATCAGCTTCTTCTCCGCTGTCCGTGCCATGGGCCGATGGTTCAGTTTCGGACTCAGCACCATAAAGAAGGGAGTCAGTAAAGTAATTTTCTAACCCCTTGAATGGTTGCTTATCCGCGACCACCGTCTTGACCTCCTCATTAGTGTCGACATACTTCAAACACTGATGGAGGGTGGAGGGAACTATAAGATTACCGTGGATCCATGGGCGACCCAATAGTAAGTTATAAGAAATCTCTGCATCGATCACATAGCAGGTGACTTCAGACTTTAGATCTCCAAGTTGACACTTCACCCGGATTTTTCCCCACATAGCAGGTGACTTCAGACTTTAGATCTCCGAGTTGACACTTCACCCGGATTTTTCCCAACGGTCGTGACCCGCTTGTGTTGAAACCATAGATAACCGTTCCTGTGGAGGCTAATTTGCTGGCGGGAATTCCGAGGTGGTACATCAAACGAAGTGGCATGATACTAACAGCGGAACCCGGATCGACTTGGATCCGGTTAACCATGCTCGAACCGATATATCCAGTAAAATATAACGGTCTATCATGCTTTGAATTCCTGACTTGCATGTCTTCTTTTGTGAAAGCAATGCAAGGAAATTTGGTGGCTGCCAGATTGCAATGCTGCACTGATGACTCTGGCTTTTCAGGAGTTGGCTTGATCTGAGTTAGGAATACCTCAGAATCAGCCAAAGCTTCTTGTAAAGCTTCTCTGGTTTCTTTTGAGAGACGCAGCAACTCGTACAATGTGATTCTTGCTGGGATATTAGCCAGCTGAGCCATAACGTCGAAACGATATGGAGTGTTTGAGCTTTCCGGTTTGTCTCGTCCAATCGGTCGACTAAAACGATGGGGTTCTTTCTCTTTTTGCTTGGCCGGTTGTTGCGGCTTTTCAGCAGCTACTGGAGGAGTTGTAGCTATTCCCAGCTCTTTTAGAGTTGTAGCATTTGGGTTAGAGGTCTCAGGATATTTATAATGATACTCATTCCCACTTCTTGTAGCGAAGACTTCCTGTTCTCCATCAGAAAGTGATAAAGCTGCTATCTCTTTATCGCTCTTCTCGGGAATCGCCGAGGCTCCGTAACAAGATTTCTCTTTTCCCTTGCCCTTTGATTTCTTCTTTGATGTGGATGTTGTCCACTGTTCATCTTCGAGCAAATCCGGATGAACCCAAAGGATTTCGCCATTGGGGGTTGTGTGAGATACAAGCCCCTTTTGGCGCTGTCCATGAGGATCATCGTTGATGGTTTGCATCTTGACCTTTGACACTGGTTCGGCTTGAAACCATGACAAAGGAACTGATCCGAAGCTAATTGAGACTGCGTTTGCGCCTACTTTCTTTTCCTTTGGCTTCGGTGTCACAATACCAACATCAATTAAGGTTTGTATTTTGTCTTTTAAGACATAACACGCCTTAGTTGGATGGTGGACCCTTCTGTGATATGCACAGTATTTCGGGTCATTAATCTTCATTGCTTCTTCTTGGTTTGTGACCGGTGGAAGCTTGATCTTGTTGTTCTCTAACAAGTATTTGAAGATGACCGGAACTTCATCATCTTTGAAAGAGTATTCCTTCGGAAATCTAGGCTCAGAAGTCTTGAGCTGCCTAGGGTGCTGCTGATTCTGATTTGGCGCCAGTTGGAAGGATGACTGCTGCGGTTGTTATTGCGACGTTTGATGTGCATCCACAGCTGCCGTGGACCCTCTTCCTCTACCTCGAGGGTTAAAGTTCTGCTTTTGATTATTAGCTGGTGGCAGACCTCTCTCCAAGTTCTTCCTCTTGAGAAAGCGTTCAGCCTGTTCACCTCTCACCTTCAATTCTTTCCAAGTTTTAGAGGGCACAACCCCCATCACCTCTAACACATCCAATGACAAGTTGTTGTGACATGTCTGTAGGATGAACTCTTCCATCTGTGAGTGGATCTCTGCAGTTCACCGCTTTGTCCCGGAATCGTTTGACAAAGACGTCAACCGATTCCCCATCTTTCTGCTTTTCATCCAACAACGTGCCAATTGAGACCTCTGTGTCGTCGTCGAAGAAATTAGTAAGGAATAGTTCTTCCATATCCTCCTAGCTAGTGATAGTCCCGGTCTTAAGGCGTCGGTACCAATCGAAGGCAGGCCCTCGAAGGGTTCCTACGAATGACCGGACCATCAGGGCTTCGTTCCCGGATATTGCGCCGAGATGCGACTTGAAATAGATCAAGTGCTGAGTTGGTGAACCCCTGCCATCAAAAGGAGTAAAGTTAATCAAATTAAATTTCTGGGGATAAGGAATCAGGTCCCACTCCCTCGGGTACGGGTATGGGATGCCCGTTTTCTTCACTTCTTGAGCCGTCATCAAAGCGTTGACTTTGCTCTCAAGATCGTGCATCTTCTTGTCCTCTTCCTCGCTTTTCTTCAAATAGATCTGTGGAGGTTGAGTGGCTGACTTGGTCGGATCGCTTCCGGAGTTGTCTTTATCTGGAGGAGGATCTTCAAATATCGTCTCATCCTCTTCATTACGCCGACTGGATTCTGCTCCGGTTGGTGTTGCTGCACCTGCAAATCTCGCATCTGCTGCATAGTCAACTCCATCTCGGTCTTAAATTCAGCTCTAATTTCTTCGCGTTGTTTAGCCAACGCCTCCTGCAAAATGTGAGCCAGTTGATCCGGCGTGATTGCGAACGATTCTCTGACTCGTCCAACACTGGACGCGTAATCGTCCGATGCAATAGCGGAACAAGTGTCCGACAATTCTTCATCTGAAGATAAACCCTCGTGCATTCTCCTGTAATCTCGACGTAAGTTGGCTCTTCTTTGTAGCCGTGCCATCCTTTGAGAAAGACCCCGCTCAACTCTCCCTCCCGGAGAGAAATCAGGGTCGTGGTTAACTGACTTTTGCTTTCCTTTATTGGTCATGTTGATAGTGACCTCAGGAAGCTCATCTTGTCGGATTACAGATTTCGTTTTGTTGAAACGTCTTGTTTTGGGTCTTGACGCTTCATTGGACAATCTTTGAAATACGGAGACTCTTGTTGAATTATTCTTAGAGCATCCGCATTCTGTCAACACTGCTTTAATGAGTCTCTCGCAAGCGCAATGAGACTCATTTTCTCTGACAACTCTCTTTCTTGAGTTATCTTTCTGATAGTACAGCTCATCATTATTGTGATTCGAGCAACCTATCTTTCGCTTTTGAACTTTGTTAACATGCACAGGACGACTGGTCGTCGCCTCTGAACGATCCAAAGTTGAATTTTTGAATCCACCCCCTTGCGGGAGTGGAGTTTTCATAGGTCCTAAACGAGAGTGAATTGGTATTCTCTCGTTCTGGACTTGTGAGGTTCTGACAGGTGGGTGTTTACGACCCCCTGCATATGAAACCATTAATGGTTTATTTGCCGGACATGGTTGTTCCTTGACTGGGGCTTTGCCTCGATCATCAACTGAAGGACCAAGGCGATCTGCCATTGTTATCTTGAACTTGGACAAATCTGGGCTAACCCAGGGTTCTACTGGTGTTGCAGTAGACGGGCCCGGAACAGATGCTTGTGGCGTCTTTGGCATCCAGACTTTACGATTCTTCGGTGACTTTTCAGACACCGTTTCTTTCTTGGTTCCTTGCGCTTGTTGACGAAGAGCGCGAGTTTGGGCAGCCTTCGCCTTACGCCTTTGTATCCGTTCCTTGATCTGCGCTTGTTGACGAAGGGCACGAGCGCGAGCTGCCTTTGCTTGACGCCTTTGTATGCGCTCTTTCAGGGTAGAACGGGCTCTTTTGACCAGAGTCCATTCCTCCGTCGTAAGCTGTGCAGAGATGTGATTGGTTTGCCGTTGAGGCAATTGGTTCACTTTTTCCTTTCTCGACTTTAAGTCCGTATAGTAATGGACTCCGTCGGTTTGTTGCATGGCCTTAGCCAATTGACGAGCACGACGCTGGCGTTGCCTTTGATGAGCCCTCTTTGTCATTATCGGTTGGCCATGATTTAAGGACTCTTTAATTGGTGCAGAGTCCTTAGGAGCAGAGATGTTGCAGAGAGATTCCTTGGCGATGACTTGGCAAGAATCTTCATCTGCGGTCTTCATCTGAATTGGAGACTTGGAAACCTTCTTTGAAGAATAAATCTTCCTGCACTTGCGGGACGAGGAAGATTTTGAGGATGAGGATGACAAGTACTCCTCGAATTTAGCTTGATCGAATTCGTATTCGATCTCTTCAGTGATGATGATTTTAATCGGCTGCGACACTGCGGCCCCGGCAGCGAGGCCGCTGGCTCCCACTGTGGTCGCCAGTTTGTTTTCAGCGAAAGTCGTTTCCATTGCAGATTCCATTAAACTTTGATGTGTTTACAAGAAATTACAATGAAAATAAAAGAAAATACAACTCTCGAGAAAATAACACAAGAGTTGTTTATCAACTACTGTTTTTGTGGGACTTTGCTTGTGCCGTGAGTGCTTTGGCTCGTTGACCACCGATTCAAAGATCATGAAGGTGCTTAGGGATCTCTCCTTCGTTTATCGAAGTTAAGATTTGAAAACGAATATCTTATCGATGTAAGATGTCCGTTCTTCCAAAGATCAAGTCTGAGCTTAGATCTCTAGGAATCACCGAATGATGCTTGTCAAAGGGTGAAAATTCTCTCTCTTCTTCAAAATCACTGAAAGCTCAAGCCTCGTCTGCTCCAAAATGCTCTCTCCCCTTTATTTCGTGTATAGGGAGGTATTTATAGGGGTCTCAGTGCACCACAGTTGAAATGGGGGTAAAATAACTGACCGAGTGTTTTCTCTTTGGCCGCTGCAGTCTACACTGCCGCGGCTATTGGCGCGGCAGTATAGGCTGCCGCGGCCAAAGAGACGGTTATCAGCACGTTCCACATCATATAACTGCCTTGTAACCGCCACAGCACTCCTTTAACATAGCCGCGGCACCCTAGGTTGCAGCGCCTAAGCCGCGGCACTATGTGCTGTCGCGCCTTAGCCGCGGCACTATGTGCTGTCGCGCCTTAGCCGCGGCACTATGTGCTGTCGCGCCTTAGCCGCGACGCCATGGGCTGCCACGCCACCTTGTGTTGCCTGATGACGTGTAAATTATTCTCCCATATTGTTTTGAGTGGTATTTGGATGCCTGCAAGCATTTTTCGACGCCTACAGAATCAAGATCTACCAGTCACTGATCTCAAGAGCCTTAAATAGGAGAGTGAACGAACGATCCTTCAAAGAAGGCAACCTAGTCTTAGTTGTTCATCGACCTATAGACATGACACACAAGACTAAAGGTAAATTTTAACCCAAATGGGAAGGCATGTTCATAGTATAGACAATCTACTTGAATGGGGCATATCGCCTAATTGACCAAAATGGCAATCAACTCATAGCGCCAATTAACAGGAAGCTTCTCAAGAAATATTACCCTTAAATTTGGCCATTACTATCACCCCACAGAGATTTTGGTCACGTTTAAGTTTTCACATCTAACCATAAATATTGATTATCTTGATCTAAAAATCTAATCAAAATCCCCAATGAGTTATCAAGTTAACATTACAGCTTTGTTTGGCTCTAAATGTATTATCACTGTCATGGCATAACACCTCTGAACGGTTTCCATTCTAATGATCTGATTGGTTAACATTACACCTCTGTTGGGCCATTTCATTGACCGGTTAACATTACACCTTTGTCAACTTATCTTTTTAGATTTGACGGGTTAACATTACACCTCTGTTATGAGCTCTTGCCAAAAACCAATTAGTTAACATTACACTTCCATCGATTTTCTATCATTAAGTTAACACTACACTTCCAAACAGTAGCTATACTTGCCATGTCCCACCTCAATGATAGAGATTTAGAGTTTCTTAGGATCAGCAGGTATTATACAAGATTTTCACATGCTTTTCTCCGTTAGTGGCCACTTTGATTTATTTAACTCTTAAGAATGCCAAGTTTGTGTGTAGTGAGAAATGTAAGAAGCATTTTCAAGAACTGAAGAAGCGGCTAGTAAGCAATCCTATTCTCACCATCGCTAAGAGTTTAGATAAGTTTGTGATATATAATAATTCATATTGCTAAGGTCTGGGTTGTGTTCCGATGCAGAAGGAGAAGGTGATAGCTAATGCCTCCAGGAAATTAAGACCTTACGAGAAGAACTACCCAACTCACGATCTAACACTTGCTGCTATGATTTTTGTCTTGAAGATCGGGGGACACTATCTATATGAAGTAAATGTGACATCTATACAGATCACAAGAGTTTGAAGTATATCTTTATTCAAAAAGAGATCAACGTGAGACAAATGAGATGTGGTTGGAGCTATTGAAGGACTATAATGTAAATATCCTTTACTACCTAGGTAAAGCCAATATGGTGGTAGATGCATTCAGTTCGAAAGAACAAGGCCATATTAGCATGTATAATTATTGAACAAGACAAATTGATCAGAGAGCTAGAAAGAATGGAGGTTGAAGTTAGAATACATCATTCAAAAGCAAAGATTCATCAGATGAGCCTACAACCAATTCTATTGGATCAAATCAAGAAACACTAGAAGGAAGACAAAGAGCTGAGTGGTAATGAAGAAGGTGGAGCAAAGTAAATATTCAGACTTTTAGATTCATGATGGTGTCCTTAAGATGGGTAATCACCTTGCGTACCCAACATTGAGAAGCTAAAAAAGTAGATCTTAAGCGAAGCTCACCAAACCCCTTACACTCTTCATCCGAGAAGCACTAAGATGTAGCAGATTCTTCAATGAAACATCTGGTGGAATTGCATGGAGGAGGAGATCTCCAAATATGTACTAAAGTGCCTAACATGCCAACATGTGAAGATTGAACACTAGAAACCGTTAGGACAATTGTAGCATTTGCCTATCCCAGAATGTAAGTAGGACCACATCACCACAGATTTTGTCATTGTTCCTCCTCGTTCAGCTAAAGGGGAAGACACCATTTGGGTGGTACTTGATCGCCCAAACAAGTCAACACATTTTATAGCCTACAAGATGTCATATACCATGGAGAAATTGACCAGTCTCTATATCTAGGAGATCGTGAAGCTCCACGGTGTTCTAGTATCTATTGGATGGAATCGAGACCCCACTTTACCTCAAGATTCTGGAAGGGTCTACATAGAGATTTGGGGACTAGATTAAAGTCTAGCACTTCAGCACATCCTCAAACTAATAGACAATTATAGAGAACGATACAAACCCCGGAGAACATACTGAGAGCTTGCACACATAATTTTATAGTCATTTGGGCTACAAATTTTCCAAGAGTAGAGTTCACCTATAACAACAATTTCCATTCCAGCATCGGCAGGGCACCATACATAGTTCTATATGGGAGATGATGCTGGTCCTGACCTAATTCAGGAGACGATAGATCCAAATTATTTGACAACATATGAGGACGACCCAAAGTGGATAGAAGACCTACATGGATCGTTGACTCAATGACCTAGAGTTTCAAATTAGTGATCATATGTTTCTAGAAGTTTTATTAACCAAAAGCGTATCAAGAAGTGGAAAGAAACTTCTTCCGAGATACATGAGTCCATTTGAGATATTACGGAGGACCAGATCTGTTGCTTATCACCTGGCTTTGCCACCAGACTAGACAAAGATTTATGATGCGTTCCATATCTCAAATATGAACAAACATGTGCTAGACCAAGGACACATTATCTCTCACCAATCTCTGTCGCTACAAGAAGATCTATCCTATAAAGAGCAACAAGTTCAAGTACTAGATTTCAAGAAGAAACTAAGGAACAAGTCTGTGGTCTTAGTCAAAAAATTTCTATGGAACAACAATGGGATTGAGAAGGCAATATTGAAACTTGAAGCTGAGATACAGAAGGTATATCCACATTTGATTTAAGGGTACGTAAAATTCTGAGGATGAAATTTACTTTAAGGGGGGAGTATATAATATCTCAAATTTTTTTATGTTAATAATCAAATACTATTATAGGTACTTTATCGATAACTTTGATGCACATAACTTTTGAGAATCTTAGTTTGACCTTATCTTCATTAAGATTTTTGATCAAGCTATAATGTTCAGATTTATCTTAGAATAAATCCCTAATTACCCCATGTTTTAGATCTTGGTTAGAGTTAATCCAATTTGATGCATACATATTCTAAATCCATATAAATACCACATTTAAATTAGTGGGCAGTCATGAGTGGAGAGGACTTTGCAAATAAGTCCTCACTCTTTTCTTTTTACAACTTCTACATGTCACGTGGGGATGTAAGCATCCGCCAAGCCATTTCCACTCGTTTCTCTTTCGTCATAAAAACTTTTCATCTCTCCTCTCCTCTCTCTCTCCCCTTTGGTGAGCCACCCTCAAACCCGAGAAACCCCAAAACTCCATTGCAAATTCCATTCTCAAACTCGCTCGCTCTCTCTCTCTTATCCCCCCTCTCCCTCCTAGAAGAAGGTGGAGGATCTAGAAACTAACGAAGTTAGCTAGGGAGGTTTTGGAGGAGGAAAGGATCTAGTCTTCACTATTAGGTACATAACTCAACCAACCTCACTATTTTCATGCTCCTATTGAGTTTAAATCTGAGTTTAGAATGTCTAGAAAGAGTTTGATCATGCTTGCACAAGCTTTGCTTCAATTATACTTGTACATAGAGTTTATATGTATATTGGCACTTGCATTTCCCTCTAGAGTACTAAAGTTGTGATCTTTATGTTTTGTAATCTGTAAAAATGTAACCTTTCTTGTATAGTTGCTCTCCAATGTTGCATTTAGTAATTTCATGGCTCTAGTTCTAATTTTTCAAGCATCTACATATCTAGTTAGAGGTTGCCTGTTATTTATTGAAATCAATCTAATGCAAAAAGTTTCCAGCATGACATGTTGGTAGTAAATTAGGCATAGCTCTCTCTACACTTATCCATTTTAAGATTTGTTTTTATCTTCTAGAAATTAGGCTTAATTATCTCTCATTTGTAATAGGTTTGTTGCATAATAAGATTCATCTTTTGATAAAGAATCAGGCTTTATCTTGTGGATTTCAACCTAAAAACGCCTCTCGACTCAAGCTTAGACTATTGGAGGTGCCAGCTTGGTTGGTTGGGCTGCGTCTATATTTTGGATGGGTCTTTTGATCACATGATCCGACCCATCCAATTGAACATATGGAGGGCTCTTTAGGGCTTATCAACTTGTGATTTTAGGTTATAACGTTGGCCCCTTTCACTCGGACTTGGGCAAGTCGGGGTCGAGAGAAACCTAACTATTTCACCTTTGCTGCCTTAGGATCTAGATCATCCTATGGAAGACATCTATGAATGATGCACTATCATCAGTGAAGATGCACACCTAGATTTTTGTGACAGGGTGCTTTGATTAATAAGGATCGAAAGCGAATCCTAGGGACCCTAGCTCGTCCGGGATTTGGCCACGTGTCGACCATTAAAGGTTATTTGGCGCTTATAAATACCCTTACTCCTTCCTCTTCTTTGCACTTTTTGAATTTAAAGGTCTAGAATTTTCTTCATCTTAGATCTTTGAAACTCCGATCATCTTTTTAGTTTTCTCTCGATAGCTTCAGCTTCACAATCTTCCTTAGTTCACAATGAGGTGTGGATCTTACTGCTCCGCGGGTACAAAGTGTCAGTGCTTCACGATGATGCCTTGAGGTGGGTGAAGGAGTATGACATCCCTAACTCCTTTACTCTATCCATCCCCACGCCTGGCCGCTACGTCTATAACCATGGGGGTGATGAGGTGCCAATCTATCGGCACCATATTGACTACGGCCTCCAGTTGTCTCGACATCCTTTCTTCAAAAAGTATTCCGAGCCTTTGGTGTATCATTGTTCTAATTGAAGCCCAACATGGTGCCTTTCTTGACCGTCTTTCTCGTCATTGCCACCGGGTAGAGGTCAAGCCAATCCTAGGGATCCTATGCCATCTGTTATGCACCAAATCCAGCAAGGACGAGGGGCACTTTTATTTCCACCAACTGGTGGGTTCTAGCTAGTCTCGAACATCCCAGAGATCAATAAACAATGGAAGGAGGGCTTGAAGGTCAGACTTCTATCTGAGGATGAGAAGTAAGGCTTGGAGAAGATCTGAGCCTATAAGGGGTCTTTTCGGTTTGAGAACATCTATGAAAATGCCATGCTCCAGGATGCTGAATTGTCCTTCATGAAGGCCATGGAGGATGATCTTACTCATGCTGAAGCGCATTTGGAAGAGGCTCCTTACACGACCTCTTTTTGGGACCTCAAAAGCGCCTTCGACCCTATTTAGCAAAGGAGAAGGTTCGGGACCTTCTTACCGATCAGAACAAGCTCACAACACAGCTTTGTATGGGCTCGACAATCTCTACTTCCTAAGCCTAGAGGTCCAAGAAGAAGAAAATGAGGAAAAAGGTTGCCACTACCAGTTGCCACAATCCTATGTGTGATTCACAAGTTTCAGCAGCGGAGACCATTTTTGCACTTAGGGATGAGACAAATGAGCCTGTGTCTGATCCAGTAGGTGTAGAGCTGACTCTATCAATAGTCCCTCCGCTTCAATTGACCTGGATAATATGCCTCCACTGCCAGTTGCTGAGCAGATGACCCGTACTCAGTGAGTTTGTAAATTTTCTTTTCGATTAACATCACGATATTGGCTAACCAATTGGGATGTTGTTCTTCACAGATGACCTGCACTTAGTGAGTTTACGAATTTTCTTTTCAATTTGCTCCATCAACTCTAGATGGAAGTGTCATTGCTGTTTCTTGAACGACTTAATGCTAGGGTTGATGTTAAGGTAATGTACAGGCACATTAGGATCTAGATCTGGCATGTCTTTATAGCTCCAGATGAAGACATCAATGTACTCTTGAAGGAGAATCATGGAGTTCTTCCTTTTTAACAGATGATAAACTTTCGGTGATGAAGATGGGTTTGGGGTTGATTTTATTGCCTATATTGATTTGAACCACTTTTTTATCCTTGGTGGGTGGTTCGTTGACCTTGAAACATGACTCCCATTGTGCCTCAAGTTGATTTGCCTATATGAATCATCTTCAAGATCTTCGAACACTTCAAGTTCCTATTTTGATCATTGGGCTTCTTGACCTCGACCACGAAAGTCTCTTCGGCTTTTGGTTAGAAAGACTGCCCTTGCTTTCCTTTATTGCCCTTGAAATTAGTGTGGGATTCAAACTTGTTGAAACATTATGATATCTTTTCTGCTATTTTAGCTTATTTCATCACATCCTTCCATGTATGGGCCGTAACAATCCCCATATGAGCTTCCATACGTTCTACAAAATTGTGCCGACAAGTTTGGAGTAGCATAAGTAAAGGCATATCTCGACATTGCAATGTTAGATTATAGTATACCTCGATGAATTCTATGATTGTCTCATTTCCTCTTTAATTTTCGGAGAGGGGTTTAGCCATGGTGACATCTAATTTCTCCTCATTCGGCCGGACATTGTTCCCATTATAATAATTCTCTTTCTCTGAATCAGTAAGTGAAGAGTCATAGAGATTCCTCTCCAATAATTGCGGAGATGACATTGCAAGACTTCATCTTGCACTTGCTCTTTGAGTTGGACTTTGGAAGAGCCCAATGTTCATCTTTGAGAAGGTCATGATGTACCCACATCATTTCTTATCTTGTTGAACTAAAGGGGACAGCCTTCGCTTCGTTTGTTCTGTTGGTCATGATTGACCACTTCCATCCTTACTGTGGGAATGGGAACAACTCTATTTTGGGTTTGAATTTCTGGCATAGAGCCAAATTTGAGAGTCACCATATTGGTAGTGACTTTTTTTGCTCGAGCTTAACCTTGAGAATCCATGACTCAATGAAAGTCTATATCTTATCCTTGAGGATATAACAATTCTTAATTGGATGTCCCAGCATTCGATGATAAAGACAGTAGCCGGGGTCATCAGTTTTTCCAACTTCTTCAGGGCATCGGGCCTCAGGAAGCTTTAGCCGATTATCCTTGTTGAGGACATGGAAAATTGCCATCGTATGCTTGTCTTTGAATGAGTAATTGTGCTGAGTGTTCTTTTGTGATTTCCTCTTTTGATCATTGAGATTCTTGACCTCAACCGCGAAAGTCTCTTCGGTCTTTGGTTGGAAAGATTGCCCTTGCTTTCCTTTATTGCCCTTGAAATTGGTGCGAGATTCAAACTTGTTGAAATATTCTGATGACTTTTCTGCTATTTTAGCTTCTTCCATCACATCCTTCCATGTATGGGCCGTAACAATGCCCATATGAGCTTCCATACATTCTACAAAATTGTACTGACAAGTTGGTGTAGCATAAGTAAAGGCATATCTCGACATCATAATGTCAAATTACAATATCCCTCGATGAATTCTCTAACTGTCTCATTTCCTCTTTATTTTTCTGAGAGGAGTTTAGCCATGGTGACATATGATTGCTTCTCATGGAATTGTGGGATAAACTTTGATTTCAGGTCAACCTAAGACTTAATTGAACCTTCGGGCACGTTCTAAAACCAATCGAAGGCTACCCCCTACAAGGTGCTAATGAAGAATCATGCCTTAATGACATCATTACCTACTATATTTCCAGTTTGTTGGTGGAAGTAGTAGATACGCTATTTCGAAGAACCTTTGCCATCAAATGTATGCAACATTATCAGCTTAAACTTTATCGGGTAGGGAACAGAGTCCCACTGGATGGGATATGATCGAGTGATCCTGAACTTCTTTAGTTCAGTATGCTGAGAAAGAGCATTGATCTATTTTTGAATGTCTTCCAAGGGCTTTGCTTCTTTGCTAAGCTTAGGAAGTGCTAAGGTCTCTGACCCCAAGTGGTCAGAATCTGCATCTTCTTGACGAACTTGCTCTTCATCCAGGAAAAATTCAACGATTGGTCGTTTTCTTTTAGAAGAACTTGGGCGAGGTGAGAAGCAGACAAGAACTATTCAAATATCTTCTCTAAACTTTCAAGTCGCTCTTCCAAATCCTTCTTCTAAGTCGCCATTTGAGCAAGAAGATCCCCTTAGTCTGTCATATATGCTACCCATTGTTGCTCTTGACTTGAGCTTGGAGTGGTATTCAACGCTATGACTGAGTTAGCATTATTAGAAGTAGGTTGGTCAACTTGAGACGGAGCTCACGGTGCTCGTGTTTGGAGGAGGGAGTAGTCAATAGGAATTTTTGCTCTCCGCCTTGATCTGGTGTGAGGATATACACCATCAGTTTTTGGTAGTATATCTCCTATGCCAAGAGAATATCTTAGGTCAGACGTGCTGTCCACACCTTCATCATCATCTCCAAAAATGATACTAGTCATGTTGACTATGGAAATCTTGAAGTTTACCCTTTCAGGTGCGTCGTTGTCTTTTAGTCCGAACCTCTAAGGATTCAGGATTGTGACTTAGACGACTGTAAACTTATTTCTTTTCAGGAATAACTGTGCATTAACAATTCTTTTGAACTACCAAAATAACTTCTCTGAGAGCCACATAATGCTAACATTGGCGAGCTCTCTTTAGAGATAGGAACTCTCTCAGATCACCTGTAGTTCCAAATTTATGGCTTTTTTTAGAGCTAACTTCACCACTTTGAGTTTTGGTGTGTGAACATAATTTATGGTACGTTGGCCAGACTTTCACTTAGAGATATTGGATGAATCACATTTAGTGATATTATTCCCTTGCAGGAATTTAGATGAGGGATTACTCTCATTCTTTGCCTTTATTGAGGAAGCAAAGTGAGTATCATGAGATGCTTTAAAACGAACTCTCAAGGGAGTTGTGGACTGATGTCTAAAGTCAGACGACGTGAGAACATCTAGACCTTCACTGAAGGTGAGGGTTGATGCTTCTTCACTCAGGGCAAAGTTCATTTGGCTTTCGGTGAAGCTCAGACCATCTTTGGTGAAGTTCGCCTCTACACAGCGGGGGTTGATTTAGATACTGAATTCACAATTTAGTGAATTTTATGGCAACTTCTCATGGTTGTTGTCGATGATTGGTTCTAAAAAATAAATTCCCCAAACTTCGATTGGTCAAATTCAATAACCAACAATTCAATAAAAGACCTTAGGTTCTTAGTGTTGGACTGTGACACAACTTTCTTGTTAGAGGAGAATGTAGTCCCTAGCAGAGTCGCCAACCTGTTTCGGGTCTTTTATATTACAACTAACACAGATTATAATAAAAAGATTTTAATGAAACAAAGAAAAAAAATTATGTTGCCTAGGGTTCTTTTTTGCATGGCGATGGAGCGTCGATCTTGTTCTCCGTTGACGGTCCGATTAAGATGATGGGACTTTCGCTGATTGATGATCTCTAACCACACAGAAGATAGCACAATCTTCTCTGAATGAAGAGATATTAACAGACCATTCCTCACAGGAACTGTTGATTAAGCTAGATGACTGGCTGAAGAAAATGAATCCTTTCTCACAAGGATCATTGATCGGACCAAATGATTAGATGATGTTAATAATCTATGAAGATCAATGAGAATGGAGGAGAGATGGTTTTATGTCAATGTAACCTCTGAATCTCTCTCTCTCTCTCTCTCTCTCTCTCTCTCTCTCTCTCTCTCATGATAATAATCTATGAAGATCAATGAGAATGGAGGAGAGATGGTTTTATGTCAATGTAACCTCTCAATCTCTCTCTCTCTCTCTCTCATGATAATAATCTATGAAGATCAATGAGAATGGAGGAGAGATGAGTTTTATGTCAATGTAATCTCTCTCTCTCTCTCTCTCTCTCATGATAATAATCTATGAAGATCAATGAGAATGGAGGAGGGATGAGTTTTATGTCAATGTAATCTCTGAATCTCTCTCTCTCTCTCTCTCTCTCTCTCTCGTCTAACGAAGATAATATTAGCCTAAGACCTTTCCTTCGCCTATGTGCCCACTTGTCTCATGTTGATCATGCCTATTTATAGGCTTCAGATAATTAAGTGGGTGAGTTAGTGGGCCTTAACTTCCTTAAATGGGTGAGCTAGTAGTCATTAACTCCCATTTAAATGGGTGAGTTAGTGGTCACAAGCTCCCTTTAAATAGGTGAGTAAGTGGTCATTAACCATTTCCTTAAAAATAGCTTCTCAAAACGGTTATGAGCGAGGTTTACCAATAACGACCATAGGTGAGATTCATCAATAATGATTGTAGGCGAAGTTCATCAATAATGATCATGAGTTAACTTCGCCAGAATGGGTGACACGGCCTACGTAGGCCATTGGATGAAACTCGCTACTGCTTGTGTGAGCTTCGCTACAACTTTGGCGAGCTTTGCTACACTTCGGCTTCAGCAAATTTCACTATAGTTTCGGCGAACTTTGCTATGTGTCCCATGTGGACTATTTAGCCGAAGCTCATTTTGGGTGTGGGTGGGCCATCACTTCTGAATTATAGACAATGTGACCCATGTTGGTAATTGTGGGTGAAGTTTGCTGATTAATTGATTGGCGAACTTCGCTGGCGAGTTTTAATTTAGCGTAGAATTCGACTCGTAACTTGGCCGACTTAATGATGTTTTTGATTTGGCCTAAAGTGGTAGTCGTCCCACTCTTGACTCAGTCGGGTTCGGTCGAGGTTAGCTATGTGGTGGAGTTCACATGTTTTGGTTGGCGAACTTTGTTGATAAGTTTAGATTTGACTTGGAACTTGACTTGAGCTTGTTTATTGATTCGACCGACTTGAGGACGTCTCTTGGCTCGGCCCTAAATCTAACTTGAGGACTAACTTGGACTCAGGTCCTCTTTGGCTCGTATGAGTTGGGCTAGAGTTTAGCATGCAATCATGTTTGCATGTGACTCGAGCAAACTTTTCTATAGCTTATAATTGATCCCATCTGAAGTATTTAATCCATAAGGGTTCACTTCTTAGACTTGGATTGAGCATCTGTCAAAGAGAGAATATATCTTAACCGTCTACAAGTAATCATTATGATACTCTCTTCATTTGACCGCTTTTTAGGAAACTCCTTACCATTACCTTCTTATTACTAAACTCTTACGTTTAAAAAATGTTAAGCTCAATGGCAATTGAAAGTTATGAGTTTTTATATTTCAAAATTACTCTTTTACTCTTTTCTCTTAATATATCCAACCTCTCTTATTAAATTTACCAATCAAACAGTTTGAAACGATATCAAAATTCTAAGTAGAGGCTAAAATTAAAGAGGGGTTTGAAGAGATTAAATCATTTTTATTTTCATTCTCTAATGTTACTAGGCACAAGTTTTCGCTAGAGATCTTGCTTTTTTAACCTTTATTCTACTGCAATATAATAACATTTTATGAAAACAACATAATATCTCATGAATATTTTTTTATTTTATAATGTTAGATGTTAATCATTCGATCAACTTGGTTTGGTAAATAATAAACATTCAAATATATTTGATTGTATTTTGAGATGATGTGCAGATTACACAAAGTGATACAAGACAACAGTTAATCTTGAAATTTCAGAAGCTAAATCAACTTTGAACGTATGAAAGTGCTCCTCTCTCTCTTACATATCTATAAATTCAAATCTACAGGAACAAGTTGGAATTTGATTCGGAGGTGTATAGCTCAATGTATGAGTGTCTAACCAAGACAAAGTCAAACAATCATAACAACACCAGACGTCTGGTCCTTTGCAGCATACGTCACAAAAAGCCTTGTTGTAATATTCCATATTCCTTTCTGATACACGTCTACCGTTATCGATATCGACCCCTAGTATTTGCAAATTCATTACACATTTTTCAGTGTCATGAGAATGTAATGGGACCATGTTCTCATTAAAATTTTATTTAATCAAGTTACAGTATGCATATTAACCCTAACATAAGAACCCTAATCACCCAAGACTTAAACCTTGATTTAAGTTAATCTAAATTGATAAATACTAATTCAAAACACTCTAGATATTATATTTTTATATGTTGGGTAGTAGGGATGTTAAATGGGTGGATTTGGGTATTAAATGGGCGGACCATAAATGAGCGGGCATGTTTTACCCATTTACTCATTTATGGTCCATTTAACATTTTCTAAATAGGCGGGTTTTTACCCGCCCATTTAATAAACGGGCCGCCAATTTACCTATTTAACTATAATAGCTATATATGTATAATACTTTTAGGGTGTTTTTTGTAAACATTTAGAAGATTTTTTGTAACTATTAGGGGCTTTTTGCAAAATTTAGGGGCTTTTTGTAAACTTTTTGAATTATCAAAATATGCACATGCATGTACATAACCCATTCAGGGATAGCATGAACATATTGAACAAGATAGCATTAAAATTACCAATCATGTATTTTTTTTTCTTTTTACCATGCCAAGCGCAAAGAACTCAAAGAATACATCACCTACAAAATGATATACATTGTTTATTGCGATAACCAATGCCACAAGAAGCCACTTATGCCACATCAAAAAAATTTCAAATAGAGCACAACTTTTTCGAACGTGCAAACATGTCTTATGAATAAGCATCACAACTCGCCTTAAAATACCACAATAACCCCAATCAAAGGAAAAATACAGACAAAATTTTGATGGGATAGGGATCATAACAAACACAGCCACAATAACCCCAATCAAAGGAAAAATACAGACAAAATTTTGATGGGATAGGGATCATAACAAACACATTAACCAAACATCAAACCCCTCACGAGAGTTTGATGGGATAGGGATCATAACAAACACATTAACCAAACATCAAACCCCTCACGAGAGTCCACATAATTGCTGAACTGACAATTATTCATTTCAAGCATTGCAATGCGAGAGACCACACCAAACTCGAATAGAAAAAGGAAACACAACAAACCTAAAATCCCTACACATTGAGATAATCACCAAGCCTCTCAACAATCATATTGCACTGCCCAAGAGTCATTGGCTCATCATAAATGCCGAAGATCAAAGCAAGATTAGTTTTCTTGATTGTAACACCTCATGAACCCTGAAAGAAACAAGCAAACAACCAGCTCAATTATGTTAAGGATAAATATCTTTGTATAAAAGCAGAGCATAAAAACCATGAATAATTTTATTATGTTTCTCTTTTCTATAACAAGCAACTGCAAATTTCATCCTGTGCCACAATACATGAAACAGATGTACCTAACTTTAGCAGCCATGGAAAGTTACTTCTCCTTCAGCATGTTTTTCATTCATTCACAACTTAAGCAGATTTAGAAAAAGACAATGATATGTAAATAGTTAAGGTTTCAATGTATGAAAAGGATGTTCGGTCTGCAAAGATATTCTAGAATATAAAATTATAACCGACAATCCTTATTGTAAATTGAATTTTGGCAATATGAGAGAGTTTGAGGAATACGCTGCTGACTGGCATTCTCATTTACTATTTGTCTAAATTTGAGCACTCGTTACACTCTTGTACAAGGAAATTAAGCTCATCTACTTTGTGCTAGATGGTTCACATCTTTGGAGGCAAACATTTATTGACAAGTATCAAGTGGTGGTTAGCAGTCTTAGATACATGGAACTCTTTTAACTAAAAAAATTAAATAGCCAACTATAAGCACATGTTCCTGTACTGTATTCAAACCAAACAGAGAAGCAATCCATATCACAGGTGAATAGACTCTAAAAATATACTAGAGTTGTAACAAAACAACCAAATACGAAAATACAACTATTAATTGCACATTTTCTATCAACCATGTTTGCACACCAACCATAACCATTAAGAATATGGAAACATAATCCTCAGTCTTCCCACAATATCGAAATTTTGGTATTACGCAAAACACATTAAGATGGAGATTCAAATCGTATCAGATACAATTTTAAAATGGATTCAGAAAAGGTACCGCTGCACTAAATAGTTCAGATTTCAATAGTTAAATTGATACTACGCCCGCAAACACATGCTCTAGAATGCAAAACTGTTCTCACCGTAATTTTGAAATTTTGCTACAAGAGACTTTAAGGAATATGTTGCTAGCTAGCAGTCTCGTTTACCCTCTGTCTACTGCAAACTAACATTATCTACTTTGGCCTAGATTGTTCACATGTAATTTGGTGACAAACATTTGTCGACAAGTGTAAAGTGTTTATTAGCACTCTTAAATAAACGAACAAAGTAGAGCCAATTATAAGCACATGTTCCTCTATTGTATTCAGACCATGCATTGATTGTTAAGGTTACGGGTTGGTTTGTGGAGGTTACGGGTTGGTTGTGAAGGTTACAGGTTGGTTGTTAATGTTACGGATTGGTTGTTAAGGTTACGGTTTGGTTGTGGAGGTTACGGGTTGGTTGCTAAGCTAACATTAACAATCAACTCCGTAACCTTTTATTCTCCGTGTTTAATAATATACGATGATTTTGACGAAACTTTATCATCTCTGAGAAGAATCTGAAATGATCACCCTTTCTCTCTTCCAGCTATTCTAGCAAACAAAATGAATTAGCTTGAGGACTACTGAGAAAGAAGAGAAAAATAGATACTCACCTGTCCCCATTGAAAATGGTTTATTTCAGTATCATGTCCGTAGCTATTGTTATTTCCATAGCGTGTGTGACCATATTCATCACCCATCAGCATCATTGGTCTTCCCTGTTTATAAGCCACAATGACCAATATTGAAATGTGCAAATGCTCTCGATTAATAGTAAAGTCATGATGACTACAAAATTGCAGCCACGACTAACAGAAGAAGGAAAAAGTGTTTCTTCTATATTTTTCTCTTTCTCAATGGTAGCAAATTACAGAATGTAGACTAAAGTTTTCCACTTTACGGGTTGGTTGTGAAGGTTACGGGTTGGTTGTGAATGATACACATTGGTTGTGAAGGTTACGGTTTGGTTGTGGAGGTTACGTGTTGATTGTTAAGGTTACTGGTTGATTGTGGAGGTTATGGGTTGGTTTGTCGATGTTACGGGTTGATTGTTAAGGTTACGGGTTTGGTTGTGGAGGTTAACGTTGGTTGTTAAGGTTACAGATTGATTGTTAAGGTTACGGGTTGGTTTGTGGATGTTACGTATTGGTTGTGGAGGTTACGGGTTGATTGTTAAGGTTATAGATTGATTGTTAAGGTTACGGGTTGGTTTGTGGAGGTTACGGGTTGGTTTGTTGAGGTTACGTAAACCTTGTGAAGTTTGAGGTTAGCCCCTCTGATCGTTGAAACTTCTACAAGATCCCCCAGTTTTCATAGTTTACTTTGAAATTAGTTCGCCCATTATGAGAATTGAGTTACATAATGACAGCTTTATGAATTAAGGGCCCAGATCTAAAATAGCTACATGACTTAATTTTCTGATTAGAGCCATTTCAATGATTTAAAGGATTTTTTTTAGGAATACCAAAGATTTGATGGACTAATATCAAATAGTGGATGTAACGAGTACTGTTGAGGAGTACTAGTAACTATTGCAGGCTCACGTGAAGAATCTGGTCAGAGGCTTTGAATGAATCAAGAGGACGAGTACGTTTACGTATCAAACTTTATAGGCTTTATGTACCAACTCCGTAACCTTAACAATCAATACGTAACATTAACAACCAACGCGTAACCTTAACAATCAACCCGTAACCTCCACAACCAATACGTAACCTCCACAAACCAACCCGTAACCTCCACAATTAACCCGTAATCTTAACAATCAATTCGTAACCTCCACAACCAATCCGTATCCTTCACAACCAACGCGTATCCTTCACAACCGACCCGATCTTGATTCTTTCCGTTCTTGATTCCTAATTTTACACGAGTAAAATAGAGCCTATAACCCCAAAAAAACCCAAATTAAAGTTGCTGATTATAATAACTGTTCTTCAAAAATAGATCAAACCTCAAATATCAGAAAATTAAAATTAATAAACAAATGAATTGAATATTTTCCCTCAATTTCAAGAAATCCACTCGTGTCGTCTAGGTCAGCCGGGATCCTAAGGACGCGCTCGTCCCCTTTTGGCACTTTACGAATGCTAGCAGGCCCCCTAATGCTCCGTTCACGTCGCTGGATGAAATGTTTGACCGCTTTTGTGAGGGTGGGTACCTGGTTCGATATGGGACCATCAGATGGAATACAAGAAGGAGAGCATGAAAAGGCCCGAGTCCGTGCTCTTTTTGGAGTATGAAGAGATGCAGGAGAGGCCAGAGGAGTGCATGAGGAGGCTCGCGGAATTTCTCAGGCAGCCGTTCACAAGGGAGGAGGAGGAGGAGGACCCCTCAACGGGGAAGTCCACGAAGCCCTCAGAAAGAAACCGTTGCTCGAAGCTCGCCTTCGCAGTGCCACATCGCGTGCCCTGAGCTCGTCCAAATCACTCCTTTGAGCGGCAAGCCGCTCTCGAGCTCTACTCTCTTGCTGTTGTACTCTGCCGCCTTGGGACAAGCTCCTCCTGCACGTGGTCGGAGAGGCGGCCGGAGCCGGACTGGACGAGCTCGAGAGCACGTGGTAGGGTTTTTCGAGGATGATGGACCTGAGGGATTGGGTTGGGGACGGAGGCGAGGGGTCGAGCGGAGGTCGTGCTGGGATCGACGGTGGACATGACGGATCTCGGCGAGCGGAGGCGAGGGGTCGAGGCGCGAGACCGGAGAGGAGCTTCGGCCGCCACGAGGGTTGTGGAAGGGACGGAGGGGGCTAGGGCAAAAATGGTGGGGGAAGGAGAGCAGAGGGATTGCACGGTGAGAAAGAGAATGGGCATTTTAGTCTTTACCTGTGTAAAATTCTTGGGCTTTGTGTTTTGGGGTCTCAGTGCATAGTTATTATGAATTTGGGGGTTTTGAGAGCGTTGAAAAAGTCTTGGGAGGGGGAAGCATACTTATTACGAATTTGGGGGCTGAAAGCATTTTTCCCATAATTTTATTATGTTTCTCTTTTCTATAACAAGCAGCTGGAAATTTCATCCTGTGCCACAATACATGAAACAGATGCACCCAATAACGAACAAAGTTGTCTAATTTGATCAAGGCCATAGTGTGTGATTATACCTAGAGTTCGAGTTCTTCCACAAGTAACCAAAAGCAAAATACATAAGGGCTAATTATTTTTATTGGTCAAACTAACATAATATGTTCATCCTAGCAGCAGATATTAGTCTGGAAACTTTGCACCAATTGCTAGTGCAATCGGAGGGCCAAAAATGAAACCTCTAGCCTCAATTCCTGTTAAATCTAACATGAAAATTGTAAATGAATGTTGCAAGAAGTGTCGCTTGTAGTACACATCCTTAGATATTCCATCACATATGATCATCTCATATACTCATATGAAGTGCCAAAAGGAATGTCATCAAACTTTTCACTAAATGAGATATTAATAAATATACTAGAAAACAAGACCTGTCTTTCACTAACTGAGATGTTATAACAAAAAAAAAAGGGTAGATTGCACATAGAGCTTATATAGTAGGCTTACAAAACTGTTTTGAACTTACTACCCATGTACTTACATTGCTTACAAAACTCTTTTACCCTTACATAGACTCACTAATTTTACCTAGAGGCAATATCTGCCAAAATTTCGACAAGGATACAAGCGTTCCAAAAATAAATTAGTCTAGAGGAGTCTATCTGCAGCAATGAATATCCCAATCAACAGGACACATGCATTATGTTGACAGCACCCTTGGCTATCCTAGGTTCTTATACATTTCTGTGTTCAGATTCTTCAAGTCAACAAAATACATAGTTTAAAAAGATCACTTTGCTTTATCAAACTGATTTACTGGGCAAAACATGTGCTTGTCAAAAAAGTGAAAGGCATGCAATATGTATTCGTACGTTGACTTTACGTATTCGTATGCATGTCTTTGATCTTCCTGCTCATTCTTGCATGAGTGCATCTGATTACTGTATATGTATAATCATAAAGTTGACGATCAATTATTCAACTTTAAGTTAACTTTAAGTTTTTGAGGTTATTGCTCTCCGACTGAAAATATAGATAAAGCACAAGTCTTTATTTGGGTGACAAATTGAGCTTGTCTCACAAATTGATCATAACCTTTTTCACTTCATCCTTGTTTTAGATAAATGTAGATAAGCATAACCCAGATACTCAAATTGATCATAACCTTTTTCACTTCATCCTTGTTTTAGATAAATGTAGATAAGCATAACCCAGATACTAAATGTCTCTTAATCACAAAGACTCTAGTCCTTGTTTTAGATAAATGTAGATAAGCATAACCCAGATACTAAATGTCTCTTAATCACAAAGACTCTAGCTGGTGGTCATCGACAGAGAATTTCTGCCCTAGCTATTACTGTACTTGAAAAGGGGCAAAAAATCAATAGTGGGTTCTCTAATAAAAAAGAGGTTGACAGCCACGCGCAAAACACCTCAAAGTTCATGATAGTTTAATGAGATTTGACCTAATATGAACTTTATGGTCAGTTAAACAAAAAGAATTAATTCTTAAAACACCACAACTTCATGATAAGTCTCTTGAATTAAGCCCTGGTACACAAACAGATAATTAGCAAATTAAAGCATACACATGTAGACATGGTAAGTTAATGAAGTTGGAGAAACATTGAGAGTCATAACATAGAACAAACAGATTGATATATAATTCCCATAACATAGAACAAACAAATGATTAACAAAAAAAATATTTTTTGCATAACATAGAACAAACAAATGCACAGGGAGAATTTTTGTATGCATCAATCTAATTCCTGTTTTTATTTACATAAAATTTTCAATCATAATCATTATTAATATATAATTCCCATGTTTTGTCTCAGATCAATAGGCTTGGGATGGACATTCAAGTTGATTACTTCAATATCACAAGAAAACAGATTGATGGATCGTTCCATAACTACAAATGAAGTCATGAGAGAAGCATGTTCCATAACTACAGATCGATCTCTCTAAAAAACACAATGATTATTAACAGAAAAGATCACAATTTTATTGAAAATTTTAGGAATAAAGAGGGAAGAGACCTGTTTCCTTTTAAGATCTCAATCGAAGACTTTGAGTCGAGAGCTTTGGAATTCCTTTTGAGAGATCTCTGGGACCGGCGTGCTGACGTAGGACACACCGGCGATGGGCGTGGCGATGATTTCAACGGAAAAGGTAAAGCCGAGGCGACGTCGGAGGCTCTGGGTTCGAGAGGCGGTTGAGGCAGCGGAGGAGGAGGTAGAGGAGGAGGAGGCGGGGTCGGGATGATGAGGAGCTCAGTCGCCGAGAAAAAGAGAGAGATTTAGACATTTAGGGGTTCGGCCTTCGGGTTTTGGTTTTGGGGATCGGGCAGGCAAACGAGTAAATAAGCACCGCCCGTTCACTGCCCATTTAGAATGGTTTAAAATAAACCCACCCGATTAGGCCTATTTAACTAAATGGGTGGGTTTTGGGCGGGCCTACTGATGGTCGGGCTAGGTGGGTAAATAGGTATGGGCAAAAATTGCCTTCCCTATTGGGTTAGCCATGAGGGGGGAGATATTTTTGCTCAACAATGGGAGAAAGTGCGGAAGTCATAGTCATAATGACTTTCGGTCTAGGTTCAATACCTGCAAATGGAAAGAGATGAAGTGTTAGTCACCAAACTGAAATGACTACATCATTCCCATAGGAAAAATCATACCTAAGATGTAAAAAGATCCGCCCATGTCTCTACGATTGGATTCATCAGGGTTGGTGATATAAGCATTAGTCTCATGCCTACTCTACGCCTACAACACTTTAATGAAGAAACCCAACGAAGCCGCCCTACAGAACAAACTCGACCTCGTCGATGAATTCAGGGAACAAATGCTCTGCTTGCAAGTCTTCAATCAACAAAGCATTGCCTGACATTATAATAACCGAGTCCGATCCCGAAGGTTCAAAAATTGGAGATTTAGTCCTCCAATAAGCCACTTTAAAAAAAAATCGTAATGACAAGCTCGTCGCTAGCTGGGAGGGCCCTTACTCTATTCTCAAGGAAGCATGTCCGGGAATATACTAGTTATTACAGGGCCATGATGGGAGGGCCTTTAAGCATCATTGGAATATAGAACATCTCACAAAATATTTCCAATGAATGTAATTGTAAAAACCCTCTTTTAATGAAATACCCGTTTGTTTCAACTAATTTGATCTAAAACTTTATCGATACAAAACCAAATCAAAAAGTAAATCCGACCCAAGTTTTCTACTGCTAAGGAGAGTCTATTCCAAAAAGTTTCACATCAAATAACCAAGCATGTCAAAAATCACCATTAAAGCTCTCGAGATGTCATTCCAACCAAAAATTGGGACAATCCTAATGATTTAAAACATAGCAGAGATCACAGAGAGCAAGATCTAATCAAAACAAACAGAAAAATCACATCAAAACATGGATCAAAGACTTGGATTTGCAAAGTTATTATTACATTACAACAATAGGTACTTCTCCTTAAAAGAAGATGGCGGATTGAGATCCATCTCTTAGAGAAATCCTCCCCTAGATGAAATCCAATGAAAATAGAAAACTAAACATTAAAAACTTGATTAAAAACTAAACATTCATAAACTTGCTTACATCAAAAGATGGAGGAGAATGGGATCTCCAAAACCCATAACTTAGAATTTTAAAAACAAAGTTTGAGCAAGAAATCACTTGCCTTTGTGATGAATAAGATATCTTGCTTGCCTATTCTCTTCTCTCTAACTCAGCCCTAATGAGAACGAGAGAGGTTCTGGGCTTTTATATGGAGGGTTTAATAAAGAGAGTTTGGGTTATTAGGTCCCTAGACAATTGGGTTCGAACCCATTACCCTATTTCACATAATGAGCTCCAAATTGTTTAAAACCCCTCCCCTTTTTGGAAAACAAATTTGAAATCCCAAATAAATGCGAGAAGGATTAAAGCATGATGAGAATATCCATAAATCTTATTTTTGGCAAAAAGACATAGTACACGTGTTACCACTTGATTGGTCAAAGCCACTTGATTGGAATCTAAGGTTAAAATTTACTCGGTGCGGAGTAGGACCCTTACATGAATAGACGCTACTAAGGAAGAGAAGAATAACAAAATAAGTTTAAAAAAGTAATAAGTAACTAATAAGAAATCATAAATTAAGTAGTAGCCAAACATGCTGAAAACAATTGGAAAGACAAGAAGCTTATGACCATTTGTGTGTAACCACATCTTACACTTGCCTTTGTCCATTAATGTTGTAGAAATGGTGAAAGCAAAAGACACAAAATAGTAAAAGAACAGAAGTGATGCTTGGCAAATTCAAATCACGTGAAGACAACAGAACCTTCTCAGATAGTACAATCACGGTGATATCTCACTCTTCCTCCAAACACACCAGATAACTAATTGCTTCCTAAATATAATATAGAAGGTTCCTCTAATACAAATGAGAAATGTGAAGAGCACTGATCTGCATAGTAGGCTTTTACATATATAAGCAACAATGTCGGGATTTAATTTATTTTCGCCTCCGGGTTTGAGCCCTAATCTCTGGGTTGTCTTTTCTCATCATGGCTACAAACTCGTCATAGTTAATTCTTCCATCCTGCATGATTAAAAAAAAAAGGGAAAAGAAAAAAAAACATTTTGACATCAATGATCAACGGGAGGATTAAAAAATTAATTAATTCAAAATGAATGAAACTATGT
>NC_033794.1:67984496-67998650 GCF_001876935.1 Asparagus officinalis | reverse complement strand
CCCCCCCCCCCCCCCCCAACCCCCAACCCCCAACCCAAAAAAAGAACACTTTTCTCGCATTCATGTTTGTACTATAACAACATTAGTAATAGATCACAGTCTGATGATAGCTTCATTAAAGAAGATCCTTCAGCATCAGAATATGGAAGATAAACAAACATTTGTTCAGTAGAGCTCTTTCAAAACTAAAGTGCAGAATCATCTGTTTGGACCAAGAGAAGTGTTCATCTATGACATCCATAAGTAGATGCTGTGTATACAAGAACGAATAACAGACAGCTGATGGACAGCAATGATAGAAGGCTCTTGAACTACTCGGTCAGAAGAAGTGAAACTACCTCAACTTTATGATTTTAATAACATATTCCACCCTCGTGTAAAAGTAAAAAAATTCATTCTCTTCCGCATAACCCTAGATTAGAAAAGGAGTTCAAACCCTAGCAATCTTCCTGTTAATCATATGTTTTGATGCTGCGACTTGTTAATGATACTTGATAACCTGATTGAGTCATTTGTACATTGTAGGGTTTAGATCTTAAAATCAAACAATTTTATTGTATCCGGCTGAGATTTTCATGTTACTTCATCAGAATATGTTGCTGGTGCTACCAAAGATAACTGCAACTCTTAAGGTCAAGCACAGATTGAATTGTGCGGTTGCTCACTGAAGCAAAAACTCTACCCTTCTTTGGTTTAGAGCATTATTACTTACTAATTCACCAAACATAGAAATTTTCCAAGCCAAGGAAAATTGATGCTTTATGTCTAGATTGCTATGTTTTATTTGATGCTTGTTTGTATCTTCAGATATTTTTCATATTAGTTAAAATTCCAAATGTTTTCTTAAAATAACAATGATAAGTAATAAATCTAATTGATATTAAATTAAAATAATTTCTAATTAATTTTAGAGAGAGGGACTTTGCCAGTGCTGGAAGGGGGTAAACACCAGCAAGGGTCAGGTGGCATGGGGTAGAGTGGCTAGGGTTAGGGCTTTGGATCAAGGAGTGGAGAGAGCGGCGTAGTCTCCTCTGCTGACCTCTCCTGTCATGAGAGACAATATTTTTTACATTTTACCCTCCTATGTTAGATATAAAGGTGTTAAAACCAGAATGGTATGGGGGTAAACAATATGGGAGATTTGGGGTGTAAATCTGCACAGATCCAGATTTGCTAGTTAAACATGCAAATACAAAAGATGTGGAGGGTATACATGTCAAAAAATCGCTTTATTTTTTATAAAAAGCTTATAAATCAAATGAAGCTCTGCAACCCCTTTTTTTAAACAAAAATATTTACAAACTCTAAAGATCATAGATGAATAAGCTTGAACAAATGAAAATTTAGTCCTCATTGTGTCAAAATCCTCCACAGACCATAAACACTGATTGAACATATCTGAACAGAAAGAAAATCTAGTTTTACTAGCTTCCGCATCTTGCAAGAGCAGTGATTAGAATCAAACCCCTTTATTCTCAGTGAATATTATTTTTCATTTAGAAATGCTAGCCGCAGAGGACACTTGCAATAAGAGAAGCGTCTTTCAATCACAGTGCATAAATTTTTGCTGGATATGACATATAGATGATACGGATAATGCATTAGGGGAAGTTGTTGAATTTCATTGTACTATATAAAACTTGATAAAGAGAGAAGAAAGAGCTCCTGTAACAAAGGCTATGAATAGAATGGGAAGCATGCCTTGCAACACGAGTAGTTGACCACAACGTGTAAATGATACAGTAATTTGAGATATATACAACAATTTTCTGGAATCATCATTTATCAGATTTAACTGAGAGTATATCTTATTGAAAAGGTTGAATGTTTTGATTTATTGATTCGAATCTCCACATAATTACCAAGATTGTAAATTCATTTGTACAATATACTATTTCTTACGTTTAATTTCTATAATACAATGTCAACCGAAGAAATCTGTCTCTGAAATGAGTTTCTTGGATATCGATGGTATAACATTTTGTCAGATAACAATTTTACACAATAGAGAAATGGGCTGGGGGGCAAACTGTATGAACCAATCTTAACAATTACCAATCAGATAGGGGATTCAAATCCAAGATTCTCTACCTTAGAATATTTTGTCCTCCACCAACATGTGTCCTTGTCCTAATTATTGTTCCCTCCACCTGGAGTATTACACTAACTACCACGCCTAATGTACCCTTCATCCCAACTAAGCACATCCTTTTGCCTACAGAAACAATAACCATGTTAAACGGAATCTTCTTACTCATCAGTAGCAATCATCAGAATTTCACTTTGAACTGGATTTTTGCATCAACCAAAAAGGTCATTGTGGCATTGTAGATTTGTATGTGGTGGAGCACTACCATCAGTAGTCATCAAAAAACCTAATCATGAGGACAGTCAATTCTCAGGCGAAAATATCTGTCCTTCCTATTGTAACAAAAAAGCTTACATCACTAAAAAAAGCCCACTCGCGGGACTTCAATGAAGAATAAATGGGATTCAAAACCAATATCCATGTACATTGATTTAACGAATAATGATTCAGTCTTTTACAAGTACTAGGTGCCTACAAACATTTGCCTGTGCGAATTTAAAAAAAATAAAGAATTTTGACACATCAAAGAATTCTCAAAAATGATTTTGACAACATAAAAAAATTATCAAAAAAGTAGCGATTACTAATTAAAAAACAACAATTGCTTACATGATCTGTGTCAACTTCTGCAATGATTTCCTTTATTGTTCTCACATCGCCCATATTATACTTCATCAGAGCTTGCTCCAATTCTTCCATTGTGATGTACCTAGTAAACAGGAATTGTTATTGCTGATAAACCAAGCCTATCACTTTCATGGAAAAATATGGAATGAGTGATATTTTTTGGTGGGAGGATTTACCCGCTCCTATCCTTATCAAAATATTCGAAAGCCTTATATAAATGATCTTCTTTCTCCACTCTATTCATGTGCATGGTAGCTGTTATAAATTCAATGTAATCAATGGTCCCATTTCCATCTACATCAGCCTGGAAGTAAAGCCATGTTCCTTTAATATCGACCAGACAAATACATTATGAAAATTGCAACAATACAAGAAGTTCATAGAAATAGAAACCAAAATTCCCTATTGGGGACTGGATTTTTGCTATTTAATTGTGTTACTAATACTCAAATAGAGTTACATTTTCCAGCTCAACAGTTATTTTCCCAGCTGGTAGACATGTTATTCAGTCATAGCCTACAGAAAAGCTTGAGATACTCGCAGAGTTGATACCTTATAATGTATGTTCTATCAATGTTTTAAAAAATGAAAGAGTTTGAAGTTCCCGTCAACCCGTTATGAAAGTCCCAGAGTACTATCTCAAGTAGCTAATCTGTCAACAGTATGCTACACCGATGCTGTAACAAGTTTCCATAAGCAAGTGATGAGGATGTAATACCACTAAATCAAATTGTCAACCGTCCAATAAAATAAATTTCTACTTAATACATTGTAGGATTTTGTTCTAATGTCCAATAAGTCCTTTAACTAAGTAAGTGCTCTATGATCCGACCCCTACAACTTGGATGCTGCCAAAATAATACTGGAGGAAGACTAATGTGAGCAAGACACTTATCTGTAGTTGCCGTTATGATTTTGCTGACAAGAGGTTGAGTTTACTGACACTAAGTTGGCCTTTGTTAGCTCGTATCTGTAGTTGCAATGCAACTGTCACTTCCATGCAACTGAACTGCTGCAATTGTTACTACATGTAACTACAGTTGCATCAGTTTGATTCAATTCTGCAGTTCAGCTTGCAGTTGTAACTATAGCTTTAGTTGTTTGGTTCAATTTGAAATTTCTCATATGCAACTTATGTTCACATTTAACAAATTGATAAAAAAATTTAAAAGTTCTTATAAAATAGAGTGAGAGATGTAACTTAAACTATGTAATAATCATAATATTCTAAACTAAATAAAGAAAAGATCAAAGTGATAACATGTTAAATCTTGGAACTTCATTTTTCAAGAAATAATGTTTCTTATATTTTTTTTTAAATGAATGGAAGGTGTTTTGTTAGTTTTTTTTTATTTTTATCGAAATTTTTCTTTTCTAGTGTTTTATAAAACAGGTAGTGTTTTAATTTTTTTCATTAGTTTTAGATTTTTTTTTAATTTTAGAAACTTCTGAATTTTTAGGATTTTTGTTTTAGTAATTTTTTAAAGAACTATATTTTTCTTTTGAAATTTTAAAAGAGATTCATTGTTTTGTAAAGTTTTTGAATTATTTATATATTTTAAGAAAACTTTAAGATTTTTTCAAGCATTATAAGTTGCAAGTGCAGTTACTACTTAAGCTAGAATAGTTGTTTCAACTTACATGTGCGATTTACAGTCATCTTCCATGTAAGACACATTACGACTAAGGTGATTTTGTGATGCAACCCTGAACCAGACTTACATGGACCAGTTTAATCCTATAAGGGTCAAACCTAGTGGAATGTAAATTTTGTTCTAATTTGCAAAAGACAGGTAGATTCGGAGCTCTCGCAAAATCGTCAAGGTTAATGGATTTGACATAGGCATTTGACCTCCGTTCAAATTCATGAAATTCGTTCTTTTGGGCCTCAAAATGCAGTAAACGATTTTCTTTCCTTTTTAGCTAAGTTTTGACCATCTAATTCGGAGGGTCAAACAGAGTTAATTTTGGCTGAAATTTGATCGGGAGAATCTCGATCTCTACTAGAAGGATATTTTCTAATTTTTGATGTTTTTCTAAATTTGGTAAATATTATTTTACCTTTTTCTTGTATTATCGAGTTTATAAAGGCACTTTTTGGAGGTTGGCGGATAACTTTTGATGAATAAAACCTTAGTTATTGGTTGTGACTGTTATCTATATAGTGTTCTTTTTTAGTGCTTCTCTATTCTGATCAACTTGTAGTGCTAGCATGACTGTATCATTTTGCAAATGTGGTTACAAATGCAACTAGTGAGCTACAACAAAGCAAACACTTGCAGCTAAACAAAAATGAGTCATTTGTCTAGTTACATGCTATTAAACGATCCCTAAGTATCTTATAGAGTGCAACTCCACACGCTAATGACCAAGATGAGGTTTGCCCCTAGGAGTTGGTTTGCATGGTGAAGGCCCATTGCTAAAGTCCTCATACAAAAAGGAGTAACTTGTGTTAAATAATTATATGCAAGTGCATTCTCAAAATAAAAGTAAAGGGATATATGTCATGTCCGAAACCAACACAAATATTAATTATAAAAGTAAGACATGTCATAGCCGAGCACAAATCCTCTTAACGAGAGAACTTGTGAAGCATAGTTATCTCCAATATTCTAACAAGTATATAGTTCCAAATATTAAAACCAATTTTGTATTTCAAATTCGAACTTACACCATTGACTTATATATTTGAAGATACATATATTAGAACTCACTAAGACTATTTATTTATCAACTCCAACAAACCCCTTAGCACGTACTGAAAGTCTTGCTATATATACATACATACAACACACAACACACATACTACAAAACCTCCTCTGAGTGAGATCGTTTCTTTACCAATATACCATCTAGACAAAATTGATTGTAGCAAAGGATTTGATTCACGCCCTCTAAGCAAGTTGGACTTAATTTCTCAAATCAAACTAACCAGGAATGTTTATTTTCGGAGTGAAATTTCTACATGCTCACTAAGTGATGCACATCCAACAATTTGTGTAAGTACACTCATGTTTTCGATCAAAAGATTCACAAAGATTCAAGACAATGATTGTCGTTCTTTTCTATTAATTTCTTGGGAAAATAACAAATAATTTTATAGTGTCTTTAGTTAGAATTGAGATCTAGAAAGCTGTGCCGATAGAGATTAGGCATTGGCTCCATTGACCATATGAATAAACCATTCTTTGGACAATTTTGTGGGATCAAAACGAGCCACATTGAAGGTACTTGGAGACGAAGAATGAACTTGTTATGAAGGATTCGCCTCGTTGAACAAGTAAAAAGAGTGCCAACAATAATTGAAGATCGATTGCTATGTGGTTATGTCGACGCAAGATCGAAGATCGAGTGTTAACAGCTAAAGAGGACGAAGTTCACGCATGTCAAGTCCACGCTGATTTTCTATACCCACGATGGCACATGTGAAGCTCATCGACTAGATCCTAAACTTTAGGACCGACTGCGTCTTCTCGGATACTACTGGCCGATAATGGTAGTAGACGCAATAGAATATGCTAAGCACTGTCACGCATGTCAAGTCCACGCTGATTTTCTACACCAACCCTCGGAAGAGTTGCATCCGACCGTCGCCTCATGGCCATTTGAAATATGAGGTATGAACATTATTGGACCAATCAATCCGCCATCTGTTAAAGACCATCAATTCATCGTAGCCATTACTGATTACTTCTCTAAATTAGCCAAAACTGTTCTGCTTAGAGAAGTCAAGATATCTCAGGTAATCAAATTCTTGAGACACATAATCTATCGATTTGGTGTCCCTAGACAGATCGTTCATGACAACGGCCCGCAGTTTATTAGCTGACCGTTTTTAAAATTCTGTAATAAGTTCGGAATTCAAGATGTGACTTTTACACCATACAACCCAGACGCTAATGGTCTAGTTGAAGCTTTTAACAAAACTATCATTAAACATTTGAAAAAAAAAATCGTCTCTTCCAACAAACAAGACTGGGATGAAAAACTTGGAGAGTGTTTATGGGCTTGCCGAATGACAGTCCGCACTCCCAGTAGCTCCACATCATTTTTCTTGATCTGCGGATGTAAAGCCGTGATCCCTCTGAAAATTCAAATGCTGTCATTAAGAATTGCCATTACCAAGAAGATGACGACAGAAGAACATAATCAAAAACATCTCCAAGAACTAGAGGCGCTAGATGAGCTGACACTTTAAGCTCAACAACGAATCGAGAGCTACCAGTCACGGATTTCGAGAGCCTTCAACAGAAGAGTCAGATAATGATCATTCAAAGAAGGCGACATGATATTAGTTGTTTGTCGACCTATGGTCATGACACATAACACTAAAGAAAATTTTCAACCCAAATAAGAAGGCCTATTTGTAGTAGAGACAGTGTATTTAAATGGAGCATATCACCTAATTGATCAAAATAGCAATAGGCTCATGGCGCCAATCAGCGAGAAATTTTTTAAGAAATATTACCCTTATTTCTGGCTAATTTTGTCTACTCACAAGGTTTCGGGTCACGTTTAAGTTTCCACCTCTAACTATAAATATTGATCATCTTAATCTAAAAATCCAAAATTAAATCACCAATGAGTCATTAAGTTAACATCACACCTCTTTTTGACTCCAAATCTCTCATCACCGCCATGTTAACATTACATCTCTGAACAATTTATATTTTAACAAACTGACTAGTTAACACTACACCTTTGTCGGTTATTCCATTCGACACGTTAACATTACACCTCTATCAAACACCCTTACTCGGTCATGTTAACATTACACCTTTGAATGATTATCATTCTAAATAATCTAATTGGTTAACACTACATCTCTGTCAGACCATTTTCATTGACCAGTTAATATTACACCTTTGCCGACCTATCTTATTGAATTTGACTGGTTAACATTACACATATGTCAATTCACTTTTGTCAAAAATCGATTAGTTAACATTACACTTTTATTGATTTTCTAACGTTAAGTTAACACAACATTTTCAAACAATAGTCATCCTTCGGACTCTTTTGAACTGACTAGTTAATATTACATATCTATCGATCATTCCATTTGATTGGTTAACGTTACATCTCTGTCAAATACCTTCATACCATCAAGTTAACACTACACCTCTGAACAGTGCCAACTTAATCAAACTCGTTATATTAACATTACACCTCTACCAGTTTGATCCTAACATCATTCTCTCCCCAGCAAAGATGTCGTTACGATACGTTAACACTACACCTCTATCATACACATATCGAATGAAACAAGAGTTCTTTTATTACCAAAAAGAGCTAAGTTATTACTAGGATATCAAAGGGAAAATTGATAAAATGCATGTATCCGCGTAATACATACAAATATTTTGGAATGGGAAAATTTGCAAAATAGACCGTTTTTGGAAAATAATTAGCGAAATAGACCGCATTTTGGAGTAATTAGCAAAATAGACCGTTTTTTAACAAAAGAGGTCGATTTTGAAAAAGGGTTCAGAAAACATACGGGACTACTAGTCCCGTATGTTTAATTTCATGATTAGTGCACTCAGAAAATATACGGGACTACTAGTCCCGTATATTTTCTGTTTGCTAACAAAACTGCCAAGCAAATCCACGGGACTACTAGTCCCGTGGATTTTGCTAACAAAATAGAATTTAATCGGAGAGTCCCAGTCCCCTCTCTACACTTCTCCGATCCCTACGAACCCTCAAAATCTTTCACACAATCATTCAAACCTCACAGAAATGGCGTCCACGAGCTTGGGCATTCGAGCCCTCTGCCCTCAAATCCCCATTTCCATCCTTTCATCATCATCTTCTTCATCCCTCTCTCAAAGGAGAGCCCCAACGAGCTACACTGTTCTCCGAGCAAAGGCCGCGGCGGCGGCTCCTCCGACGTCACCGCTAGACCCTAAAGACCCGTTCTTGTCGAAGCTCGTCTCCATTGCAGCCGCCAATCCCAACCTCGTCACCATGCCGCCGTCATCGAATTCGGAGATTCCCCTTTTTCTTGAGCTCTTTGATAGCCCCAAGCTCATGGCCGTGCCTGCCCAGGTGAGTGAATTTTGAGGAGAATGAAAAAGATGTTGCTACTAAAATTTCAAGGATGATTTCTGCATGTTATGGAGAATTCACCCCTAAATTTTCGAGGATGTTTGTCTTAATAAATCTACAATTGACTCCTCATCGTTTACTTATTGTGGAACTAAATGAATATAGCAAAAGAGATCGGAGAAGTGCAGTTTTGTTAGCAAACAGAAAATATACGGGACTAGTAGTCCCGTATATTTCCTGAGTGCACTAATCATGAAATTAAACATACGGGACTAGTAGTCCCGTATGTTTTCTGAACCTTTTTCAAAATCGACCTCTTTTGCTAAAAAACGGTCTATTTTGCTAATTACTCCAAAATACGGTCTATTTCGCTAATTATTTTTCAAAAACGGTCTATTTTACAAATTTTCCCTTTTGGAATCCCTAACTTCTTAAGCATCCTTTTGGGCATTCTCCCTCAAAACTCTGGGATCAATTGGAGCGGCTTAGGCCCTAACAATTGCCAAACTCTTTATCTCAACTTCCAACTCTGCGACACGGAGATCCCATTCTCTACCCAACTCAGCTGACTTGAGTTCAAGCTCCTCCTTCTGACATTGATCTACATCTAGTCGAGGCTAAGCTACGGCAATAACCTCTTTGGCCTCATTAATGATGGCCTCTCTCTCTTGAATGGCGCTCTGAAGCTCTTCTCTATTGCCATCAACTAATACAATGTTATCACTTAACCCTTGAACCTTCGTCTCGATCTCCTCTATTTCTTTACGGGCAGATTCTTCGACCTCACAGTGTTTCACCGAGAGACAACAAAATTCAAGTTCAGCAATGCTATCGATATCAGCCAAGCGAAGCTGTTGTAACTCTTGAAATCGGAGTTCGACTTCATTAATCATCGACTTGAATATTCCGGTGCGAACAGGACCTGCAACCGAGGTCAAAAGACCAAGCTGATTCTGCAACAAAGTAAGGGCGCGAGTAGATAAGCCCGTCTGCATATTCAAAGCATATTCAATGTTTCGGTTAAAGAGCTTCATCAAACTCTCGGTCAGAATTTGGATCTCTAACTCAATCAAGTTATCAAGATCTGGAGTGTGGGGAATCTCCACACGACTTGAGGGACCTCCTCCAGTAAAAACCACTAATGCATCCATGGTGGCCAGAGAAGCAGTTGGCAGGACTTGCATCCCTTCGCTGCGCGATAAAAGGTAGGGCGCTAGCGTAACCAACATACTAGAAACGTCTATTGTAGAAGAAACTACAAATGTCATCCCAACAGATGAAACGACAGTCCTCACAACTATGGCCATAGTCATTAGCACATCCACAGGCACGACTTCAATGCTTGAAGATGTAACCTCTAGCTCATTTGAGACAGATACAACTATGGCCGAGCCTTCATCAGAATAAGGTTTAGGGCTTGGCAGTGCTATCCTCTCGACCCTTGCTAGGATGGAAGAGACCAATGCTTCGTCATCTTCGTCAGAAGACTTACGAATAACAAATCTATGTCGCACTGCTGAAACAGGTGCTGGTGCAAGATCAACGGTCATATCAATAGCTGATATAGATTTCAATACACTAGAAGCACCCTCGAAGTCAGCTACAGGCTAAAATTGCCGCTAGCTAGAAAAGACGTAGGAACCGCTTCAACTCTGATCTCCAAATCAGGCTCATCATCTGCTAAAGAAATAGGTAAAACATCAGTTACTGAAGAAAATGAATCACACAAGACTGACTAGAGAGCAATATACCCGACATGTAGGAAGAATCCCCGATATCGACATCAAAGCCCGTACCAAGAGGCTCAGTAAGATAGGTGTCAGTATCGTTAGGCTGGTAGTCTACCCTGGGACTAGGACCATAGGAAATTCTTCCTTGACCCTCGAAGAGTCTCTGGGAGGTTCTTCCCTGACCCTCAAAGAGTCTCTAGGAGGTTTTACTTTGGGACTGAACTTGAAGGGCTAACTCTAGGTTCATACACTGGGACCATAAGAGGCTCTTCCCTAACCCTCGAAGAACCTCTAGGCACATATTCAGACCTCAAAGATATCAAGCATTACTTCTTTGAAGGTGAATGAGGAGGGACTAGAACGGCCTCTTCCCTTTGCCGCCTCAACCTCTACCAGGCACTTCTTGATGAACCACAAATTCAGATAGTTCTCAGATACTAACGCTAATTTGCCTTTGAGGTGTGGGATGCCCACCCGGTAATTCTCGATCTTTATCATCCAACACACCTTCTGCCAGAAAATTTTGAAGTCCGGGAGCTCTACTCTTCAAAAACCCTTTTTGGAAAGCTCCTTATACTTTCGAGTGATCCAATACAAGCCGATCTTGTTCACTAAAAGTTAGAATGGAGGGATCTTCTCGATCAACCACATTGTATTATGATGTTTGTTAACTGTTTACCACCTGAGGTGTTTGTGAATATGAGATATAGATCCGCACATCGAGATACGTGCACGAAACCTTGAATACATGTTCTTAATTGAGTATACATGAATAATTAAGATGCATGACGCATGTTTAAGTTGATAGTGTAGGAATATACATGATAATGCATAATTCATCAGTGGTGGATGTTAAGGGATGAGTAGTTTTCCCGCAATGAGACTGCGGCTATACCACACTTAGAGTTGGGTGTTTTCCCGTAATGAGATCGCGGCTGTACTATACTCGAAGATGATCGGGATTTTCGGATTGGGCTGATACGCCTGTACTTCGTTGTACGATCATCTGGATGCATCATCTGGAATATGATGATATACATATTACCGTAGAACAATTGAGTAAGGACATTGATTCCACATGATATTATGAGTACCTTACAAGAGTATCGTTATTTCATGTAGAGACGCATGCATATATATATATATATATATATATATATATATATATATATATATATATATATACATTTTGTAGTATTGCTCCCATGTTAGATTACCCAAGAGTAGGGTACATTTCGGATACTTGGCATACATAGTATGATCTATGGAGATGTTTATTTTGGATGATATTTTCCGTATGACTGCGCCAACTACCCGAGGGTAGTCCGAGATTGTGACATTAGTTCATCATGATTGATGTTTGGAGTTGTAGTATTTCTGGTATGTGTTGTTTTTTTTTACAGAATTAGAATTGGTATTTAGCGATTCACAATTTGAAACATGGTATATACATGAGGGTTTTCTTGTTCGGATTATTTCGCTCGACGTACTAATTCTCGTGTTAAGGATTTCTAAATACCAATTTCCACTTAGTGTAGTATAGATAATTTTATATCTATATGTACTAACAATATTTTCTTATATACTCCTACTCCTTCCCTCTAGGGGCGATGGAGATGATCTCACTAGTGCATTGACGCTCGTTATTTCTTCTCTTTTCAGGCGGCGAGTCAGGCGCATGGAGAGTCGCAGGTTGATGGAGTAGTATTTTAGCTCTCATCTATTTTATTATATTTGTAGTTATTTTAGAGCACCAGTAGTTTATTGTTCAGACATTAGCATTTGTACTTTTATTTTATAGAGGCTGTGTGTCTTAGTGAGATTTTATTTGACTCTTGTGTTGAGATATATTACATTTTTTCCAGATTCAGAGTTATTTTATTCTATTTCAGTTGGGTCCTGATGATGGTTATTTATACACTCTTGTGTTTATCTTGCTCAATGTACTACTTCACTATTCTTTGCCTGTTTTATACATACACATGTTGAATCTACAGAGAGAGTAACTGTAATGATGAAACATGTTGCATGGTGTTGGTGCATGGCAGGTTTGACATTCTTAGATTTACCTTGGACTGCAGCATTGTGTGAATCTAGGGGCGTTATAGTTGGTATTAGAGCTCTAGTTCTAGTATCCTTAGGATCATCCTGTGTCAAGTTGTGGAGTTAGGATAGAGTTTTCTAGGAATCATGTATAGAGTCCACTAGGAATTCCTAGAATGAGTGAGGACGTATATATATAAATCTAAGGTGACACCCTAGGCTCCCACCTAAGGATGCGGCCTATAATCACATCATTTCCTAATTTTTTTGCGATCCGCTCCGTTGAACTTGATCTACACGTTTTTAAACCCAAACACACCAATTTTAGGATGAATCCGTTGTGTTTTGACCATTCGTTGAGCCGTGCAAAAAGTTCTATTTATTCGAAACCGTTAAAATTATAGCGAGTGGATAAAGGGTCAAAACACGACGGGTTCACCCCAAAATTGATGTGTTTGGGTTTAAGAACGTATAGATCAACTTCAACGGAGCGGATCGCAAAAAAAATTAGGAAATGATGTAATTCTAGGCCGCGTCCTTAGGTGGGAGCCTAGGGTGTCACCTTAGATTCACTTTTCCATATATATATATATATATATGATTTTACTAAATATATATATAATATATATACACACACACGTCCTCACTCATTCTAGGAATCTAGGGGCGGACCGTCTCTCTGCTCCCTCTCAAGAAGGATCCCTCTCTCTCTTATATATATATTATATATATATATATATATATATATATGATATATGAAAATATTCAAATGTTTTAATGATGATTGATCTTGCATTTGAAGGTATAAAGCATGGCGTGTGAATGATAAGTGGTACTATTTTTTTATGATATGTTTTATGCTTTAATGCTTGAGATCCTATTTACGTGTTTAACAAGCTCTACTCCTAAAATTATAGATGTCGGAAGAGGACGTAGTCGCAGAGCGTACCCGTTGGCTCAGGGAGCTGGGTAACCTGATGCAGAGCCCGAGCCGCAGCAGGCTTCCGTAGTGATCTTGTAGATCTCGTAGTACCTTTGGTAGCGCATCTAGCGGCAATAGAGGAGCAATTGGCAAACCAGACTCAGCAGGAGATACTCATACAAGAAGAAACACCGGAAGAGACACTGATAGGTACACCACCACCACCAGTTATTGATGGAGCAGCTGAGCAGGAGGCATGGCTCCGTTTGGTAGAGAGATAGCAGAAGTTGAAGGCACCAGAGTTTCACGACACGTCAGATTCTATTGCAGCACATAAGTGAAAGGAAGATGTAAGTAACATCTTGGATATGCTTAATGTGGACACTGTGCAGAAGCAGAGGCTAGTAGCTTTTAGCCTCAATGGTGATGTGGGAGGATGGTATTGACTTCGGTTCACTCCAGAGCAGAGGATGACGATTTCGTGGGAGACTTTTGTTTACTTCTTTGATGAGCAGTATGTGTCGGCAGCGACGAAAGTCGGGGAGGAGTTGAAGCTAGCCCGATTAGAACAGGAAGACATGTTGGTGACGGATTATAAGAGTAAGTTCATGGGACTACTCAGATTTACGGGCATGTGGCAGACTGGAGAGCGGCAGGCTCAGATGTTCTTTGATGGGGCATCACCCGGGTTT
>NC_033794.1:67955188-67984471 GCF_001876935.1 Asparagus officinalis | reverse complement strand
TCTCGGTACACTGGCAGATAATGGTAGTAGACGCAAAGAATATGCTATTAAGCACTGTCACGCATGTCAAGTCCACGCCTGATTTTCTACACCAACCCTCTGAGAGTTGCATCGACCGTCCCTGCCATTTATGAGGTCATGAACATTTATTGGACCAAGCAATCCGCCCATCTGCTTAAAAGACCATCAATCATCTGTAGCATTACTGATTACTTCTCTTAAATTAGCCAAAACTGTGTCTGCTTAGAGAAGTCAGTCTCAGGTAATCCAAATTTTGGACTTCTATCGATTTGGGTCCTGCGTCAGTTCATAGCGGCCCGCAGTTAATTAGCATGACCGTTTTTAAATTCTGTTGAATTAAGTTCGGAATTCAAGAGGTGACTTTTACACCATAAACCAGACGCTAAATGGTCTCGTTGAAGCCTTTTAACAACTATCAATTAACATCATTGAAAAAATCGTCTCTTTCCAACAAACAATGACTGGCGCATTGATGAAAACTTGGAGAGTGTTTATGGGTTCGAATGACAGTCCGCACTCCCAGTAAGCTCCACATCATTTTTTCTTGATCTGCGGATGTAAAGCCGTGCAATCCTCTGAAAATTTCAAATGCTGTCATTAGGAATGCCATTGACAAGAAGATTGACGACAGACAAGAACATAATCAAAAAACATCTGCCAAGAACTAGTAGGCGCTACATGAGCTGACACTTTAAGCTCAACAACGAATCGAAGCTACCAGTCCGCGATTTTCGAGAGCCTTCAACAGAAAGAAGCTCAGATAATGATCATTCAAAGAAGGCCCGACATGATATTAGTATGTTTGTCGACCTATGGTCATGACACCTAACACTAAAGAAAATTTTTCAACCAAATAAGAAGGCCTGATTTGGTAGTAAGAAGACATGTATTAAATAGGAGATATCACCTAATGCATCAAAATAGCAATAGGCCTCATTCCGCCTGCCAATCAGCGAGAATTTTTTAAGAATATTACCCTATTTCTGGCTAATTTGTCTACTGCACAAGCTTTCGGGGTTCACGTGTTGAAGTTCACCTCTAACTATAAATATGCATCATCTTATCTGAAAAATCAAAATTAAATCACCAATGCAGTCATTAAGTTAACATCACACCTCTTTTTGACTCCAAATCTCTCATCACCGCCATGTTAACATTACATCTTGAACAATTTGATATCTTAACAAACTGCACTAGTTAACACTACACCTTTGTCGGTTATTCCATTCGACACCAGTTTAACATTACACCTCTACTCAAACACCCTTACTCGGTTCATGCTAACATTACACCTTTAATGATTATCATCAAATAATCTAATTGGTGTAACACTACATCTCTGTCAGACCATTTTCATGTGACCAGGTTAATATTACACCTTTGCGACCTATCTTATTGATTGACTGCGTTAACATTACACATATGTCAATTCACTTTTGTCAAAAATCGATTGTTAACAATTACACTTTATTGATTTTCTAACGTACAGTTAACACAACATTTTCAAACAATAGTCATCCTTCGGACTTTTGAACTGACTAGTTAATTTACATATCTATCTGATCATTCCATTTGATTGGTTAAACGTTACATCTTTCAAATACCTTCATACCATCAAGTAAACACTACACCTCTGAACAGTGCCAACTTAATCAAACTCGTTATATGTACATTACACCGTCTACCAGTTTGATCCTAACATCAATTCTGCTGCCCCAGCAAAGATGTGCGTTACGAGACGTTTAACACTAACATCTTCATAACACATATCGAATGAACAAGAGTTCTTTATTACCAAAAAGAGCCCTAAGTTATTATAGGATATCAAAGCGGAATGTGATAATAATGCATGCTATCCGCCGTAATACATACAAATATTGGAATGGCGAAAATTGGAAAATAGACCGTTTTTGGAAAATATATTAGCGAAATAGACCGCCATTTGGGAGTAATTAGCAAAATAGCGACCGTTTTTTTACAAAAGCAGGTCGATTTTGAAAAGGCGTGTTCAGAAACACGGGCGACTACGTAGTCCCCCGTATGCTTTAATTTCATGCAATTAGTGCACTCAGAAAATACTACGCGACTACAGTCCCGTATATTTTCTGTTTGTAACAAAACTGCCAAGCAAATCACGCGGACTACTTAGTCCTGGTGCGATTGCTGAACAAATAGATGTTAATCGCGAGAGTCCCAGTCTCCCTCTCTACACTACTCCGATCCTACGAACCCTCAAAATCTTTCACACAATCATTTCAAACCTCACAGAAATGGCTACGTCCACTGAGCTGGCGGCATTCGAGCCCTCTGCCTCAAATCCCATTGTCCATCCTATTCATCATCATCTTCTTCATCGCCTCTCTCAAAGGAGCAGCGCCCAACGAGCTACACTGTTCTCCGAGCAAAGGCCGCGGCGGCTGCTCCTCCGACGTCACCGCTAGACCCTAAAGACCGCGTTCTCTGTCGCAAGCTCGTCTCCATTGCACGCCAATCCCAACCTCTGTCAAACCATGCCGCCGTCATCGAATTCGGAAGATTTGCCCCTTTTTCTTGAGCTCTTTGATAGCCCCAAGCTCATGCGCCGCTGGCCTTGCCACAGCGTGCACCGCTGAATTGTTGAGGCAGATGAAAAAGATGTTTGCCTTACAAAATTTGCAAGGATAGATTGTCTGCATGTTATTGGAGAATTCACCCTCTAATTGTTCGAGATGTTTGTCTTAATAAATTACAATTGCTCCTCATCGTTTTACTTATTGTGGAACTAAATGAATATACAAAAGAGATCGCGAAAGTGCAGTTTTGGTTCAGCAAACATGAAAATATACCGCGCGACTAGAGTCCCGTATATTTCCTGACGTGCACTAATCATGAAATTAAACATACGGGAATTAGGTCCCGTATGTTTTCTGAACGCCTTTTTCAAAATCGACCTCTTTTGCTAAAAAACGGTTTATTTTTGCTAATGTACTCCAAAATACGCGTCTATTCGCTAATTTTTTTCAAAACTGTGTCTATTTTACAATTTGTCCCTTTTGGAATCCTAACTTCTTAAGCCATCCTTTTGGGCATTCCCCTCAAAACTTCTGCGATCAATTGCGAGCGGCTTAGGCTGCCTAACAACTTGCCAAACTCTGTTATCTCAACTTCCAACTCTGCGACACGGAGATCCCATTCTCTGACCAACTCCAGCTGACTTGATTCAAGCTTCCTCTTCTGACATGATTACATCTATGTCTGAGGCTAAGCTACGGCAATCAACCTCTTTGCGCTCATTAATGATGGCCTCTCTTCTCTGAATGGCCGCTCTGAAGCTCTTCTCTATTGCCATCAACTAATACAAGTTATCACTTAACCCTTGAAAACCCTTTCGTCTCTATCTCCTCTATTTCTTTACGGGCAGATTCTTCGACCTGCACCAGTGTGTCACGAGAGACAAATCAAAATTCAAGTGTCGCAATGCTATCGATACTCAGCAAGCGAAGCTGTTGTACTCTTGAAATCGGAGTTCGACTTCATAATCATGCGACTTGAATATTGCCGGTGCGAACTAGGACTGCCAACCGAGCCCAGGAGGGCGGGGGGGTAGATGGCGGCATGCCCGATCCCTGCTGTATCGAGGCGGGGTCAAAAGACCAAGCTGATTCTGCAACAAGTAACGGGCGCGCAGTAGATTGAAGCCCAGTCTGCATATTCAAAGCATATTCAATTGGTTTCTGTGTTAAAGAGCTTTGCATTCAACTCTCGGATCAGAATTTGGCATCTCTAACTCATCAAGTTTATCAGATTTCTGCGAGTGTGGGGAATCTCCACACTGACTGTGAGCGGACCATCCTCCAGTAAAAACACTAATGCATCCATGGGTGGCCAGGGAGAAGCAGTTGCGCAGGACTTGCCATTTCCCTTCGCTGCGGATAAAAGGTAGGTCGCTAGCGTAACCAACATACTAGAAACGTCTATTGTAGAAAAGAAACTACCAAATGTCATGCAAACAACAGATGAAACGACAGTACCTCACAACTATGGCATAGTCATTAGCACATCACAGGCCACGACTTCAATGCTTGGAAGATGTTTTTTATAAACCTCTAGCCTCATTTGAGCACAGATACAACTATGGCCGCAGCCTTTCATCAGAATAAGCGTTTGTAGGGCTGCAGTGCTATGCCTCCGACCCTTGCTAGGAATGGAAGAGACAATGCTTGCGTCATCTTCGTCAGGAGACTTGACGCAATAACAAATCTAACTGTCGCACTGCTGAAACAGGTGCTGGTGCGCAAGATCAACGCGCTCATATCAATTAGCTGATATAAGATTTCAATACACTAGAAGCACCCTCGAAGTCAGCTACAGGCTAAAAATTGCGCCTAGCTCAGAAAAGACGTAGGAACCGCTCAAACTCTGATCTCAAATCAGGCTCATCATCGCTAAAGAAATAGGATAAAACATCAGTCTACTTGAAGAAAATGAATCACACAAGACTGACTAACGAGAGCCAATATTACCCGACATGTAGAAGAATCCCCGATATCGACATCAAAGCCCGTCTACAAGAGGTCAGTAGATAGTTGTCAGTATCGTTAGGCTGGTAGTCTACCCTGCACTAGCGACCATAGCGAAATCTTCCTGACCTCGAAGAGCTCTCTGGGAGGTTCTTCCCTACCCTCAAAGAGTCTGCTAGGAGCGTTTTACTTTGGGACTGAACTATGAAGGGCTAACTCTAGGTTCATACACTGGGGACATAGGAGGCCTCTTCCCTAACCCTCGAAAACCTCTAGGCAATATCTCAGACCTCAAAGATATCAGCATTACTTCTTTTGAAGGTAATGCGCCCCACTACCCGCCTCTTCCTTTGCGCCTCAACCTCTACCAGGCATTCTTTGATGAACCACCAAATTTCAAGATTAGTTCTCAGATACTTAACGCTAATTGTCTTGAGGTTGGGATGCCCACCCGCGTTAATTCTCATTCTTTATCATCCAACACACACCTTCTGCCAGGAAAATTTTGGATGTCCGGGAGCTCTACTCTTCAAGAAACCCTTTGTTGGAAAGCTCCTTATACTTTCGAGTGATCCAATACAAGCCGATGCTTGTTCACTAAAAGGCTTAGAATGGCAGGGATTTGCTCGCATCAACCACATTGTCATTATGATGTGTTGTTAACTGTTTACCACCTGAGGTGTTTGGTGAATTATGAGATATAGATCCCGCACATCGAGATGAGATACCGTGCACGAAACCTTGAATACATGTTCTTAATTGAGTATACATATATAATTAAATGCCATGACGCATTGTTTAAGTATGATAGTGAGCGAATATACATGATAATGCCATAATTCATCAGCTTGTGGGCCATGTTAAGGACTCGCTCCTCTCCTCCCAATGAGACTGCGGTATACCCACACTTAGAGTTGGGTGTTTTCCCGTAATGAGATCGCGGCTGGTACTATACTCGAGATGATGCCGGATTTTCGGATTGGGCTGATACGCTGTACTTCGCTTGTACCGATCATCTGGATGCTCATCTGGAATATGATGATACACATATTACCGTCAGACAATTGAGTCAAGGACATGATTCCACATGATTATTATGAGTTACCTTACAAGGTATCGTTATTTGCATGTAGAAGCACGCATGGCTATTATTATATATATATATATATATATATATATAATAATATATATATATATACTGTTTGTAGTATTGCCTTCCCATGTTTAGAATGTACCCAGAGTAGAGGTACATTTCGGCATACTTGGACATACATAGTATGATCTATGGAGATGTTTTGATTCTTGCGATGATATTTTCCGTATGACTGCCGCCAACTACCCAGGGTAGTTCCGAGATTGTGACATTAGTGTCATGCATGATTGAATGTTTGGAGTTGTAGTATTTCTGGCGTGATGTGTTGTTTTTTCTTTACAGAATTAGAATTGATAGTTAGCCGCATTCACCAATTGAACATGCTTATATACATTGATGGTTTCGCGTTCGGATTATTTCGCTCGCACGTACTAATTCTCGTGCTTAAGGCATTTCTAAATACCAATTTCACTTTAGTGTAGTATAGGATAATTTTTTATCTAATATGTACTAACAAATATTTTCTTATATACTCCTGACTCCTTCCCCTCTAGGGGCGATGGCAGGAATGATCTCACTAGTGGCTATTGACGCTCGTTGATTTCTTCCTCTTTCATGCGGCGGTCAGGCGCATTGGAGAGTCGCAGACCGTTGATGGAGTGAGTGATTTTAGCTCCTCATCTAGTTTTTATTTATTGTAGTTATTTTAGAGCCACAGTAGTTTATGTTGATTTCAAGACATTAGCATTTGTACTTTATTTTATAGAGGCTTGATGTGTCTTAGTGAGATTTTTATTGACTCTTGTGTTGAGATATATTACATTTATTCCAGCATTCAGAGTTTATTTTCTATTCTATTTCAGTTGGGTCCTATGATTGTTATTTATACACTCTTGTGTTTTATCTTGCTCAATGTACTACTTCACTATTTCTTTGCCTGTTTTGATACATACAACATGTTGAATCTACAGAGAGAGTAACTGTAATGTATGAAACAATGTGCATGGGCGAAATGGGAGAGTGTTGTCGTGCATGGCAGGTTTGACATTTCTTAGATTTTACCTTGGACTGCAGCATTGTGTGAATCTAGGGGTCGTATAGTTGCGTATTGAGAGCTCTAGTTCTAGTTGATCCTTAGGCATCATTCCCCGCTGTCAAGTTGTGGAGTTAGATAGAGTTTTTCTATGGAATCATGTTATATAGCAGTCCACTAGGAATTCCTGAATGAGGTGAGTACGTATATATAATATATATATATATTATTATATAAATAATATATATATAATAATATATATATATATAGAGGCGCGAAAATCGCGCTGCTAAGGTGACACCCTAGGCTCCCACCTAATGGGATGCGGGCTAATAATGCACATCAATTCCTAATTTTGCGATCCGCTCCGGCTTGAAACTTGATCTACACGTTCTTTAAACCCAAACACACCAATTGTTAGGATGAATCCGTTGTGTTTTGACCATTGCGTTGGAGCCCGTCGCAAAAAGTTCTATTATTCGAAACCGTTAAAATTCTAGGCGAGTGGATAAAGGCGTCAAAACACGACGGGTTCACCCCAAATTGATGTGTTTGGGTTTAAAGAAACGTATAGTATCAACTTCAACGTCGACGCGGATCGCAAAAAAAATTAGGAAATTGATGGATTCTGAGGCCGTGTCCTTAAGTGGGGATCTAGCTGGTGTTCACCTTAGATTCACTTTTCCATATATATATATATATATATACTATTATATATACTAAATATATATATAATTATATATACACACACACGTCCTCACTCATTCTAGGAATCTAGCGGACTCTCTCTCTCTCTGCTCTCTCTCTCTTATATATATATTATATATATATATAATATATAATATGATATATGAAAATATTCAAATGTTGTATGATGATTGATCTTGCTTTGAAGTATAATAGGCAGTGGCGTGTGAATGATAAGTGGGTACTATATTTTTTATGTATGTTTATATCTTTAATGCTTGAAGATCCTATTTACGGTGATTTAACAAGCTCTACTCCTAAACTATTAGATGTCGGAAAGAGGGACGTAGTCGCAGAGCGTACCCGTTGGCTCAGGGAGCTGGGTTAAGCCTGATGCCAGAGCCGAGCCGCAGCAGGCTTCCGTAGTGATCTTGTAGATCTCGTAGTACCTTTTGTTAGCGCATCTAGCGGCAATAGGGAGCAATGGCAAACCAGACTCATCAGGAGATACTCCATACAAGAAGAAACACCGGAAGGACACTGATAGCGTACACCACCACCACCAGTTATTTGATGGTAGCAAGACTGCAGCAGGAGGCCCATGGCTCCGTTGGTAGAGATATAGCAGAAGTTGAAGGCACCAGAGTTTTCAACGACACGTCAGTTCTATTGCAGCACATAAGCTGAACAGGGAAGATGTTACAGTAACATTCTTGGATATGCTTAATGTGCGACACTGTGCCAGAAGCAGCAGCTAGTAGCTTTAGCCTCAATTGGTGATGTGGGAGGCATGGTATTGACTTCGCGTTCACTCCAGAGCATGAGGCATGAGATTTCGGGAGACTGTTTGTTGTACTTCTTTGATGAGCAGTAATGTCGGTCCCGGCCAGCGACGAAAGTCGGGGAGGCAGTTAGAAGCTAGCCCGATTAGAACAGGGAAGACATGCTTCGGGACGGATTATCAAGAGTAAGTTCATGGGCACTACTCAGATTTGACGGGCATGTGGCCATGACTCGCGTGAGAGCGCAGCTCAGCATGTCTTTGATGCGGGCATCACCCGGTGGTTTGCATTGATATCTTGTATCTAGCGAGATTGTCATCAGTGCGGGAGGTGGCGAATGCCCGCCTATCTCAGTATGACAGAGACGACCATGGTTTCAGAACGGGCAAGGAAGCCGAACGCCAAGTCATGATAGCCGGTGACAAAGAAAAGGGAAAGAGACCGTTCACAGACCATGAGGATGGAGGACCCCAGCAGCAGGGTAAGGGTCCACGTCAGCAGGGCTACCATAAGAAGGGATCTCAGCAGGATCAAAGGACACAGCAACAACGCATATTTCAGGGGACATGTTATAAGTGCAATAAGTTTGGACACAGAGCAGCAAAGTGTCGTAGCGCACTAACAGCAGGCCAGCAGGGTAAGAACTAGAACCAGCAGCAGCAGAACCGTGCTCAGGACTGAGATCAGGGCCAGTAGTTGAGGATAGAGGCACCGCCAGCAGTTTCAAGGGTTGAGGGGCAGGTGCGAGCCGTCCAGGAGATTCAACAGGGATAGATAATCACGTACGTTCCAGACGATTCAGTGCAGCAGGTTTCAGCTACCGGTAGAATATATGCAGCTCTTCCTCGCGATCATGGTGCGAGTGGAGGTGGAAGGTACATTCCTTTTGAACTCCTTTCCAGCCCGTATTTTTTTTGATTCGAGCGTTTCGCATTCTTTCATCTCCCATGATTTTATGATTAGACTTTAGCTTATAGTGCAGCCTTTAGACATCCCTTTATCTGTATCTACTCCTTTGGGAAAGGTGTCCCTCTTAGAGAATATCTGTAGGAGATGTATTGTCAGCTTAGACGATTCTGAGTTCGTGGTCGATTTGATCGTCCTACGTATGTCCGAGTTTGATGTTATCCTTGGTATGGATTGGCTATCTTCCTACCATATGAATATCGACTGTTTTGCGAAGACTGCCAGCTTGCGAGCATTTGATGGGTCTGAATTGGTGGTAGCAACTCACGGGGCAACCAGTTTGCGGAGTCATTACTGACATACATTGAGGAGGTGATGATGCGGGATCGGGGTGCTGATTTGAGCGAGACGCGAGTGGTCTCAGAGTATTAGGATGTCTTCAATGACATACTAGGTTTACCTCCAGTGAGAGAGATGGACTTTTGCATAGAGTTGTAGCCAGACACAGCACTGATATCCCGAACACCTTATCGTATGGCGCCTGCTGAGATGAGGAAGCTTCAGATCCAGTTAGATGAGTTGTTATCTTAGGGTTTCATCGTCGGAATCATTCTCTGTGGAGAGCGCCAGTCCTTTTCGTGAAGAAGAAGAACAGTAGCATGCAGTTATGCATAAATTATCGTGAGTTGAACAACGTCACCACCCGGAACAGATATCCACTACCGATGATTGATGACTTGTTCGACCAGTTGCGGAGAGCGTAACATTTCTCAAAGATTGATCTTCGTTTCGATTATCATTAGTTGTGGGTTTGGGAGATGGATATTTCCAAGACCGTCTTTCTGACTCGATATGGGTCTTTTGAGTTTCTTGTCATGTCATTTGGGCTGACTAATGAACTCGTTGTATTCATGGATTTGATGAATCGGGTTTTCCGTCCATACTTGGATCAGTTCGTGATTATTTTTATCAATGACAACATTATATATTCGAGATCGGAGACAAAACACGAGCAGCATCTTCGATTCGCATTGCGGACTTTGCGGAAGCATCAGTTATATGCCAAGTTCAATAAATACGAGTTTTGGCTATTTGAGGTCAGATTTTTAAGCCATGTTATCAGTCGGGAGGGCATTGCAGTAGATCCAGCTAAGGTGGAGGCCGTTCTTGATAGGGTGCCGTCGAAGACTGTTACAGAGATTCGTAGTTTCTTAGGTCTGGCCGGCTATTACAGGAAGTTCATTCAGGACTTCTCGAAGATTATGACGCTACTTACACGCCTTACGAAAAAGGTGTACAGTTTGTTTAGGGCACAGAGTGCCAAGAGGCCTTTGAGACTTTGAAGGCTAAATTGACTTCAGCGTCGATGTTAATTATTCCGATCAGTGATAAGACTTTTGTTGTTTACACGGATGCGTCGTTATCGAGTCTTTGAGGTATTTTGATGCAAACCCAGAGAGTAATGGCTTATATTTCAAGGCAATTGAGGACTCGTGAGCAAAATTATCTCATACATGATTTGGAGTTAGCAGCAGTGGTTTTCGCACTGAAGACATGAAGGATTATTTGTATGGAGGCAATTCGAGCTGTTCACACATAATCAGAGTCTGAAGTACCTTTTCTGTTAGAAGGAACTCAATCAGAGGCAACGACGATGGGTCGAGTTTATTAAGGATTATGAATTTGCACTTTAATATCATCCGGGAAAGGCGAACGTTGTAGCGGACGCATTGAGTAAGAAGCGTCGTCGCGGGCTTGCAGCTTTGAGGTGCTCATTGTATCGAGATCTTTACACCCTCAGTCAGTTTGATTTTAGGCTAGAGATTGGCAAGAGCAACGCTTTCTTAGGAGCTATATCAGTACAGTCATCTTGAAGAGATAAGAGTACAGCCATCTTGAAGCGATAGAGTGGTCAGAGCTCAGCTAGAGGATTTTTGGATTCAAACCCGAAAAGGGGAGATTTTTAAGGAGCCCAAGGCTCATTGGACTATTGGAGCAGATGGAGACCTTCAGATGAAGGGCCGATTAGTGATGTCAAGTAGTCCACAGTTGAAGAAAGACTTATTTGATGAGGCGTATCGTACTAGGTACACAGTGCATCCAGGCAAAACAAAAATGTACAAAGACCTGAAGAGGTATTTTTGGTGGAGCGGCATGCGTAGAGAGATTACGGAGTATGTAGCTAAGTGTTTTACCTGCCAGCAATTGAAGACAGAATATTAGAGACCGGCAGGAACCCTACAGTTTTTACCCATTCCAGAGTGAAAATAGACAGATATTTCTACGAATTTTATTATAGGACTGTCGATATCAAACAGAGGGAATGATTCTATTTGGGTGATAGTTGATCGGTTGATGAAGTCGACGCATTTCTTACCTGTGAAGACGATTTATACGGCGGAGACTTATGCGAGGATTTTCATCCGGGAGATAGTTTGTTTACAAGGAGTCCCAGAGACGATTGTATCAGATCGAGGCTCAATCTTCACATCCCATTTCTGGAGGAGTTTTTAGAATTCGTTCGGTAGCCAGTTGTCATTCAGTAGCGTCTTCCAACCTCAGACGGATGGTCAGACAGAGAGTGAACCAGGTGTTGAAAGATATGCTGCGAGCATACGTTATCGATTTTCAGCTGGGAGGACCACATTCCATTGATAGAGTTTGCCTACAATAATAGTTATCAGGTTACGATAGGTATGACATCGTATGAGGTGTTATATGGGAGGCTGTGTAAATCCCCGATTTGTTGGACAGAGCCGGAAGACAGTTTATTACTTGGTCCAGAACTTGTAAGACACACTACAGAGAATGTAGCATTGATTAGAGAACGTATTCTTGTCGCTCAGAGTCGGCAAAAGAGCTACGCAGATCAGAGACAACAACCTTTAGAATTTCAGATTGGAGATTTTGTCATGTTATAGGTATCGTCAATAAAGGACGTTCAGTGATTTGACAGACGGAGAAAACTTACCCCGAGATATGTTGGTCCATTCAAGATTGTTGAGCGTGTTGGAGCTATCTCATATAGATTAGATCTTCCAGCATCGATGTCGAGTGTATATGATGTATTTCATGTTTCGATGCTCAAGAAGCATTTGCGCGATAAGAAGCAGCCGAGGGTGATTGATACACCAAAGATTGAGATTCAGGCAGATTTGACTACCGTTGAGATCCCGGTTTGTATTCTTGCTAAAGAGGACAAAAGGCTTAGAAACAAGATAATTCATTTAGTGAAAGTCCGATGGAAACAGAAAGAAACTGAGAAAGCTTCTTGGAAGCGCAAGGAGGATATGCGTCGCAACTACCCACACATGTTTGAGCAGGTAAGATATTGATACTGATTATGCTTTATGCATTGATGATTATGTTATATGTTCAGTCACATTTATATTTAACACTAGAATGGGGATACTAACACTTAGATTCTAATCATTCGGAATATATGGTATATATATGGGGGGGTTCTTTGTTTGGATTTTTCGCCTGACGTACTAGTTTTACTTAATTAGGGGTTAAGTGGGAGCATTTGCATTTTAGATTGTTAAATATAGATAATGCTAAGATATGTTTGAGGAATTTCAGGAACGAAATTCTTTTAAGGGGGAAGAATGTAAAACCCCATAAATTTAAAAATATTATGACATATAATAATAAATATGTTATAATGTGATAAATAACATATTTATGATGTTTGGTATGCTAAGAATTAATTTGAGATCAATTTAATGTATATATACGAGTATGAGAATGAAATATGTGTGCATAGGCAAACAGACTTAGAGCAGTCAACTAACGTCCTTAGTAGTTGATTACTCTGAGCCCGGATACAGCTTCCAGAAACTTAAATATTACAAAGTAGTCGACTACTAGCCATAGTAGTCGACTAGCGGGAATTTCCAGTTTCCTGATTCCTGTTGGATTCGGATATTTTGAGGCTCGGATTCACTTGCATGTTATATATACCTCTTGTTCACGAATTTTCACATATTTTATCAGTACTTTCAAACCCTAGCAGCCACCATCTTCTCCTCATAAATCCTAGATCCAATCTAAGTGATTCCAAAAGTTTTGTGAAGCAATTTTTGGCGTGAAGGCGAGATCTTTGGCGTGTGACTTAGGATCTGGTTTAAGTTTACAATTTCAGGCTTTCAACAAGATTTTCAGGTGAGTTTCATCTATGCTAACCCTACACCCATATTTTAAATTATTTTAATGAGATTTGATTTGGTTTTATTGAGCCTAAAACCTATATACATGCATAAAAATAGTTTTTTTGTAATATATGAGATAAAGATCTGATCTTTTCGTATTTAAAAGATTATGAACGAATATTTAGTGGTAGATTAAGATCTGAAAATAATTAAACATGAGTTTTAACTGAGTTTTGATGGTTTAAACGATGTTTTGATGCTCTTGTACATGTTTAGAGTTTACATGTGAATTTTAATGTAACAATTCTTGTTCCATGTGTTAGATAAATATCAGTAGTGTTAAACCAGTTTTTAAAACGTTTTATACATGTTTTACAGTAAGCTAATTGAGTTAGAATCACAAAACACACACACGAACACAACCTACAGTAAGCAGGCTTATAACCTCTGACCGGCCGACCGGAGGTACATGGTCGGTCGACCGACCAATGTTTTTGCACATGGTGCATGTTTTTATAATATTTGTTGTTTGATCGAGGGTTCTTCTCGATCAACCCACATTGTATTATAATGTTTGTTAACCGTTTAACACCTGAGGTGTTTGTGAATATGAGATATAAATCCGCACATCGAGATACGACCACGAACACTTGAATACATGTTCTTAATTGAGTATACATGAATAATTAAGATGCATGACGCATGTTTAAGTTGATAGTGTAGGAATAATATATGATAATGCATAATTCATCAGTGGTGTATGCTAAGTGATGAGTAGTTTTCCCGCAATGAGACTGCGGTTGTACCACACTTAAGAGTTAGGCGTTTTTCCGCAATGAGATCGCGGTTGTACCATACTCGAAGATGATCGGGATTTCCGGATTGGGCTGATACGTTTATACTCCGTTGTACGATCATCTGGATGCATCATCCGGAATATGGTGATATACCTATTGTCGTAGAACAATTGAGTAAGGGCATTGATTCCACATGATATTGTAGTACCTTACAAGAGTATCGTTATTTCATATAGAGACGCATGCATATATATATGAGAAATATGGGTATGCTTGGTACCAAGCACAAATTTTGTGCTTGATAGTGATGTGTCACATCCTCATCCACTCATTACCCGTGTGAATGTGGTCCCACATTTGAATGAGTAGAGGGAGATGTGACACCTCACTATCAAGTATAATTTTTTGTGCTTTGTACCAAGCAATATATATATATATATATATATACATTTTGTAGTATTGCTCCCATGTTAGATTACCCAAGAGTAGGATACATTTCGGATACTTGGCATACATGATATAATCTATGGAGATGTTTATGTTGGATGATATTTTTCGTATGACTACGCCAACTACTCGAGGGTAGTCCGAGATTGTGACATTGGTTCATCATGATTAAGGTTGGAGTTGTAGTATTTCTGGTATGTGTTGTTTTTTATTATTATTTACAGGAGTAGAATTGATATTTAGCGATTCATAATTTGAGACATGGTATATACATGAGGGTTTTCTTGTTTGGATTATTTCGTTCGACGTACTAATTCTCGTGTTGTGGGTTTCTAAAGATCAATTTCCACTTAGTGTAGTATAGATGATTTTATATCTATATGTATTTTCTTATATACTCCTACACCTTCCTCCTGGACGCGGTGGAGATGATCTCGTTAGTACATTGACACTCGTTGTTTCTCCTCTTTTCAGGCGGCGAGTCAAGCGCACGGAGAGTCGCAGGTTGATGGAGTAGTATTTTAGCTCTCATCCATTTATTATATTTGTAGTTATTTTAGAGTTCTACAGTAGTTGTTTATTGTTCAGACATTAGCATTTGTACTTTTATTTTGTAGAGGCTGGGTGTCTTAGTGAGATTTCATTTGACTCTTGTGTTGAACATATTATATTTGTTCCAGATTCAGAATTATTTTAATCTATTTCAGTTAGGCCCTGATGATGGTTATTTATACACTCCTATGTTTATGTTGCTTATTGTACTACTTCACTATTCTCTGTATGTTTTGTACCTACACTTGTTTGCTGATTCCACTAGAAAGATAGTAACTGTGATGATGAAACATGTTGTTGTACGGTGTTGGTGCATAACAGGTTTGACATTCTTGGATTCACCTTGGACTGCAGCGTTGTGTGAACCGAGGGGCATCACATGAACTTCGCCTAATCTAAATAGGCAGCCTCGTTTGCGCGAAGCTCATCCAAATTACACTGGCGAACTTCGCCCAAGCAAGGGTCGCTCAAATCAGAATAACGATCTCCGCAGAAACGAAGTCCGCTACAAAAGTCTAAAAGGCTAACAGTAATGAGCTCCGCTTGAGAAGCGAAACTCACCACATCGAGCGCCATTAATAGCCGCTAATGAAGCTTCATCGCCAATGAGGGAAGCTCGTCGGGAAGACCATGAGTGGTCGTAAAGATCTCGCTTTTGACATCGGATCAAGTTTTTTAAATGTCTTGAGGCACTGTTTAAAGCCCGATGGTCTGAGATTAGGCTGATCCAAAGATCGTTATTATGAGTTCGAAGCTTATCCACGGTCATTTCTAACTGCGCCGGCACATATTCAACTCTTGGTCAACGAGCTCCTCAGGTGGAGCCTCTTCCTCTGGAGATGGCACGATGAGGAGATATTGATGATGAGACTTAAGGATTCTGAGAAAGCTAGGGCTTGAAAAGAAGTTAGAGTTTTGAAATCAAAGTAAAGAATGAGGCAAACAGACTTATTTATATAAACTAGCCCCGAACTTCTCTGAAGATTCTTTGCCTTGAACTTTGCCGAATATCTCGCTATCGAACTTTGCCAAAGATTCCAGTCTTGAACTGCGCCAGGAATCTCGCTCTGATTGAACTACGCTGTAATTTCAGGCATATAAACCAAGAATTTAAATTTTAAATTCTTAGGTTAAGCCTCGTCCAACCGACTTACTGAGCCTCACCTAACCGACTCACTGAGCCTCTCCTAACCGACTTGTTGAGCTTCGCCCAGACGACTATTCCCTAAGTAAGTGGACTTCGCCCCATTCAGCGGAGTATTAAGAACCTCGCCAAAATGACATAGTGAAAATTAACTAAGTCTCCAAATTGAGAAAATTCTAACTCAATTTGTTAGAGGCCCTATAGAGCGACCCTTGTCAAAATGACTTGGTGAATTTCACTAAGTCTCCAAATTAAGAAAATTCTAACAAAATTCGTGCGAGACTTCATTTGGCAAACTTTAATTCGACCCTCGCCAACATAAAGAAGTATGAGCTTCACTTCCAATACAACTCCATGCAAAGTTTAAGTTCGCTATAGAAGTAAAGTACGTAAAGATCAAGCATACAAAGATGAACAAGTTTAGAAAAACATCTCCTACTTACTCCTCCCTAGGCTCTATGCCAGGGGAAGAGAAAAGACTGTTAAACAAAAACTACCTCTGTTCCGCTAAGTGAGGCATATTAATAGGAAGAAGCACATTCTTGCATCAAAATTCGACGTCAAGCCTGAGGTAGTTACATAACGTCTAATTACGATCTAGGTTCACGTTTGTGGGACCTAGTTACTGTCGGAGTCCTCGCTCATGGAGCTCCAAGAATCCTTCTTCATCCGCCATCTCAGTCGTCGCATGGTCTTGTAAAGAGCATGACACTAGAAGGTCCACGCATCTCTATCACGGTTCAACTTATCCTAGGCGATCAATTGATTCTCGATGATTTGTTCGAGTTTCGCCTTCTCAGCCGACAGCAAATCCGCCAGATGGCAAAGTATGCGGCGTTCATCCGCTTAATTGTCCTTCACCTGGACAAGGTCCTATTGGAGCTGTTTTATTTCAGCTTTTCTGTCGAGGAGCATCTCCAATCTAAGCGATGGAGACTTAAGACATGAAAAAGAAGAAGATAGAGATGAAAGCGATGAAAATGGAAGGGAATGCTACTATTTATAGCCTCTTTCAAATCCTAACTGCCAAGAAAAATCATATTTTTTGAGATTTGATTGGACCGGACAAAGATGCTAAATTTGGGGGGAGGGTCTTGTAACGATTAAAATGTATTTTCACCCATGCCAATGATTATAAACACTTCAAATGAGTATAAAACTGAGCTCACAACAAGCTATAGGGAAGGTCGCCTAACCAAGCAAGCGAACCTCGCTAAACAGCCCATCTCGACTCAACTCGACCAAATCAAGAGAAAGTCGACTCCCAAAGCACGCCCCAGGCCGAGTCGAAAGGCATCCTAGCTTATAAACGAATTCCGTATCAAATTCAAACTTATAAACAAAATCCGCCAACCGATGAAATTCGCTCATAACCTAAATGGACCATGTCATCCACACTTTTGGCAAACCTTGCCCAAACATCTTCAGCAACGAACTTCACCCAAACATCTTTAGCGAGCTTCGCCCAAATGTCCTCAACGAGCTTCATCAAGTCAGCGAACCTAGTCTAATAGCCATTTGAGGGTTAATTTTTAAGGGATAACCATCCCCGCTATCTCATATTTTAATGGCCACTCAATCCACAATTAAAGGGTGCCATTAACTCTCTCTCTCTCTCTCTCTCTTTTAGCCTATAGGAGGAGAAATCATTCATTTTGGGCATTATCGAATGAGATCTATTGATCTAGACACACACATAGAGAGATATACTATCACACTGTTCTTTGAGGTGCTAGAGACGGTCTCTTCTCCCCACTCTCATCGTCTCCCATCGCACCGGACCCGGATATTTTTTCTTTTATTCTTACATTCTATTTTTTATCTCTGTTTGTTAGCCCAGCATCGCAGTCGTGTATTCACTACGAGGCACGAGCAACTGACAATGATGTGCTAGACTGACATAGCACCAGTCTGACATAGCACCAGTAATAGAATGCGACATAACCTTGTGCATATCCCATTAGAAGTAAAAGTACCGTATAAACTAACAATAGTACATTGCACTCTACAATTATATCAAAAGCAATAATAGAGGGGCGTCAAATTAGCACCAGGCATACTTCGCCTCGCGCATTAAATAGCCCCACATGTCCAGAGAATCCAACTTTGCTTTACTTTCTCCCCACTTAGCAAGCTCGGCTCCAGCTGAAGAGTCTTCCATAGAATTCTTAGAGAAGTTTTTGGAGTGATTTTTTAACCCTTTCTTTGCTCGTGAGGTTATAACCCGGCCTCGACCATTGCTTACTCTTATAGAGATTGACTTTACTCCTTAGTGAGAGTTAGCTATCCTTTTGTAAACTAATTATCTCCTTCGTGAGATCATAAGGCTTTCCAATAACCCATAGACTCTACTATCCCCTTCGATGAATCTATATTATTATTTTTCTCTCAAGAGGGTCCAATCGCCATTGAGAAAAATATCAACTTTATCTCTTTAAGATATTAAATTTTCAACTTGATCTTCAACCACCAACTTCCATCCGGAGCTCTTAGTGATCAAATTGTCAACATAGAACTGAATTAAGTCTCCACCTGCATATCGAGAATCCCACTAAAACAGGAGAAGGCAACTACGATGTACTCATATCAAAGAGTTGACAAGAGAAAGATGATGTCTCCCTCATTTTTTGACCGAAACCCCCTTCTCGTTATATAACCAATGTTATTGAGGTGCAATCAGGGTGTGTGCTTGAGGCACCGGGGGCTATGACATCCAGGGCGCCGATGGAGTGTCACACATCATGACATGCAGGGCGCTGCACTTCACTGAGGTGCGCACCTCAGTGCTGCAAAAGCTTCAGCCACAGGCACACTGAGGTGTTGCCTCATTGAAGTGGTGGGTTTTTTTATATTAGAGCGGGTATTTTACCCAATAACCCAAACCGCTTCACTTATTACCCTACAATTCCTAAACTCCAAACTCTACTATTCAGTTGATCCATTGACGAAAGAATTAGGGAATCGCCTCCAAGCTCTCCTTATGAAAGACTTGGCTGGATTACACCAGCAAGCGACGAGCTTCCTCTTGCAATCAAAGTTCGTCGATCATCCTCCAGTAAGCATCCTCCGCCATGCATTCTCCAGCAAGGCAAAGTTTTACCTTTTTCAATGATCTTTTAATAAATCAGTTTTTATTTTTTCTCCAGTAACTTTTTCTTTTTCTTTTTGTTTTAGTTTTGTTCTTTGACTAACAACATATCAGTTCCATTTTTAGAAATCATTTTTTTCTCTGGACTATTTTTTTAGCAATTATTCTTTCTAACACATTTATATTTTAGACTATTTCTTAACAAATGTTAGACTGTTAGGTGATTGATTTAGCTCTTTGATTAGTTTAGCTCTTTTATAGTTATATTATTAAGTTGACTGATTTGGTTGAATTAATTTGACTGTTGATTAATTTGGTTGATTTAATTTTTATATTAGTTGATGTAATTTTACGATTAGTTAATTTTGTTTGACTATTAAGTTCATTTAAGTAATTCTATAATTAAGTAGATACAATAGCATATAATCTTTTTGTTAAGAGCAAACTTAAATTAATAACTTAATATCAGGTAACTTTATTTTAGTAACTTCATTGCTTTACTTTTGTTGTGCTTTACTCTTTAGATGTATAACTATGTTCAAGTAACATTGATTGATGCGCCTCGCTTTAGTGAGGCGCGCGCATCGCATTGCGTCTTGCTGATACGGGTATATCTTCTTCCTTGCTTCGAGAGCTTAGCGATCCTCATGGAAGCTTGATGATAAATGATTCTCATTGTATCTTGAGAATAGAGACGTGGACGGAGTCGTTGAAGACGGCAAAGGCGAAGCTTACAGGAAAAACTACAGGAAACATTTTGAACTCTCAGCGATCGACCGCACTTGACGCCACGGTCGACCACGAACGTGCACAGTTCAGGGAAAGTCTCTGGACTTTTCACGGTCGATCGCGAAGAACTCGGCAGTCGACCGCCTAACCTTGTAGTCGATTTTATGTTTCGGTCGATTGTCACGGTAGACCGCGATCGGTTTTGTGGTCGACTGCGAGTCGAGCTGGGCCTGGCTTTCAGTTTCCTGTTTGCTTTAGGTTTGTGTTTTGATATATATTGAAACACGACTTTTCTAGGGTTTTTGGAACCAGATTGTATTCAGAAACGAGATTAAGGAGATTGTTCTTTGATCTAGAGAGATTGTGAGAGAGGGATTTGTAATCTATTATGTTCTCATAATCTAAAAAAGATATTTTCCTTCGTCCAACTCAATTCTTTGTGTTCTTTTGTCTTCTTCACAACTCACTCTTGATAATTTCGCAATCAAGGGTGCTCATTCAGCGACTCGTATCAAATTGATATCAGAGCGATTAAATCTTGTGAAGGTGGAATCATGTGTATGGTCCTTACTCGATCACAATACAAGAAGTTAGGCGAGATCCTTATTCTTTGGGAGGAGTTCAGAGATTAAGGAAGAAAAAAATGACTAAAGGGGATAGTTCAGCAAGACTAGATGCATTAGAGAAACAGATGGAGACAATGGGTTCGACTTTCACACAGCTCGTCAATCTTTTCGAGTGAAAGGATAAAAAAGAGGAATCTTCTTCGAAAGGCAAGAAGAAACTTGTAGAGTCCGATGGGAAAGGTGAGAAATCTGATTCTTAAGAGGCCGAAATTGTCAAGACTGTTCCGCATCAAGGGGGTAAGGGTTCTTACCAGAATTTGAAAATAGACTTCAAGGTGAAGATTTTTGTTTATGATGGGAGTATCAACGTCGAGAGGCTCGATGATTGGATCGAGCAGATGGAGACATATTTTACCCTCTACGGATATTCATCCAAGGAGAAACTCGTGTTCGCGACTTTAAAGCTTTCGGGACATGCATTGACATGGTGAAAATCCTATTGCAAGCAGGAAAGAAAGGCGGTGTCGTGAAGCAAATTTCAGGAGCTACTGAGGAAGCAGTTCTACCCGGTCGGGTTCCTTGAGGAGCGCTGGTATAAGTGGTACAGATTGCGCCAAAGATTCAACCAGACCGTTCAAGAATATACGACGGAATTCCAGTAGCAGGCGGTGGTCCTCAACATCGTGACAGATGAATATTTTATTTTTATGAAGTATATGACGGGTCTGAATGAATATATCCGAATGGGGATGAAGCTGTTCACAGTCGAGTCCATTGCAGAAGCGAGTGTGAAGACTATTGTCATTGAGGGTAGGCAAAAGAAGGGCAACGAGACGAAGGGGGACTCCAAACAAACGGGAGGCAAGTCTAGTGGCTCTCAACTTAAGGAAGAGACGAAGAAGAGTGATTCGGTGAAGGCAGGATTAACATATAATCACTGCAAACAGACATGACACGTAGCTGATCGTTGCTGGGAGAAGTACACTCATCTGAAGCCGAATGGGTTGAAAAAAAAAGAGGAGAAGAAGGCATACGTGGTAGCGTAAAGTCCAAAGTTCCTGGGATGACAGAACTCAATAGCAGTCTCAACCTTATGACGGGGAAACAGGCCACGACAGAGGACGAAGACCCGAAGGAGCAACTCTTTGTTTTGAAGTTGGAGGTCAAGACCAGCTTGGTTGATGCTATAGTGGATCCAGGGAGCCAGAAAAATTTGATATCTGAGGCTTTGGTTCAAAAGCTGAGATTGAAGACGGTCAAACATCCGAAACCCTATCCTTTATGGTGGATTCAGAAGGAGACGGGATTGAGTGTGGTCAACCAATGTACTTTCAGATTTGCACTCCACGAGTCGTATATTGACGAGGTCACATGCGACGTCGTTCCGTTGGATATTTGCCAAGTGATACTGGACAATCCTTATTTATGCGATAGGTACGCGATCTACAATTGACGGGCTCAGAAGTATACGTTCACCAAGGATGACGAGCAATTCATATTTCGTTCGGCATCTCTTCCACAGGATACGAGTTTGGTGACGGTAACACAAGCAAAGAGGCTAGTGAATACGAGCAAAAAATTAGTATTGTTATTCATTAGACCTTACGATGAGCAACTGAGTAGGGTGTGTTTGACTATCTTGAGCAAGCTTCAGGAGGGAGATCTTGACAGGTTGAAGGCCAAGTACGCGGACTTGTTTTCGAAAATCACGGAACTATCACCACGACGGGGTGTGGAGCATGAGATTATGTTGACCGACGAGAGTTCTTTGCCGAATATAAGTCTATATCGCACATCTGTATAGGAGTCTGAGGAGATCAGGAGGCAGGTTCAGGAGCTTTTGAAGACAGAAGTGATTGTGCCGAGTTGTTCACCTTACGGATCTCTAGTATTGTTGGTGCCCAAAAAGGATGGAGGCTAGCGCATATGTGTGGATTATCGGACGCTCAACAAGATAATCATCAAGAATCGCTACCCATTACCTCGGATTGATGATCTTATAGACCAGTTGGAGGGAGCGAAGTTCTTCACAAAGTCGGATTTGAAGTCTAGTTATCATCAGGTGAGGATTCGGGAGGATAACATTTGGAAGACTGCGTTCAAGACTAAGCAGGGCCTGTTCGAGTGGTTGATGATGTCGTTTGGATTGTACAACGTTCTGGCTATCTTTATGAGACTCATGAATGATTTGTTACGACCTTTATAGAGGATTTTGTGATAGTTTACATCGATGATATCTTGGTGTACAGCAGGACCTGGGAGGAGCATCTTGTTCATGTCGAGAAGGTGTTTGAAGTGCTGCAGAACGAACAGCTGAAACTCAATGAGAAGAAGTACGAATTTGGAAGGATGAGTTGGTGTATCTCGGTTTCATCGTGGGGAAGGGTCAGCGAAGGATAGATCCAAGTAAGGTGGCGGTGATCACGAAGTGACCGACACCTAGGACTTTGACGGAAGTGAGAAGCTTCATGGGAGCTTGTCAGTATTTGCGAAAATTCATTCGGTATTTTTTGACTTATGCGGAACTTTTGCATGGCCTTACGAAGGCGAAAGTTCAGTTTGAGTAGGGGAGGACGCATAAGGAAGCTTTTCAGTTATTAAAGAGGAAAATCTCGGAGACACCGATGATGGCATTGCAGAGGACCTTCAAGGTAGAAACCGACGCTTCTAGTTATGTTATGAGCGTTGTGTTGATGCGGGATGGGAAGCTGGTGGAGTACCATTCAGAGATGTTCACTGATGCTATTCAAAACTACCCCACCTAAGACAAGGAGTTTTATGCACTTTATCAGGCAATCAAGCATTGACGGGTGTATTTGTTGGGAAAGGAGGTGGTTGTGCACTCAGATCACAAGCCATTAGAATTTTTACATGCCCAGATGAAGCTACACCAGGTACGGCACATGAAGTGGATGTTTTATTTGATAGCGTTCAATATCATCATTAGGTACAAGAAGGGGACGACGAACAAGTTAGCCGATATGTTATCTTGCCCACCTGTGAGGGCTCTCTTGGTGGCGACGCGTATTTACCCATTGATTCCTTTGGAGTATGTACAGATGTACACATCCAACAGAGACTTCAGCAGTGTGTTCGAGCAGGCGAAGACTGGTCGAATGGGGAGTATGAGATTGGTGAAGATGGTTTGTTGTATCATGGGACTTCGTTTTGCATTCCGGAGGATGGCGACCGATTGCAGTGGATTCGAAAAGCACATACATTACGTGTGCAAGATCATTTTGGGATTCAGAAGACGCTTCTCAATCTACGACGCCATGTCTTTTAGCCAAAAATATTGGAGGACGTCACTAAGTATGTTGGAGAGTATAAGCTATGTTGCATATCGAAACCTGCTAATAGGAAATGGGGATTGTATCTACCATTGTCGGTACCTTCGAGACCGCGGGAGAGTATTTATATGGATTTTTTAGGAGGATTGCCGACGACCAAGCACGGACATGATTATTTGTTCGTTGTGGTGAACCGGTTCAGCAAAATGAGTGATCTGATACCTTGTAAGAATACCGTGACGGGAGCGGGTGCGGTGCAATTGTTCTTTGAGCATGTGTGGAAGCACTTTGGGTTACCGAATTCGATTATTTCGGATCGAAATAGCCGGTTTCTCGGACACTTTTGGGATTCTTTGTGGAGCTTGATGAACACTAGATTAAAGAAGGGCACGACCTTTCATCCACAAACCGACGGACAAACAGAGGTAGTTAATCGGACTATGGTACACATATTGAAGGGATATAATTCCAGGCATCCCAAGACTTGGGATGAGAGCTTACCATATCTTCAGTTTGTATTTAATCGAGCTATTCATGGATCTTCGGGGAAGTCACCGTTTGAGACTTGTTATGAGTTTTTACCTCCGAGTGCGTTCGATCTCGTGTTTTCTAGTGAAGCTACGGCCGACGGCAAGGAAGGGAGTGAAAGACAACGAGCTTAGCGATTTTTGGAGAAGATTGCATATATTCATGCCACAGTGGAAACTCAGTTGAAGAAATCACAGGCTAAGTACAAGACGAAACATGATCGACATCGAGTTTCTTGTAATTTTTGTAAAGGTGATATGGTATGGCTGAAGTTAAGTAAGTAGCGGCTAAAGGGAGAAGGGAAGAAGTTGAAGCCTATATAATATGGTTCGTTTCGAATTCTTGATCAATTTGGTGACAACGCCTTCAAGATGGATTTGCCACCTTACCTAGGCATGTATTGGGTGATCAACGCCGAATATTTGAAGTTGTTTGAACCTCCATTATTGGATGATGAAGGTGATGACAAGACGATCTTACCGCATGTTGATGATTTGTAGTTTGATAGAGAATAACCGCTCAAAGAATATTGCAATTTGGAACGGAAGGTGACTACGACGAGATGTGGGACAACGGAGTCGTTTTTGATCGGACGTCAAGGTCAGGTTTCTAGCAAAGCTAGGTGGTTCAACAGGGAAGGAGGGGCTCGCAAGTTCCCTCAGCTATAGTTCTAACTTGAACGAAACATCAAGTTCCTAATGGGGGAGCTATGATACGAGTGTATCTTCTTTGCTTCGGGAGCTTAGCGATCCTCATGGAAGCTTGAGAATAGATGATTCTCATAATATCTTGAGAATAGAGACGTGGACGAAGTCGTTGAAGCCGACAAAGGCAAATCTTACAGGAAAAACTGCAGGAAATATTTTGAACTCCCAGCGGTCGACCGCACTTGACGCCGCGGTCTACCGCACTTAACGCCACCATCGACCGCGAACGTGCACAGCTCAGGAAAAGTCTCTGGACTATTCACGGTCGACCGCGAAGAACTCGGCGGTCAACCACCAAACACTGTAGTCGATTTATGTTTCGGTTGATTGCCACGGTCGACCGCGATGGATTCTGTGGTCGACCGCGAGTCGGACTAGGCCTGGCTTTTAGTGTATTGTTCGTTTTAGGTTTGTGTTTTGATATATATTGAAACACGACTTTTCTACGGTTTTTGGAACCAGATTGTATTCAGAAACGAGATTAAAGAGATTGTTCTTTGATCTAGAGAGATTGTGAGAGAGGGATTTGTAATCTATTATTTTCTCATAATCTAGAGAAGGTATTTTCTTTCGTCCAACTCAATTCTTTGTGTGTTTTCTTTTGTCTTCTTCACAACCCACTATTGATAATTCCGCAATCAAGGGTGCTCGTTCAGCGACTCGTATCACTTGCGCATGGTGCACGTAAGGGGACTTTGCGCCCTGCATTACACCTTGCACCTCGATAACACTATGTATAATTACTTCCTATACAACCTATACAACCATATCCTTATTAGTTTTACTCTTTTGCGACTCACTACATTTAATACCATTTAGCATCGAAGCCTCGGAGAAGAGAGCATGTCATTGAGAATGAAATATTGAATATTAGTTTAGGTTTTAAATGTCTTGCTGGTAGGGGTGGCAGCTTGGCCTACTAGCCCAGAGTCACTACTGGCCTGGCTTGACTGTGGCAAGTTCTTGACATGGGCATGAGTGATCCAAGTATGATATGGAGCCCACCATCCCTTGTCACCCGTGTAGGACAAGGCCCCTACCGGTACTATTCATGTATCGACACAACATGACTGAGTGAGGGGAACAGGCTGGTTCCTGCCGCTCATTAAATTATACTAGCATCGGGTTGACACGACAAGAAAGAACAGTGTGGCTGTTCTTCACCCGTTGTGTAATGGTTACAAAAGTGTCTAGGAAACACATAGCCGAAATGATCCACATGCTCTGATTTGACTAGCAGAAGGAGCCTCACCACTAGTCCAACTTTTGATAACTGATTTACATAACTGTGTTGGCATGTCATACCCATTTCTAATGGAATGCATGCCAGAACATGTGTTCGTGCACATGTGTGTGTATATTCCTTTCTTTTTTAAGTGCTCGCTTCAAAATAGATGTATGCAGGTATCTGTGTGTATGTATGTATATAGATATTGCCATATGTGCTACTTTCAATTCATGTGCTACAGGTATGGTTTACTTATACGACAATTACATTTCTATTTTAAAATAATCACCACACTAATAGCTAGTTGTGCCCCCACCATCCTTCCCATCCTATGCGTGCATTGTGCGGTTGGGAGTAGGTGAAAGAAGATTAATTTCTGATCATGTTTGCCATGTTTTTAAATCAAAGTAAACCTTTGTTAGCATTTGAAGAACTATAATGGCTCTGCTGGTTAGTAGAACAATATTAGTTAACTGAAAATCAAAACATATATATGTCCATATAGAAAGAAAATGGAAATACAGGCAGATCGTAGGAGAAAGATTGGAGCACACACCGCTTCCATTAACTGCCTAACTTCAGATTCAGAAAGCTTGGTGCCAAGCTTTGGTAGACCAGCTTTCAGTTCTTCAAATGTGATTGTACCACTGTTATCAGTGTCCATAGATCTGAACATTTCTTTCAGACCCATGATCTCTTCTTCCGAAAGATTCTCAGCAATCACCTGCAATGAAAATTTTGATCTTCAGAACTTAGGTTACGGCTACAAGAAAAATGAGGAAGAATTTAACAGTATGCAACCAATCACCTTCAAAGCTACTTTTTTAAGCTTATTCATTGCCCTAAACTGCTTCATTCTTGTCAGCACAGCAATATCAATAGGTTTATCTGAAGCAATTCCATCTTCTCTAACCCAAGGATGATCTATCATATTATTCTAACCGTCAGAATCAGAAAATTAGAACTGAAAGTTAGAAGAAAAATAACCGCAGAGGATCTTCTGCAAATGACATTAATTGGACGCTGAAAGCAGCTATTATAGTTCTTAGAAAGTTGAATACAGTAAACCTAGCAACCAAGATAGCGTTGGAAATTCAGAATAATTGTAAGGGGGTGACACCCAATGTATCCATCCAAGCAAGAATATGCTGAACATAGAGTAGAGTTAAAAACTTGCCTACTGCGAGATCGTCTTCACAGGACCCATAAAAGCTTTGAAACAGACAAGAAAAACAACCCGGATAACTGAAATGACCTTTGAACAGAGCAATATAGGGATCTCTTAAGAGAATATACATGTGGTTAAATTGGAGAAAACTGCCAAAAACTTCTGCCTGTCATAAACATCTATCGAAATACTAAATACCAGTAAAATATTATCGAGAACTTCCAGTGACTTTTTATCTGAACAGTTTTAGACAGCAAACTAAAAAAATAAAAAAGTAAGACAAAAATTATCATCACTCTGAGAATAAACAGCACGTGTAATGCATGTCATAAAGACTTCTACCTTTTTGCTAGGAAAGGTACTTAAGTGATTTTTAATTAGTATAGTGTGGTAAAATTCAATACAAGGTAGTTAGTTATGGATATGAGAATACAGAAAGTATTAACCATCTTTAATGTCTACCACATAAAAACTATACAACTCAAGCATCACCTAACTAAGAACTTGTATTGGAAGCTTTTCCTAGAAAGCATACAAGGCAATAATCTTGTATCCTTGTCAATACAAAGATGAAAGAACTGCATGCTTATGGTCCTTAAGGAATAAATCGTTCTGAATTAAGACTGATGTATAAACAGTCTTTTAGGGGTTTTAAAACTTACTCAGAGCTTCAGAGGCAGAAAGACGCTCCTCCGGATCTTGCCGAAGCATCTTCTTCACTAATTCTTTTGCACCACTTGATATAGAAGGCCAAGGATCCGATGAAAAATCAATGTGTCCACGTAAAACAGCATCAAATATGCCCTGCTCATTCTCTGGAGAAATGGAAATTTAGCTTTTTTCTTTTAATTCCCAATGTCCTGAGGGAAGTTTACTGTCTTCATTGTTTTCTTATTAATGCTTAACAACGAACCTGCCCAGAATGGAGGAACACCAGACAGAAGGATGTAAAGTATTACACCGGCACTCCAAATATCAGACTCCGCACCATATTGCCGTTTCAATACTTCAGGTGCCACATAATATGCGCTTCCGACAAGGTCTCTGAATACTTGTCCTGTAGCACCCAAACACTTGTTTCACAGCAACAAGAAGAAAAACAATGGCTTTATTCCAAACATTTATTTCACTGTTACCCAAACTTAAAAGATTATTTCATTACCAAGTAAAGAGTAAACAGATGAAATGTTATGCATGGATCAATTTTCTAATTTTTGGAAAATGAGAGCATATTCAATGTATACTGCTGTAACTTCTATGACTTGTGATGTCTAGACCAAAAAATCTAAGCCTTTTATGATTTATTATTCATTGTAAATAAATATATAAGAAAGTGACCGTTGAAGCAATGGCTGAATTGTGCTTCCTAGGGAGAAATTATGTTACTTATTCAGAAGCAAAAAGAGAGCAGTACCTGGCTTGAAGAAGACAGAGAGGCCAAAATCAGTAGCTTTAAGGGGAGATTCGTCGGCTTGATGCAAGAAGAGGAAATTCTCGGGCTTGAGATCACGATGCATGACCCCCATGGAATGGCAGCTGTGGACGACAGTGAGGATCTCCCTGCAGAGGGCAGCAGCGGCCCTCTCAGAGTAATGTCCCTTTGCAATGATGCGATCAAAAAGCTCGCCGCCCTCGCAGAGTTCCATGATGAGATTGACGGAATGGCGATCCTCAAAGGCTCCCTTGAGTTCCACAATGTTTCTGTGACCAGTGAGGTGGTGCATGATCTGCACCTCTCGCCGGACATCGTCGACATCGTCTCGGCTCAAAAGCTTGCGGGTGGGGATGGACTTGCAAGCCAGCTTGTCCTGGCTCTGCTTGTGGATTGCAAGGTAGGTCACCCCAAACTGCCCACGCCCAAGCTCAC
>NC_033794.1:67939068-67955178 GCF_001876935.1 Asparagus officinalis | reverse complement strand
CCCAACGTGTACACTGATTGGACGTCCGACATGGGCCGATTCAGGACCCGACCTAGGGGGGCGGAGGAGTTTGAGTACTTACCCCCAACATTTGGAGTTCGATTTGTTTTCGACGCTGCTGCTGCAACGGGGATCGATTGGGGTTGGGAATTTGGTTGTAACTGAGATGAATCAGCTGTTCCCTCGGCTGCGGGCGCGTTGGTGGAGCATTGAATCTCATAGTTAGACGAGGGAAGGCCATTGCAGTTGCCCATTCAATTTAAATTTCCAATTCCCGATATCAATTGAATTTTAGACAATTATTAGGACAATGAAGTGAAGGGGCTAGATCGGGGGGACTCGAATATAGGTAAGAACATAGAGTCAGAGGGGCACTAAAACAGTATGAGGGAGGGTCGGCGCGCCGGGGGGGGGGGTGTGGGGTGTTAAATTAAGATAAGCAACGCGAAACACGGGATAGTGGGGTCCTGCCGTCTTTAACCTCAGGGGCAAAGGGCGCGTTGCTGGTGGGTGCTATTAGAAGGATTTTTTTTCCTTTTTTTTTTTCTAAATTGTGCTTAAATGCCTTATAGTTTCACCAACAACACTGTGCTTAAGTAATCTCTAAACAAAACAAATAATTTCCCTAAAGTATTTAAATATTGCCGATAAATGGCCCAAAGTTAAACAAAATCAAGTTTCTCTACATATTCAGGAGCACCACATAACATAGGATAGTAAAGTGTAACTTTTAGAAACTTTAGGTTATTTAAGTGGGGTCATTTATAAAATAAGAGTATTTATCTACGACATTGAATAAACGAGAGGGCACCAAAGTGCAAAATTTTAAAACTTTAGAGCAGTTATCTTCAATATTAAAATACTTTTACTCGGTTTTAAAATAGACGTTACTTAAGTGCAAGATTAGTAAAATTATAGGACATTCTGCAATTTAGCTATTTTTCATAGAAACCACATTTTAAATAGGGTCATTCCACATAAACCACCTTTTATTATTAATTTATACATAAAGAACCTTTAAAATGTTATTTGTTACAATCAACCACTTAGGCCCACTTTTTGGTTAAGTTTCTGAGGACCATATCTCTAATATACTTGTATTTGACAACTAGTTATTGTAACAAAACAAAAAAAGACTTAACCTAAAAGTGAGCCTAGGTGGTTGATTACACCAAAAAAACACTCTACAGATGGTTCACATATAAATTAACAATGAAAGGTGGTTGAAAGTACCCTAAAGGGAGGTGAATAGGGTATTTACTAATCTAATTTGATATTAATGCATAATATATCCTAACAAATATGATATACAATGAAATATGCAAGGATATACAATGAGCAATATGCGATATAAACAATGAGACAATGATAAGTGCGCCAATGCCAAACACAAACAAACAATATGATCACGGAGCTCAGTCAACCCTCGACCTACGTCTCCGCTCCTAACCTCGAGGAGATTCTCCACTATTAACACAAATTAACAACTACACAATCGGTTTTCAAACCTCACCGAAAACTTTTACAATACACGTTGACAATCACACAATACACTTCTCTAAGTGTTGGCCGACCCATGTCGCCTTTCTCAAGTGTTTAGATTTACCACCTCTCCCTAGGCTTTTACAACCAAGCCATTTGTAATGACCGTAAATTTCTAATACGGGTTTAAATAATTTTCTAGTATTTAAATATTAAATATTATTTCTAAAAGAGTATTTGTATTTTTCCCAATTTCTCTAGAATTTTCTACGATTTAAATATACGATATTATGTTATTTTAATAAGTTTTGCTAATTATAAATTTAATTGTTTTGGTAAAATTTTTAAATAAATAGTTAATTATTCATCATTGTTATTGTTATTATTATTTTGACCATAAATTTTAATATTTATTTTAAATAAATTTTATGATATTTTTTAAAATTATTTAAAGGGATATTTTTCCCTGTGTTTTTCCTCTCACCGGTGTTCACTCTGTATATCTCTCCCAAATTCACGCAAATCCCTCCGCCTCGTGTTCCCCCCAGCTCTCAACTCACATCCTCCCAACCACCCTATCACGTACTTTCTCTCTCAATAAAATCTTCCGCCGTTCTTACTCTCTCCAATCTCACACTCAATCTCTCTCTCTGACACTCTCTCTCTATTATCCTCTCACTAAAAGCTGATGTCCCACTCTGTCTCACTCAATCACTCACCATCACTCTCTCTCTCTTCTTTATTATTCTCTCTCACTCTGCTCTCCATTAAGAAACAACGAGCAATCCTCTCCTTCGTTCTTTTCCAGCCATCTGCCCGCGTTAGAGCCGAGTCAACGCCCAGCGCTACCACGAGCTTCGATCGCCAAGCCCGCTGCTGCGACGTCGCCCGTGCCAGCTCGAAGAGCTCCGAACACAAGCCAGCCGAACACTCCCTGGGATCCACCTCCAGCCAACCTCCGACTCGTCCGCCCAGCTCGACCCTGCCCTGCACCACGCGTGCCGCCAGCAGATCTCCGAGCTCGACCTTCCGACGAACGCCCCCAACTCAAGCCTCCGTCTGCCCTTTGCCCACCCCTACGCCAAGCTCGCCGCCCCCCTAGCCGCTCCTTCCAGCCCCTCGTCGTCAAGGACAGCAGCCTCACCAGCCACCCGCACGGCCGAGGCTCCCAGCATCCACCGTCGTGAGCCACTTGACAGCCCCTCTGAAACCACCACGCTCGAGCGCTGCCTCCCGACGGAACACGCTCCGAACGTCTCCCTCCCTGCTCAACCCAGCCTCCTCCTCTTCCCGTCGAGCATCCACGTCTCCAGATCCGCCCCGACACAACCCCCAGCACCACCCCGTCCGTTCCTCCCTCCGCTACCCGACAATCGAGACCGCCGTGGCCTCCGCTGTCCCGACAGCCCCTCTCTCCTCCCCGTCGAGATCCCTCGTCGCCGCCGCCTGACCACCGCGTCAGATCCGACCCGCGCCGTCAGCGTCGACTCGTTCGACAAATCCCGAGGCAAGATCCTTCTTGCTCAGATTTGAATTCTATACCTGTTATAAATTATTTTACATAGTATATTTGTGACGTATTTATCTGCGTGGGTTGTTTGCTGAAGAATATTGATCTGAATAATTGATATATGATAAATAGTGTTTTTGGAATAATTATTATAAGTTAAAAGAATTTAATTTGATATGTGATAAATAGTATTTTTAAAATAATAAGTTAAAAGAATTTGTTTCAAGGAAAAAGAGTTATTTTAGAATATTATTTTAAAATGACCAGTGAGGTGCTAAAATATGAATTTACGTAATTTTATTGAAAAAGAAATAAATTAAAGGTAATTTATAAAATAGGAAAATATTATTTTCATGCAGAAAAAGAATAACATGGTTAGGAAAAATATTGGTTGGACAGTGCCTGAATCGAACCGACTTGACGTGTCGATACGCGTGAGTCGACACGAAAGACGGAGTGCGACGACCGATCTTCGAGTCGACGCCGTAAGTCAACTCGAAGGGCGGTGAGACCCAGTCCGAAAAATCATCGGATTTTATTGGGAGTAATGTCGACATTTCATGTGTATAATAACTACTAATTGTGACCCCTCTTATACTGTTCATGTATAACGTATTGTGTCGACATTTCATGTGTATAATAACTACTAATTGTGACCCCTCTTATACTGTTCATGTATAACGTATTGTTCGTAGTCTCTAATCATGTTTTATAATCTTTATTTTATTAGTCTTAATTACTTGTTGTTCCATGCTGTGATTGAGAACTTTAGTAGTTCATGTCCTTAGTGGCCTGGCGTGTCGTGTACAAGACCTAGATACCTGTGTTTTGTTGACTTAGAAAAACAATGAGTGTTGGGATGGAAATTCTTGGTTCAGGTGATATCTTGAATGTTGATTATTTCCAGGCTCGCACCAGTGGATCGTTTCACTCTGGGGTGGGTCTGAGGAGCAGTGATATCGTGATTGTGTATCGTGGTTGTTGATTATTTTCCAGGCTCGCACCAGTGGATCGTTTCACTCTGGGGTGGGTCTGAGGAGTTGGGATATTTGTGATTGCGATCTATCAGTTATCCGATAATATGAGCCAGTGACCTGTTGTAGGATGACTAGTTACATGACTTAGATTCTTTGCTAAGTATGATTCTTATGAGACGTAGGTCAGTCGTATTTCTTTCCATACATAGTTCGGGGTTAATATTTAATTATTTATAATTCGAGACATATGGTATATACATGAGGGTTTCCTTGTTTGGATTATTTCGCTCGACGTACTACGTCTCGAGTTGTAAATTTTTAAGTATTAATTCCATCTATTGTATAACATTGTTACTTGGATGTTTTTTTGATTGCTACCTGCATGATCTTCTTACTTGGTTGATTTTTGGATTCTTCTGATTATTAGTATTCCAATTGCATGCCTCTAACATTATTACTATCATCACATGTTCTATTTCTATTTCTGTTATAGCATTGATCACGCATATATTATCATTACTATTATTATATTGTTCCTGCCTTGGGGGATCTTGCCGTGTGTTCCACACGCTGATGTACTCCTATTTTCTGGGTGTTCGTCAGATTTAGGAGATGAGCAGCCTCAGTTCGGGATAGTACAGGAGCTAGAAGATTCTTAGCAGGGGTGTCTTGCAGAAGGAGTAGAAGAACCAACTGAAGCGTAGTGATTTTCTTCTGTAGTAGTAGTTGGATATTAAAACTCTTTTACCGCACTTTTCTTTAGTTTGATGATAGATTTAGTTATTTTATTTCCTTTTATTATGGACTATCTATTTCTTATTTCCTAGTTGAACTGTTGTTGTAATAAGGGTACGTTTGACCCATATTTTATGTCTGGGATGATTTACCATTGATGATATGTCTATTTTTATTCTGGGTTGTCTTTATATTCTTGCTATGTGTGATCGGGGACCTGTGACTTCGCATTGTACTTATTTCCAGACGCTTAGCGTATTGGATTGAGAAGAAAAGAAAAGAGAATAAAGTAGAGTATATTTCTTCTCAATCTAATACGTCGCGGGCTTGTTCACGTTCTGGTTCCCGTGTATTTTGGGAAGCGGGGCGTGACACCATTCCTCTTGGAATTGACACTGTTCTTCTCCCAACAACTCATCTAAGTGTCCTTGTGTATTACAATGTGTTCTCAACAATAATAAGCTCAAATAAATGTTTCGTTCTCCAACAAAGATGAGAACGAAATTGTAAGCTCACCCTCAATGAATCAAACCCACAACTGAAATATACTATATGTTAAATACTTAAACTCAAATGATTATGCGTGAATAATAATCAGAAATAATGAAATTTAAACTCAAATTAATCTAGCAAATATATATAAGAATAAAAATGAAAATGATCTAGATAATGAGTTTAGAAAAACTTCTCTAAACAAAGAGGGATGAAGAATTGAGGTTGAACTCCTCAAGGATGAAATTTCGATTCTCCTCTTTGTGAAACTCTCTTCACATAAAACAAACTTGATTTTTCTCAAAAACCTTTAAAACAAACTGCCAAAACTATTTTGTAAACATTCTTGGTAAAACAAATGGGTTATGAGGCATATATATAGCCTCTATAGCAACACAGCCTAAAAACTAGTCGTTACTGGGCTTCTGACCGTTGATCGATCGACTGATGCTATGTCATCGGTTGATTGATCTGTCTGAAAACTCAGACACTGAAAATTTGCTCTGGTTGGTCGATGTTATGGTGTTCACTCACCCAAAATATGGGCATTTATAAAATGATATAATAAGAGTCCTAGCAAAATAACCTCAAACCCACTTAAGTGGCCCAAGCCCAACAGAGGCCTCGACCCCGCCGACTCATCAAGTCGCCATTGTTTTATGCCGATACAAAAGGCGGGATCAGTCGACCCTATCGCCGAGGACGACCCACTTAGGGCACTCGATCGCTCACTTGGCAATTCTCGGAGATGACTTGAGGGACATTCCTAGTTGTCGGCTAAGTTGAGGACTCGACCTCAGCCTCAAGCCTCTCCCCCAGAGCATATGTCAACATTTCAGTCCATATCGAACAAACCTTATCCATATTTTAGCCTAATGGTCTCCATGACTTGTCAGCTGCCTATGTGCCTTCTGCCACGCTCTCAATCACTTCCCAGAAAATGCGGAGACACCCTCTCCCATGCTGAAGTGAGTTCCCTTGTATTCGCCAGCCGACACATGTAGATTAAAGGATGACTCACCTTTCAGCTCACATTTTGTCACCGCCATTTGCATGGCCAAAGTGACCAATCTTCTATTGACATCCATCCTCTTTATAAATACAGATGCTATTCGTCATAGCTAAGGGTTCACAATCTAAAACCCCTTAAATCACACACTGCAAAAAATAAGAACACACAGTTCTTCTTTGACCCCACTCAAGTTCATCAACTGACTTAATCGTTGGAGGTATCATAGGAGAACTCATCCCTGTCCTTTTACGACTCTTTTGTGTGCAGATTGCTCGGCCATCCTAATTTCAGAATCAGACAAAAAGTCAAAGAAGAAGGCGACCCCCTTTTCTTTTATAAACTCCGTGACTTTAATTGGCTGTGTGATATTTAGCATCAACAGTTTGGTGCCCACCGTGAGGCCCCTTTTCTTTTTTGAGAAGGTATGCCAAGTTCTGAATAAGGGTCCAATTCTACCCACCCTAAAGAACAACATCGAAGTTGTATCATTCAAGCTAAATAAAGTCAGGAGTTGTATCATTCAAGCTAAGGAGTGTTAGATTTGGCTAAGAGGAACCAACATAAGTGTAGTCCTCGAAGGCCTCAGCGACTTATCTGGGGAGTGTTTGCCAAGCACACCATCTACTAGATGGTAGAATAACCTTCAGCCCCTCTAAAAACCCTCTAGAAGAAGACATACCATAAGGGTGGTTGTCTTTCTTGAAAAGTAACCCTGGTAATCGCCATCATAGAATAACTTTGGCCAGAACATAGGATCTGATCAGTCCAAATATCACTTAAGCTCCAACTGGAAATAGCTTATATGAGCATAGGAGCAGTGATTAAGTCTGTGATAGGCGTCTTGGACCATGAGAGCATTTTGAAGGGAACTCACATATATCAGGGATGAGATTGCGAGAAAATCTTAGGTCCTATCTGCTGATTGTCTTCTCAAGAAGAATGACCTTAGCCCTTCAATTGACGCCTGCACCACTAAAGTTTTCTAAGCTCTGGTGGTCGAAGCATGTGACCCGCATGATCCCCATAAGAGAGAGTTCTCCATTCACAGCATGGTCCAGCCCCAAGTGCTGTCGAAGCTCATTCGAGGAAACCGCTATGGTTTGTCATTTCCAGGGAGTATAATATCGACTGGTGGATTCTCTCTCCAAAGTAATTTCTACACAAAAAGGTACCATGTAGCTTCTGGTTGTACCCCCTACCCTCACGAACCCGACTTGTAAAATGTCATTCAACATGGTTCGTGGTGTCTGGACAGATCCTTTTGCTAAAAGCCGGTATGCCAACCATCCACCTTCAAGGCCTTACTGAAGATTCAAACTCAAAAGGAACCTTGGCTGATGAGATGAAAAATAGAGTTTCAACTCATCTTCATCTATCATTGAGTAGTCCACTATAAAAAAAGAGAGCAAAATTCAACTAAAGAGTTTCTATACCGGCAACCTCACCCGTTACAAAACTGCCTTTGAAATAGAGACAAAGCAAGATCACAAGAAGTTCAACCCCCTTTGAGCATCAGATGCCTACAATGGATATTTTTCATGATCATGTAAATTTCAGAACTGGTAAAATTTTATTTAATATGAATTAACTCTTATCTCGTAGGGATTAAGGCTTCACTATGGCTGAAGACCTAAGCATCGCATAAGACCTAGGCATCCCTAACAAGACCTTGGTACCTTATCAGGATTAAGCCCAAGGCACAACCTTTTGGCCGACTCTCACAGCCATCTCTCGGCCTTAGGGAAGGAAAGACCTAGTCGACTCTCTCGAGCCTAGGCGTTCAACTTCCGAGTCAGATTTTTAAGTCCTTGATACCTTATCAGGAATAATCCCAAGGTACAACCTTTTGGCCGACTCCTACAGTCGTCTCTTGGCCTTAGGGGAAGGAAAGACCTAGTTGACTCTCTCGAGCCTAGGCGTTCGACTTCCGAGTCGGATTTTCAAGCCATTGGTACCTTATCAGGAATAAACCTAAGGCACAACCTTTTGGCCGACTCCCACAGTCGTCTCTTGGCCTTAGGGGAAGGAAAGACCTAATCAACTCTCTCGAGCCTAGGCGTTCGACTTTCGAGTCGGATCCTAGGCCCTTGGTACCTTATCAGGAATAAACCTAAAGCACAACCCTATGGTCGACTCCTACAACCACCATTCGACCATACGGGGATTATGAAAACCTCAAGATTGTTATTCTGCTAAAAAAGGTATTCTTAAGGCGAAGATATGAATATTAAGTGTATGACCAATACTTAATTGATCTAAAAACTTAAGTAGTCATTTATCAAGTTCTGATCAATTAAACGCTCAGCCAAACTAAGGCATCAGGTGAACTAGTTATCATAAGTCCCCAGCACGGGTTTACACATTATAACTAACTCACCTCAGCCAACATTTCAGACAAGAACAAAGTTACAAAGCTAAAAGAATATAAATAATGAAGGTAAGCTCAAGAATGAAGACAAAAGTTAATTTTTATTCAATAAGAGTGAACTTTATTACAAACTTCTCTACAAAAAAGAAGAAGAGATATGCAGGTCTTCAAAGCTCTTGACCAGATTCGAGGGTTGGACTTGGCGGCCTCCTGGTGGTAGCAGTTGTAGAAGATTCCCTGGAGCCCCAGCAACAAGCTCGATCTCATCGTCACTCGCTGATAAATCCAACCTGCCTTCACTTTTCTCGACATCTTTTAATAAATCGAGACAGCAGGAGACGTAGGAAGGATAGAAGCGATCTGGGGTAGGATGAGAGTTGTGAGGCACTAGAGAAGCGAAGTAGTCAACCCCGACCTTACATGCTAAGGCCACCTCGGCTTTCCCTATAGAACCATGACGTCAGTCGTCGACCACCTTCTTTTTATGCTGCTTCAAATCCAAATGAACAAGTTTTTTCTCTAGTTTCTGGACAAGGGTCGTGGACGCCCGAAGCTTTGATTGCACCTTTTCAAAGTCCCTCCTCATCTTCTCGAGAGATAGGTGACTTGATCGAGCCTCTGTCTCATCCGTCGTCCTGCGACTCTTCTCGGACTCAACCTATGTCTGTAAATGAACCATCTCCCTTTGAAGGTCCTTTGATGGTCCCCACCTGCTTGGAGAACTAGATTTGAAAGCTCTTGAGGAGCCCTTCCTTCTCATCCAGACTCCGGTGCCAAGTGCCTTCTTTGTGAGCTAACTCGGCCTCTAAGACAGTAATCCTCTTCTCTGCCTCTTCCTTGATCGACTTCTCCTTAACCAGCCCTGCTTGGCACTCCAAGGAACGCTTAAGTCGATTGATCAGAGCTTATATTATTTCTCTCGGAGCCAACTAAAAGTTGACTCTAAGCGAAAAGGGCCAACTATTATGGTGTTCACTCACCTAAGATATGAGCATTTGCAAAATGATACAATAAGAGTCCTAGCAAAATAACCTCAAATCCACTTAAGTGACTCAAGCCCAACAGAGGCCTCAACCCGCCGACTCATCAAGTCGACATTCTTTCATGCAGACACGAAAGGCGGGATCAGTCGACCCTATCGCCGAGGATGACCTACTTAGGGCACTCGACCACTCACTGGGCAATTCTCGGAGACGACTTGAGGGATATTCCCTATTGTCGGCTAAGTTGAGGACTCGACCCCAGCCTCAAACCTCTCCCCCAGAGCATATGTCAATATTTTAGTCCATATCGAACAAACCTTATCTAGATTTTAGCCTAATGGTCTCCATGACTTGTCAGTTGCCCACGAGCCTTCTGCCACACTCTCAATCACTTCCCAGAAAATACGGAGACACCCTCTCCCATACCGAAGTGACTTCCCCTCCAGTTGCCAGCCAACACATGTAGAGAAAAGGATGACTCGCCTTCCAGCTCACACTTTGTCACCGCCATTTGCATGGCCGAAGTGACCAATCTACTATTGACATTCCTCTATAAACACAGGTGCTATTCGCCATAGCCAAGGGTTCGCAATCTAAAACCCCTTAAAGCACACACTACACAAAAATAAGAACACACAGTTCTTCTTTGACTCCACTCAAGTTCATCAACTGACTTGATCGTTAGAGGTATCACGGGGGAACTCATCTCCGCCCTCTTACAACTCTTTTGTGTGCAGATTTCTCGGCCATCCTAATTCCAGAATCAGACATAAAGTTGAAGAAGAAAGCGGCCCCCCTTTTCTTTTATAAACTCCATGACTTTAATTGACTGTGTGATATTTAGCATCAACAGTCGACTTATGAAGGTGTATTGGTCGTTTGGTACTGTTCACAGAATATTATTTACCTGAAAAAGCTGATTTTGTAAAATTAATTAAAAATAACAAATAAACTCTAAAAATAGTAAAACTTGGGAAAATATTTATATACATGAAAATAAATATGTTAAAGAAGAAATTTTTGAAATATCATTTCCTATTTGTGAAAACTCATCTGGTTTGCAAAAACAACATGAAACCCGAAAAACTGATTTTCTAAATTCAAATAAAAATAACAAATTAACTCCAAAATTAGTAAAACTTGGAAAAATATTTATACACATGAAACTAAATATGTTAAAGAAGAAATTTCTCAAATTGCATTTCCCAAACATGAAAAGCTTACTGCTTTGCAAAGTGTTCAAAATACGAAATTGTCAAAACTTAATTTTGATGAAATCATTCCAAACAAGTTTTAAAATACTTTCAAATAGATTTATAGACTTAATAAAAGATTTAAAATAGTGCCGTTAAGTCTATAATCTGAAGACGGCGATAAACAAAAAATAAAAGTGCGTGTATAGTTTGAGCTTTAAATATAACATATAAAGTCTAAACTACAAAACTATATACCCAAGCGATAGATCTTCAATTTGCTCTTCTTGGTTGCGGTTGAAGCGATGATGAATCTTGACTTGAATTGCGACGGCTTCATTCCATTTTCCTTTCAACCTCATTTGAATGTCATCATTAAGCTCAATTCCATCTAACCTCCAACAAGGATCTTTGTGTAGGATACTTAACAATCAAATACAAAATGAAATTACCCTGGGGGGGGATAGGGTATATACTAATCTAATTTGATATTAATACTAAATTAAAACTTATTAACAAAATTCTAGCAAGTATGATATACAAAGAGATATACGCAAGGATAACAAATAAACAAATGGAGCTATAAACTATGAGACAATGGCGATATAGAAATGTGATAAGAAATGAGCATAAGAAAAATGCGCCGAGGCAAACTCAAACATACAATATGATCACGGAGTTCGATCACCCTCGACCTACGTCTCCGCTCCTTACTCACGAGGAGAATCTCCACTATCATTATCGGTTTTCAACGTTCACTAAAAACGTTTATAACTCACACAATCTGTTTTCTAGCTTACCAAAAACTCTTACAACTCTTACACTTGTAACTACACAATACACCCTCTAAGTGTTATCCTAGTCCGTGTCGCCTTCCTCAAGTTCTCAGATTTTCAACCTCTCCCTAGGCTTTACTACCAACGCCACTTCTCTTAGAATCGACCTCGTCTCTCACCACACACTCCTGTCGGTGTACTTGTGTATTACAATGTGATCTCACAACGATTAAACACAAATTAAAAGATTTGTTCTCTAATAAAAATGAGAACGAAATTAAGCTCACACTCAATAATACAACCCCACAACCCTAATATACTATGTATGAAATACTTAAGCTCAAGTGGGTGTGTGTAATCAATGAGTAATAACAATAAAACTAAACTCAAATTAATCTAGCAAATAAATTAAACTACTAAAGTATGAACAAGCTAGATAAAGAGGAGTTTAGAAAACTTCTCAAGAAAAGAGATGTAAAAGGTTGAGGATGAGCTTCCTCAATATTGAAAATCGAATCATTCTCTTTGTGAAACAATCTTCACATAAATAAACTTGAAACACTTGAAAACTCTTAAACAAACTTGCCCAAAATTTGATTTAAATTTTTCTAAGTATCTTCAGAAGTTAGAGGGCATGGTGTATATATAGGTTCATGAAACAAACCCTAAAAACCAAGAAAAATCCAGCAAAAAGACAAAAAAATAAAAGCTGGAAAAACTAGCCGTTAACAGTGTTATAAGTCGATTTGTATTGTACATGAGTCGACTTATAAACTAGCCGTTACAGGCTATACAACTGTTATGAGTCGACTTGATGAAGTCATAAGTCGACTCATCTTGCATCAGTCGACTTAATGGATTATGAGTCGACTGAGCAGATGTTATTTGCATTTTTCAGCATAGTTTATAAGTCGACTTATTAAAGCCATGAGTCGACTTATAAATGTGCATGAGCACTGTGCATGTATAAAATTGAATTTTTGAGTGTTTTAAAAATAGCAGATAAAATCCAAAAAATATGAAACTTTGGAAAATACTTATAAACATGATTTTGAACATGTTAGAAAAAGAATTTTTAAAAAATCATTTCCCAATCGTGAAAACTCTTCATTTTGCAAAATAGTCCAAAAACACGAAGTCTCAACAACACATGATTTTGACAAAATGTTTTCAAACAAGTTTGAAATTCTCTTAAGTGGGTTAATAGACTTTATAAAATATGTAAAATGATATAAACAAGTCTTTTAATCCGTAAATACATATTGTGCAAATAAACATAATTTTATTAATTTAAAATTGTTAAAGTTTGATTTTAATGAAATCATTTCAATCACGTATAAACATGAAACAAATATGTGTGTTTATAACTATATCCATTTGTTTTATATTTATGTGGCTAAACTTGAAAGCAAATAAAATGAAAATGATGTGTGTGTGTGTGTGTAATATTGGGCTTGAAATATTCACACACAAGTACAAACTCCTAAAAACTAAAACACTATACCCAAGCTAATAATCTCTCATTGAAGCTCGATCTTGGTAGCGGATGAAGCGTGATCTTGAATCTTTGACTTAAATGTATTGGCTTCATTCTGATATTTAGCCAACCTCTATTAGATATGATCCTTTACACTCAATTCCATCCAACCTCCAACGGAGGATCTTTGTGTAGAATACCTAATAAGTAAATAAAAACACTCAACAAACGTTGTTAGGAATTGTTTGTTAATCATCAAAACTAAATTAGATAGTAGGCTCATAAACATGAGACCTAACAATCTCTCCCTTTTTGATGATGACAAATAACCTACATAAAGAGGTATAATGCATGCATGATATCAAATGAATATACAAGTTATAATCCTCATGCATAAAACTAATAGAATGATATACTCACAATTGACTTGTTTTTTCCCCTTTGTCAACATCAAAATGGGGGAAAATAACAAAAGAGAAAGAGAGCGTTAAGCTCCCCCTACAAATAAGCATGTGTGAGTATAAAACAAATATAGGGAAAAAAGCTCCCCCTATCAAATTGCCTCATAGAATGTATGAAATGAAATACTAAGGTAAACATATATGAGCAAGCATAGAAATGGAACATGCTAAACACAACTCACATTCAAAAAGACCAAGTGAACACATATGTATATGTCATTAAGCCAAGTGTTACAAGAGTCTTAAACACAAATATATCACTAAGATATATATCAAAAATACAAATATTCAAAAAATCAAAGATCAAATGTTTAATCAATAAATAAAAAGTTTCATAAATCATCAAACATAAATCATGATTGGTTGAGCACACACATAGATATATTATCATAAAAATCGTGTCTCAATACACAAACATATATAGATTTATGAAATTAAAGATTGGAAAAAAACATGAGAATCATGAAAGATATTTTCAAATGAAAACAAATCATGAGAACCATGAAAAATCATGACAATCATGAAAGTCCAAATAAAAATCAAAACAATCAAATGAAATCATGAATCTAAACCATAATAATATTAAAACATGCTTAATTTATAAATCATCATTTTTTAAGAACAAGAGATTAAGCAACTAGTAATGTCAAAATATTTATATGTTTTATCCACAAATGTTAAAAGAATTATGCTTATGATAAAACAAACCAATATCAATAATATCGTTTTGACAAGAAAAACTAGACAAACAATCATGCCAAGCTCTTGGAGCTTGTTTTAACTCATATAGAAATATTTTGCACCCGGTAAACATGATATGAAAGAATACCAATAAAATATCAATAAATCCGGGGGGTTGCTCAAACATAAACCTCTTCTACAAATTCAAAACCAATTTTTGAGAAACTATAAACATTTTAAAAAGGAATCATACAAATGAAAATATTTTCTTTTACAAAAGATCATCAAAACTTTGTTTTTTTATAAATCCAAAAAAAATCATCTTTTAAAGAATATGAAAAATGAAAATTCTAAGAGTTTGTTCTTTAAAATAAAAAACATTTTTGTACCCAAGCACTCTTGGTACTGAAGAGTTTAGGGACATGTCCCCTATTAATAAAGTCTAAAGCCTTAGGGTTATGATCCAATTTAGGCTCCTTTTGTGCACGAACACAGTCATAACAATATTCATGCAAATGACCATTTCGATTGCAATATGTGCAATAAAAGAGGCGCATTTGTTTTTGTTGACCTTACGATTATGCATGTAAATCATTTACAAACATAGATGATCTTTTAAAAGCATTTTGCAAATGACAAACTCTTTTTAAATCAAAACAAAATTTGGTCAAATGATCAAAACGACCACAAAAATTATACTTATACACATTAACATGCTTATGATGATTATATGTGCATGTGTATGTGTATAATGTGATGAAGCTTGATGGGATGCACAATTATGATTGGTCATGATGGATTTTTGTGCATTATAACAAAATTTAGCAAGATGATCTTTACAGTAGCAAATTGAACACTTATAAATTTTGTTATACAAGTATGCATAGTGTGTGGGATTCTTAGATGAATTTACACGGGACTTTGCACACAAGTCCATAAGCTTGTTATTATTTACAATGCATGTTTAAAGGGTTGAATCTAAAGATGATATGCGGTCCTTAACACGATACAACTTATTTACTTTCACAAATGCATTATTATTAGAAGTAGAACATATATAATTATTTGCAAAAGAATTAACTTTATTTCTCATGTTCTCTGCTTCTAATATGACATTATTTTTCTCATGAGTTATATTAGCAACATTTGAGATTAAAGACTCATGATCCAATTTTAATTTTTCATTGTTTTCTTTTATGATCACATTCTCTTTGGAAATTAAATTAAACTTAGATTCTAGCAATTCATGATCAGATTTTAACTCTACATGTTTGCTTTTCAAGTCAATAAAATTTTTATGCAACTTTGTGTATGCATGCATTAACCTATCATATGTACATGCGAGTTCGCTAATAGATAATTCTTTCGGATTCCGAATCGCATACCACATTAGGGCTATCGCCTAGTGGCCGAGTGCATGATGATGACGTTCCCTCCTTACTGGAAGTTAATTCCGCCAAAGCATGTTGAATCTCCTCCAAGTTTCCTTAATCTGCTTCTATAAATTTCCACAATGTGTAAGCACTATCAAAAGAATCAAGCTTGTTAGATATAGATGAGTCAAAAGCATTAAGTAAATATTCTAACAAGAGCTTGTTCATTGTAAAATATTTTCTTATCATGTTTGCTCCAATTGGATTTCTCCAACATGGGCACAATATAAGCACAATCGATAATTTTCCATAAATCGAAGTGTCTAGATCTAATAAAGAGTTTAAATCTAACATGCCATTGGGCATAGGGGAAACCATCTAAATTAGGAGCAATATTAATGGCATAACATAAGCTAGGTGTACCATGAATATCCATGATATATAAATGCAAGCAAGATGAAAATAATCTCAAAACTAGATTAACAATATAGCAAAGTGAGGATCTTTGACTCTAGGCGGTTAAACCTCAAATCAAAGAACACCAAGCTCTGATACCAAATAAAATTATCCTAGAGAGGGGGGGGGGGGGT
>NC_033794.1:67925512-67939058 GCF_001876935.1 Asparagus officinalis | reverse complement strand
GTGGGGGGGGGGTTGAATAGGATATATGCTAATCTAATCCGATATTAATGCCAAATTAAAACTCATTAACAAATTCCTAGCAAGTATGATATACAATAAGATATATGTAAGGATAACAAATAAACAAATGACGATATAAACTATGAGACAATGATGATATAGAAATGTGATAAGCAATGAGCACAAGAAAAATACGCCAAGGCAAACTCAAACACACAATATGATCACGGAGTTCGGTCACCCTCGACCTACGTCTCCGCTCCTTAATCACGAGGAGAATCTCCACTATCATAATTAGTTTTCAACGTTCACCGAAAACATTTATAACTCACACAATCAGTTATCTAGCTTACCGAAAACTCTTACAACTCTCACACTTATAACTACACAATACACCCTCTAAGTGTTGGCCTAGCCCGTGTCGCCTTCCTTATGCACTCGGATTTAGAACCTCTCCCTAGGTTTTACTACCGATGCCACTCCTCTTAGGATCAACCTCGTCTCTTACCACACATTTCTCTCGGTGTACTTATGTATTACAATGTGATCTCACAACGATTAAGCACAAATAAAAAGATTTGTTCTCTAACAAAAATGAGAACGAAATTAAGCTCACAATTAATGACACAATTTCACAACCCCAATATACTATGTATGAAATATTTAAGCTCAAGTGTGTATGTAATCAATGAGTAATAACAATAAAACTAAACTCAAATTGATCTAGCAAATAAATGAAACTATTTAAGTATGAACAAGCTAGATAAAGAGGAGTTTAGAAAACTTCTCAAGCAAAGAGATGTAAAAGGTTGAGGATGAACTTCCTCAATGTTGAAAATCGAATCTTTCTCTTTATGAAACAATCTTCACATAAATAAACTTGAAACACTTGAAAACTCTTAAACAAACTTGCCCAAAACTTGATTTATTTTTTTCTAAGTATTTTCAGAAGTTAGAGGGTATGTGGTATATATAGGTTTATGAAACAAACCCCAAAAACCAAGAAAAACCCAGCAAAAAACAAAAAAAATAAAATAAAAGCTGGAAAACCTACCTGTTAACAGTGTTATAAGTCAACTTGTATTATACATGAGTCGACTTATGAACTATCCGTTATAGGCTGTACAACTGTTATGAGTCGACTTGATGAAGTCATAAGTCAACTCATCTTGCATCAGTCGACTTAATAGATTATAAGTCGACTGAGCAGACATTATCTGCATTTTCCAACACAGTTCATAAGTTGACTTATTACAACCATGAGTCGACTTATAAACGTGCACATGCACTGTGCTTGTATGAAATTAAATTTTTGAGTGTCTTAAAAATAGCAAATAAAATCTATAAAATATAAAACTTTGGGAAATACTTATAAACATGAATTTTAACATGTTAGAATTTTTTTTTTGAAAAATCATTTCCCAATAGTGTAAACTCTTTATTTTGCAAAATAGTCAAAAAACACGAAGTCTCAACAATACATGATTTTGATAAAATATTTTCAAACAAGTTTGAAACTTCTCTTAAGTAGATTAATAGACTTTATAAAAGATGCAAAATGATATAATCGAGTCTTTTAATCTGTAAACACATATTGTGCAAATAAACATGGTTTCATTGATTTAAAATTGTTAAAGCTTGATTTTAATGAAATCATTTCAAGCACGTATAAACATGAAACAAATATGTGCATATAACTATATCCATTTGTTTCATATTTATGTGGCTAAACTTGGAAGCAAATAAAACAAAAACGGTGTATGTGTGTGTGTATAATATTGAGCTTAAAATATTTACACACAAGTATAAACTCCTAAAAACTAAAACACTATACCCAAGCTAATGATCTCTCATTGAAGCTCGACCTTAGTAGCGGATGAAGCTTGATCTTGAATCTTTGACTTGAATGTATTGGCTTCATTCCGATATTCTGCCAACCTCCATTAGATATGATCGTTTACGCTCAATTCCATCCAACCTCTAACAGAGAATCTGTGTATAATACCTAACAAGCAAATACAAACACTCGACAAACGTTATTAGGAATTATTTGTTAATCATCAAAACTAGATTAGATAATAGACTCATAAACATGAGACCTAACACAAACACTCGACAAACAATGTTCAGAATTGTTTGTTAATCATCAAAACTAGATTAGACAATAGGCTCATAAACATGAGACCTAACAATCTCCCCATTTTTGATGATGACAAATAATCTACACAAAAAATATAGAAAATATGCATGATACTAAATAAATATAGAAAATATAATTCTCATGCATATTTACCAATAGGAAGCAATAAATAGAATACTCACAATAGACTTGTTTCTCCCCCTTTGTCAACACCAAAATGGGAAAAACAATAAGAATAGAGAGCGTAAGCTCCTCCTATCAAAAAGTCATGGTGAGTATAAATATAGAAAGAGATAAAGAATACTCCTCTTATCAAAAAGACTTAAAGCATATAAAAAATAAGGAAAATATGTGAGAAGGTATAGATATATAAAAATTATGACAACTCACATTTAAAGAGACAAAAGAACACATAAATAAAAATATGTAGATTTTTATATATATAGATCATGAAAAATTATGAAACTCATGAAAGCAAAAAAAAATTATAAATCATGAAAAGATAGTTTCGAATGAATGCAAATCATGAAAGTCCAAATGAAAATCAAATGAACGTCAACAATCAAATAAAATCATAAATCATGAAATAACATTGAATAGTAATGTCAAACATTTATATGTTTCATCCATAAAGATCAAAAAGAAGTATGCTTAGGATAAAACAAACCAAGATCAATTTGTATTAATTTCGTCAAGAAAGCAGGATAGTGAGCATATCAAGCTCTTAGAGCTTGTTTCAAACAGTATAAAACTTTTAGCACTCGGTAAACATGATTTTAAAAGAAAGAGTCAATAAATCTGGGGGGTTGCTCAAAACATAAACCTCTCATAAATAAAGCCAAGAAGAAAAATAATACTATGCGATGAAAAAACAAAGTATATTTCCAAAAATCATGTATTTAAAACAATCATTTGAACAATGTTATATCTCCAAAAAAATTCAAATATGTTTTTCCAAGACAAGAAATGAAAAACAAAAAACACTAAAAATCTTGTTTTTAAAATTTAAAAAGATTTTGGCACCCAAACACTTTTGGTGCCGATGAGTTTAGGGACATGACCCCTAGTAATAAAATCCAAAGCCCTAGGGTTATGATTCTATTTAGGCGCATTTTGTGCATGGGTCCGGTCATAACAATATTTACGCAAATGACTCATTCTATTGTAATAAGTGCAATGGAAATGATGCATTTGTTTATGATGACCTTTTGATTGTGCACGAAAATTATTTACAAATATAGATGATCTTTTTAAAGCATTTTGCAAATGTGAAAATTTTCTTAAATCAAAATAAAACTTTGCCAAATGGCCAAACCTACCACAATAATCACACTTAAACACATTTACATGCTTATGATGATCAATAGGTGCATGCGTGTGTATGTGCGGTAATAAAATTTTATGAGATTCACAATAAGCATTAGTATTAGAATTTGTGGATTTACGTAAATCATAGCAAAATTTAGCAATATGGCCTTTACGGCCGCAAATAGTGTATTTATAAATTTTGCTATACATGTGTGCATAGTGAGTGTCAGTTTTGGATGAATTATCACGTGACTTTGCACACAAGTCCATAAGTTTCTTTATTATTATCAATGTATTTAATTAGAGTTGAATCTAAGAAGGATATGTGGTTTTTCACATTATTCAACTCTTTATTTGTCACACTTGCATTGGCATTAGAAGTAGAACAAACGTGATTATTTTTAAAAGAATCAAATTCATTCCTAATTGTTTCTACTTCTAAGAAGGCATCATTTTTCTCATGAGTTATGCTAACAACATTCAAGATTAAGGCATCATGTTCTAATTTCAATTTTTTATTATTTTCTTTGAGGATCATATTTTCTTTAGAAATAATATCAAATTTAGAAGCTAGCATATCATGATCGAATTTTAAATTTACATGCTTGCTTTGCAAATTTTAAAATTATGATGCAATTTATTGTAGGAATGCATTAATTTCTCATATGCACAAGCGAGTTCATTAATAGATAAATCACATTCGGATTCAGACTCGCATACCTCACTAGGGCTATCACCTAGTGGCAATGTGTACAATGAAACTCCAATAGCACTTGAAGTGGAATCTACCAAAACATGTCGGATCTCCTCCAAATTTTCTTGATGTACTTCTATAAATTTTTACAAATTGTAAGCACTATCAAAAGAAGCAAGCTTGTTAGTTATAGATGAATCAAAAGCATTAAGCAAAAATTCTAACAAAAGCTTGTTCATTGTAAATATTATTTTATCATTATTGCTCCACTTGGATTTCTCCAATGTGGGCACAACATAAACATAATCAATTATTTTCCATAAATCAAAATGTTTAGATCTAAAAAATAGTTTAAATCTAACACACCGTTGAGTATAAAGAAAATCATTTAATTTTGCAGCAATATTAATAGCATAATCTAAACTAGGTGCACCGTGTATATCCATGATATAAATACAAGCAAGATAAAATCACAAAACTAGATTAGCAATAAATCAAAGTGAGGATCTTTGACTCTAGGCAATTAAGCCACAAATCAAAAAACACCAAGCTCTGATACCAAATAAAAGTACCCTAGAGGGGGGTAAATAGGGTATTTGCTAATCTAATCTGATATTAATGCTAAAGTAAAACTTATTAACTAATATATCCTAACAATGTGATATACAATAAAATATAGGATATACAATGAGCAATAAGTGATATAAACAATGAGATAATGATAAGTACGTCAATGCCAAACACAAACAAACAATATGATCACAAAGTTCGGTCAACCCTCGAACTATGTCTCCGCTCCTCACCTCGAGGAGATTCTTCACTATCAGCATAAATTAACAACTACACAATTGGTTTTCAAAGCTCACTGAAAACTTTTAGAATACACGTTGACAATCACATAATGCACTTCTCTAAGTGTTGGCTGACCTGTGTCACCTTCCTTAAGTGGTTAGAATTACTACCTCTCCCTAGGCTTTTACAACCAAGCCACTCCTCTTGGAATTGATATTGTTCTTCTCCCAACCACTCCTCTAAGTATCCTTGTGTATTACAACATATTCTCAACAATAATAAGCTCAAACAAATGTTTTATTCTCTAACAAAGATGAGAACGAAATTGTAAGCTCACACTCAATGAATCACACCCACAACCCAAATATACTATATGTAAAATACTTAAGCTCAAATGGTAGTGTGTGAATAACAATCAGTAATAACGAAATTTAAACTCAAATTAATCTAGCAAATATATATATAAGAATCAAAATAAAAATAAGCTAGATATTAAGTTTAGAAAAACTTTTCTAAACAAAGAGGGATGAAGAATTGAGATTGAACTCCTCAAGGATGAATTTTCGATTCTCCTCTTTGTGAAACTCTCTTCACATAAAACAAACTTGTTTTTTCTCAAAAACCTTTAAAACAAACTGCTAAAACTAGTTTGTAAACATTCTTATGAAGTTACTCTAGAGGGGGGGGGGGGTTGAATAGGGTATATGCTAATCTAATCTGATTTAATGCCAATTTGAAACTTATTAACAATTATATCCTAGCAAGATTGATATTCAAAAAATATGAGCAATGATATGTAATAAAACAAGGGCGAAATAAATATGAACTAAAATGCAAATGAGATAGTGACAAATGACAATCACAAACACATAATGTGATCACGGAGTTCGATCACTCCCGACCTAGGTCTCCGCTCCTCACTCTCGAGGAGAATCTCCACTAACTCAACCGGTTTTTAACGTTCACTGAAAACATTCACAATCGGTTTTCAACGCTTACTGATAAACGTTTACAACACTCACTTGTAATCACATAATACACCCTGTAAGTGTTGGCCTGGCCTATGTTGACTTCCTCAAGTGCTCAGATTTACTACCTCTCCCTAGGCTTTACTACCAACATCACTCCTCTTAGAATCGACCCCGTCTCTTACCACACACTCCTCTCGGTGTACTTGTGTATTACAATGTGTTCACTCAACAAATAAGCTCAAATACAAATTGTTTTGTTCTCTAACAAGATGAGAACTCAATTAAGCTCACACTCAATGTATCACTCACCATAACCCAATTATATAGTGTATAAAATACTAAAAGCTCAATAGATGGTGTGTGTGATCAATGAGCAATATCGGAACTAAACTCAATATAAATTCTAGCTTAATAAAATGAATAAACAACAAATAAATGTATAGAGCTAGAAATGTTTTCTATAGAAATCTTCTCTGAAAACAAGAAAGAGAGATGTATTAAATTGAAGCTCAAACATAGTAGAATCGATCTCTTCTTCCTCTTGTGAAAGCTTCTTCACAAAACACTTATAAAACCACACTTAAACAAACTTAAAGTCTTGTAAACTTATTTTAAAACTTTTCTAGTTAATTCAGAAGTTAGAGTGAATGTGGGTATATATAGGTTCATGAAACAAATCCCAAAAACCAAGAAAATCCAACCAAAAAGACAAAAAACCTGAAAATCACGCAAGCTGGAAACTAGCTGTTATAGTGCCATCAGTCAATTGATACTGTTCATCAGTTAACTGATGAGCTGACTGTTACATGCTGCTCATCTGCTATCGATCGACTGATGAACTCATCAGTCGACTGATAACCTGCATCAGTCGACTGATGGTTCATCAGTCGACTGAGCAGATACTTCTGCTCTTTCCAGCGCGTTTCATCAGTCGACTGATAACAAGTATCAGTCGACTGATAACGTGCACATGATTTTTTAAATAGTAAATATGAACTTTGAACCTTCTTTAAAAATATTAAATAAACTCTAAAAAATGTAAAATTTGGGGAATTATTTATAAACATGAAAGTGAACATGTTACAAAAGAAAATTTTGAAATATCATTTCCCGTTTGTGAAAAATCTTCATTTTGCAAAAACTTACAAATACATGTATATTTAAAATACTTGATCTTTTACTTTTGACTTAAACCAAGTTATGAAATCTTTTTAAATTGATTTATAGACTTAATAAAAGATGTATACAAGGATTATTTAGTCCATAAACCAATAACACAATATTTTCATAAAAATAACCAAATTGTGATAAAACTAAGAATGTGTGTGAGCATAATATTGAGCTTGAAGTATCAACACACAATATATAAATCCTAAACTAATATACCCAAATGTATGCATATGAAGCTTGTTCTTGAATCTTTGACTTGATTTGTATTGGCTTCATTTTAGATATCATCGACTTGGATATTATATAATAAACACAAAACACCAAAAACACACAGTTATAAATTGTTTGTTAAATCATCAAAACAAGATTAGATAGTAGGCTCATAAACATGAGTCCTAACAATCTTCCCCTTTTTATGATGACAAACAATATACTCAATGGATATATAAAAATAATAAGAACAACAATAAAACCACAATATACTCACTTTTTATGCCCCTTTGGCAACATCAAAATGGGGGAAAATAATATAAAGAGAGCTAAAGCTTCCCCTACCTATAAGCATGGGTGAGTATAACATAAATAGGGATTGCTCCCCCATTTAAAAGCCACATAGAATATATATATATATATAAGAATGAATATGGCAAGATTATCAAAAGAAACTCAAATATTTGTTTATACATTTGCCTCACAAGAGATATATATATGCATGAAAGCTATGTGAGCAAGCATAAAGCACTAATCATATAATCATAAGACATAAATGAGATGAACCATAAGCTGAAATACATAAAATAAGTGTATACATTGTTCACACCAAACCAAAACAATCCAAACTACATAGTTCAAACTCATAAAACAACTACAAGCCAAAATAATGATAATAATAATAAATACATAGTTCAAAATAAAAAGATACAAGTCCAAATGAAATTTGTCTTCACGAATCTGATGGACCTAGACCCGGAGGAGGAGGAGGGTGCCGCACCATCCTGAAAAGGTCATCAAACCTACAACTGAACTCGAAATAAGGTGATTTAAGATGTGACGCCCCTGGGTTCACACAAGGCTGTAGTCCAAGGTGAAACCAAGAATGTCAAATCTGCCATGCACTACACCGTGCAATAACATGTTTCACCATCACAATTAACATCTATCTAGTAGAGTCAAAAATAGGTGTAGGTACAAAAGCAAGTAAAAGATAATGCAAGAAATACTAATGAAATGATAATAATCACATAAGTATCTCATCATCCAACATACTGAAATACATAGTCAAGGTCTGAGTAGATAAACTAGAATACTCCACAAGTCTCAAATACAAATATCTGACAAAAAGGAAATAAGGCACACAGCCTTTACCACTTCTAGAACAAGACTCTCAAATGTCTAAACAAAAGCCTACTGTGGAACTCCAAAAGAAAATATATAACTAAATAGACGGCTGAAGCTAAAATGCATCGCCATCAACCTGCGACTCTCCGGGCTCCTAGCTCGTTACCTGAAAGGGGGAGGGACAACGAGCGTCAAAGCGCTAGCGAGTAATATCACAACCAACCCCAAGGGAACAGGGCTCGTTGTGTAAGAAAATACAGATAATACGTAATAGATCTAAAAATCATTGATCTCACTAAAGAGGGTTTTAGTATTTAGAAATTTACAACATGAGAATAGGTACGTCGAGCGAAATAATCCAAACAAGGAAACCCTCATGTATATGCCTTATATCTCAAATTTGTAAACCCCTAACCACCAAACCCGAGGTTTTAGTACAGGAACAGAAATAAAAGAAATACAACCACCAAACCCGAGGTTTTAGTACAGGAACAGAAATAAAAGAAATACAACAAATATCAGAGCATCACTACAGTGTCATAACATAGCCTACATGAGTATCATGTTATTACTTACATGACAGAGCATCACTACAGTGTCATAACATAGCCTACATGAGTATCATGTTATTACTTACATGAACATCATGTTAAAATCTACTTATATGTCATGTCATAAACTCCTATGAGAAAGTCATACGTAGGGTTAAGAAATGTGTCCGATACAGGGACTATATACTGTGGTTTCCAAATTCATGGAATAAGTGGCAAATGTCCAACACGAGGACTGAAATGGATTATAGTCCAACACGAGGACTTCTATGGATTATAGTCCAACACGAGGAGTGTGAAATGGTGAAAATATCGCTGAGATGCATAGTGAAATCTACTCATATCAATTCACACTCAAATCAGTGTGTATATCCCCAATTGGTACCCTCAGGTCATCTATCATGCATGGTGCCACGGTCGACCGCCAAGCGGACAGAAACCCAAATCTGGGTTTCTGTCAGCTCAAAACCTGAAATAAAATTTAGAATATTTCTACGATAACAAGAGTTCTAATGTCTCTAAAATCATACAGAAGGAAAACAACTAAACCCAAGCATGTAATCTACATTCCCAATATTCTAAAATACATGAGAAACAAATTAAAAACAATTTAATAACAGTAAAACATGATTTAACTCTTGTTTAAGCAAATTTTAGATTTAGATCTTCATTAAACAGAACATTGGTGAACTTTTATAAACTGAAACCTTTGATTCTTGTAATCCATATTATAGAGAACTCATTTTTATACAAAAATACCTTTTGGGCTCATCAAAAACTCATGAAAAATCAAAAGAAAACCATAGAAAATAGGGGTGAGGGATTGGGCGAGATGATACTCGCCTCCGGTGAGAAAACAAGCTCCTAGATCTGCAGGAGATTGATCCCCTTCGCTGCAATCCGACAAATCCCGCTGAAAACCCTTTGCAACTCCTCCAAAATCACCAAAAACGAAAATCTAGGGTTTGAGGGGGAAGAGGGGGCTAGGGTTTCTGATTTCAGATCCAAGAGGGGCTCTCTCGGGTACATTAGCCTATATACCAACTCACAAACCCGACCCGAAATCCGTTTGAACCCGAACCTGAGAAAACTCTCTGATCGCTGTGCGGTCGACCGATGTGGTCGACCGCCACGGTCGACCGCAGCGGTCGACCGCGCAACCCAAAGAATGCCTGCTGCTCGAAAAAGTTGACATGCTGGACATATGATTCGGTTTCTCTCACATAGAAACTACTTGATGAGTTCTCAAACACAGATTATCACATTCATCTGATATATATATGTATATATATGATTATTTATCATAAGAGAATTATTCACTATTAATAATTCACATATATTCATTATAGAAACTTGGAAATTATACAAATCTCGAAATGAACTACTAGATAACATATAGGGATATTTATACTTAACGATCTAAAATGGTAATATTCTCGTTCAAATCCTAATCTAGTGGAACTAGTACATCGGGCGAAAAATCCAAACAAGGAACACCCCATACATATACCATGTGTTCCAAAAGATTAAAAATTAAGCGAAAATATCTTCATTCTAGCGTTAAATGTAAACATAACCAAAGATATAAACATAAAGTAAGGTACATAACATAATAAGAATTAATTTACCTGTTCAACCAAATGTGGGTAGTCGCGACGCATATCTTCTTCGCGCTCCCAAGAAATCTCCTCAACGCCTCCTCGGTTCCACTGAACTTTCACCAAGGGAATTACCTTGTTTCTAAGTCTCTTATCCTCTCTGGCAAGAATACTAACCGGAATCTCGACAGTAGTCAAATCCTCCTGAAGCTCAATCTCTGGTGCATCCAATACTCGCTGCTGCTCTTCATCATGCAAGTGTTTCTTGAGCATAGAAACATGAAACACATTGTGTATACTAGACATCGATGCTGGAAGATCTAGTCTGTATGACACAACTCCAACACGCTCCAAAATCTGAAATGGTCCAATGTATCTCGGCGCAAGCTTCCCCCGTCGTCCGAATCGCTGTATGCCTTTCATAGGCGATACCTTCAGCATGACTGAGTCTCGCACCTGAAACTCCAAGGGTCTTCGCCTCTTATCTGCATAACTCTTCTGCCGACTTTGAGCGGCTAGAATCCGCTCCCTGATCAATGCTACCTTCTCGGTAGTCTGCCTCACTAGTTCTGGCCTAAGCATCAAGCTGTCCTCTGGCTCGGCCCAACATATCGTCGATTTTGCAAGGCCTCCCGTACGTTGCTTCATACGGGGTCATACCGATTGTCGCTTGATAATTATTGTCCTAAACGAACTCTATCAGTGGAATATGATCCTCCCAGCTACCTTGAAAGTCAATGACACAAGCCCGCCACCTGTTTTCCAACATCTAATTTACTCTCTTTGTCTGACCATCCATCTATGGATGAAATACACTACAGTACGATAATTCTGTTACCCAAAAGAATCCTGGAAACCCTTCCAAAAATGTGGAATGAACACTGAAATCTCAATATGATGCTATCGCATCTGGAACTCCATGAAGTCGAATAGTCTCTTGAATAAGTATCCTCGCATACATCTCAGCTGTATAGTTAGTCCTCGCTGGAAAAAAATGTATTGACTTCATCAGTCTATCCATTACCACCCAAATCGAATCATTCTCTTTCTTCGATTTCGACAACTCTACAATAAGGTCCATAGAAATGTCCGCCCACTTCTACTCCGAAATGGTTAAAAGCTAACGTGATCCTACTGGTCTCTGATGTTCCGCCTTTACTCATTGACAGGTAAGATACTTGGCTACATACTTTGAAATCTTCCTACGCATAACACTCCATTCAAAGGTGTCTCTTTAGGTCCTTGTACATCTTAGGGGTCCCTGGATGTACTATGAACTGAGTACGATGTGCTTCATTTAGCAACTCCCTCTTAAGCTCTGCACTGGTTGGCATAACAAGTCTATCCTTCATCCGTAGACTTCCATCTGCTCCAACGACCCAATCAGTCTTAGGCGCTTTGGAAATTTTCTCCTTCTGGATTTGAATTCAATAGTTTTCCAACTGAGTTCTGACAACTCTGTCTCTCCAAGCTGGCTGCAATGACACATCTCCCTATAATGCACTGGTTCCACCAATCTCATGTCTAAAATCACACTAACTAAGGGTGAGAATATCTCGATACAACGAGCACTTCTAAGCTGAAACTCGATGTCGACGCTTCCTACTCAAGGCATCTGCTACAACATTTTCCTTTCTCGGATGATACTGAATCGCGAACTCGTAGTCCTTGATAAACTTAATCCACTTCCTTTGTCTCTGGTTTAGTTCCTTCTGAGAGAAAAGATACTTCAGACTCTGATGGTCCGTGAATAATTCATATTGTACTTCATATAAGTAAAGCCTCCATGACTTCAGTGCAAATACCACTACTGCTAACTCCAAATCATAAGTGGAAATAGATCTGCCCATGAACTTGTTCGCGGGAAAAACCGTAGGTTTCTTCATTAATGATTCCATTGTACACTCTTGTAATAGTCTATCGATTACAAAGATCCGGTCTTTTTATAAATCCGGTTACACCTGAAAATCAAAATAAAATAAAAGAAAGATTACAACTTTTTCTCGTGTTTGTCGACGAATCGCGGAGCCTCCTGTTTTGCCGGTCGCTCGCTTTGGCTGGGTTCTTTGCCTGCGCCGGGGTGTGTTGTCGGTGGACCACGCGCGATCTAGATCCGGTCGGATCTACGCGATACAACGGGTATTATTTCACCAAGAAGATAATAGCCGGGGAGGATTGTTTCACTAAGGAACAATCGTCCAATCTCGGAGTCTAAGACCAAGCTTAGATCCGGAGTTGTAGCAAACGTAGATCGTGAGATCCGGTCCTCTCGAACACCTGCCTTATTTGACGTTGGATGATCGGCCGAGCACCAGACTGAAGGATGAGTCCCGAATTCCCAAAGTTTTAATCTTTTTTAAGTTCCGAGTCTCCAATCCAGCAGGCGCTTCGCCTCTCTCCAAAATTTCCAACCCTTTGAAATGAAGAACCCCTTTGGCCTATTTATAGGCTTCTCGTACTGTGGCCCGTGCCCGCGTGCACGTGTGGCCAGCTCAAGGTGGCCGCCACCTCAAGGTGGCTCGGCTCATGCCGAGCCACCAAAGAGGTGGCTCGGCCGGCCACCATTGGGTGGCTCGGCCACCGACCACCTCTTGGTGGCTCGGTGGTGGCCGAGCCACCTGGTGGCCGGCCGACCACCAAGGGTGGCTCGCCATCCTCCGAGCCACCAATTGGTGGCTCGGAGGTGCCGAGCCACCTAGAGGTTGGCTCGGCCTCCGAGCCACCATTTGGTGGCTCGGAGGTGGGCGAGCCACCCCAAGGTGGCTCGGCCACCGAGCCACTTAGGTTGGCTCGGCCGAGCCACCACTTGTGGCTCGGCCACGAGCCACCTGGTGGCTCGGTGAGCCGCCTCGGTGACTTGGTTTCCGAGCCCCTCCGGGGTGTTTGGTTTTCTGCTGTTTTCACCTTTGGTTCTGTGTCTGTGATTCGTTGATCCAAGACTCTGATGATTCGCTGATTTGGCTTGTAAGTGCCTCGTGCTTTTT
>NC_033794.1:67902604-67924512 GCF_001876935.1 Asparagus officinalis | reverse complement strand
CATCTTCTTCTTCGCCATCTTCATCATAGATTGGCACTAGGAGTTGGTGAGTTCTTACTGTAACAAACTGTTCTGTTTCAGGAGCCTGCGCCAGGGATACCGCTAATGCCGCTAACGCGTCTGCGTAGGTATTCTGCAACCGTGGAATGTGTCCAATAAAGAATCCTTCGAATGATTCTGCCATCTCCACTGCCATCTTATGGTATGGTATTAAATCCGGACTTCGGACCTCGTACTGTCCCTGAACTTGTTTAACTATCAGTTGAGAATCACCGAAGGCTTCGAGATTCTCAACCCCCAGTTCTTTGGCGAAGCTGAGTCCTATGAGTAATGCATTATATTCGGCTACGTTATTTGAGCACGGTTCGGTCAACGAGTAAGCTCGAGGCATCACATGCTTTCCTGGGGAAACTAAGACAACTCCAACTCCGGAAGAAATCTTAGGACCTCCAGGAGCACTCGCTACATTAGTTGCTCGTGAAGCGCCGTCGAAGTACAAACGCCATACTTGCTGGTGCGAAGTTACGTTGACTTCGTGGGTCTCATCAGGTAGGTCGTCATATATCTCGGCGGTATCCGTAGTTAGATTAGCTGCCAGGAGATCACAGATGGCTTGTCCTTTTACCGACTTCTGTTGTTTAAAATGTAAGTCGTATTAGGACAAGAGTAAGACCCATTTTGCTAACCGCCAATTCATGAACGCTGGTTGAGTCATGAATACTCGAACTGGGTTAACCTTAGAGATAACATAAATGGTCTGTCCAACCAGATAATGCCGCATCTTCTGAATAGCGAATACTAAAGCGAGGCATTCTCTCTCAATCATAGGATATCGAGATTCAGCGCCTACCATGGTTCGGCTTAAATAATATACCGCCTGCTCATGACCGTTATCATCATCTTGTGCAAGTAACGCACTTAATGAGTGGCTCGTCGCTTTGACATAAATTAAGAACGGTTTGCCCGATTTCGGTGCGACGAGTACGGGAGGTTTTGAGAGATATTCTTTAATACTCTTGAATGCCTTTTGACAAGCGTCATCCCATACAAATGACACGCCCTTCTTTGTGATCTTGGAGAATGGTTGGCATTTTCCTGAGAGGTTCGAGATGAACCGACGGATATAAGCTAACCGCCCTTGCAATCCTCTGAGCTCCTTGAGGTTTCTCGGAGGTTGCAATTCATTAATTGCCTTTACCTTATCAGGGTCGATGTGAATACCTTTGGTGGTGACGACAAATCCTAGGAATTTACCACTGGACATTCCGAGGAAAGACTTGGTAGGATTCATTTTCAATTGATGAGCTCGCATCAAGTCGAACATGGTCTTCAAGTCTTTAATATGATCTTTCTTATCACGACTTTTCACAACCAAATCGTCCACGTAGCATTCGACAGTCTTTCGGAGATGCTCCTGAAAAATCTTCGACATGGCTCTCTGATATGTGGCACCTGCATTCTTTAAGCCGAAGGGCATGACCGTGTAGCAGAAAACACCGAGGGGTGTTCTAAACGCGGTATGCTTTTCATCATCTGGGTGCATCTTTATTTGAATATAACCAGAGAAACCATCCATGAAAGACATCCTCTCGAACCCGCACGTATTGTCGATAATGACATCCGTGATGGGAAAGGGGAAATCATCTTTAGGGCAGGCAGCGTTGAGGTCTCTAAAGTCGATACAAACCCTGATTTTTCCGTTCTTCTTAAGGACCGGGACGATATTGGCAAGCCACTCTGGATGCTGCTCTTCCCTAACAAAGCCCGAGTCAATAAGCTTTTTAACTTCGGCCTCGATTGCTTCCATCATTTGTGGACGAAACCGTCTTTGTTGTTGTTTGACAGGTTTGACATCCGTCTTAATATTGAGACGATGCACTCCTACGTTTGGATCGAGCCCTGGCATGTCTTCATAATTCCAGGAAAACACATCGATGTACTCCCTGATAAGAGAGATTAACTCTTCTTTCTCTTCCGGTGGGAGGCTATCGCTAATGAATATAGGCTTCGGATTATCTTCGCTACCCATATTCACCTGGAGTACTTGATCTTCGGTAGGAGGCTCCCTTTGCTCAAACCTATCGCCATACTGCATGTTTAGGTGATGAACCCAAGGATCTTCCCAAGTCGGCATCTGATCGTCCTCCTCTATTGTGGTAGGATCGACCGTAACCATGTTCGACATCAACCTTTTGAACATTTCACCAATACTAGTGTCGGAATCCCAAGCTGAAGAATCAGAAGAGTACCCGTTTCTAGCTTTGTTAGCAATTTGATCAATGACTTGCCAGCAACATTCGTCGTCGGATGAGGAGACATAGCCTAAACCTCTTTTATGGCGATAATAGTCATCAGGTTTTCCTTTTGGTACATAGGCCATTCGAGGTGGAACTCGTGGACCTCGACCAAAGCAAAGACCTTCTTCGAGTGTGAAGTCATATCCATACTTCTCTATTAGATCACGAGCTTTTGTGTTATACCTGAATAGGTGAGGAGTAGGTCTATCATCATCATCTTCCTCTTCCAAGAAGTGGTCGGGTATCGGAGATTCTCTTCCTTTACCGTAGACGACTTCCCTTCCACCCCTTGTCCCTGCGGGGATGACAAGTGTCGTTCCGCATGGATCTTGTACCTGCTTTTTCGTCATGCAAAATGATTGAAGTGGCATATACAATTCAGGGTTATCATACAATTCTTTAGTGACATTATCAAGACACATCGAGTACTCTAAATCATCATTTATTGATAGTTCTTCGGCAAGTTGCCAATTACAACTACTTTCCGATGATTCATCATCGTCAAGATTGATTACAATGGGTACAATGTCATTAAGTACAAAACCACCATCATAATCAAACCCAGCCTCGGTGTCAGCTTCATCCCCGCTGTTCGTTCCTTGGGCCGATGGTTCAGTATCGGATTCGGCGCCGTATAGAAGGGAATCAGTGAAATAGTTCTCCAATCCCTTAAACGGTTGCTTATCCGCGACCACCGTCTTGACTTCATTATTTGTGTCCACATACTTGAGGCACTGATGAAGAGTTGACGGGACTATCAGATTACCATGGATCCAAGGTCGACCCAACAGTAGGTTATAGGATGTTTCCGCGTCAATCACGTAATAAGTGACTTCCGACTTTAAATCCCCGATCTGGCACTTTATTCGAATCTTTCCCAAGGGTCTGGATCCACTGGTGTTGAATCCGTAGATCGTAGTGCCCGTGGATGCTAGCTTACTTGCTGGTATTCCGAGATTATGCATCAATCGGAATGGCATGATACTGACAGCGGAACCCGGATCGACTTGGATCCGGTTGACAACGCTAGAGCCAATGTGGCTCCAATCGGATGATTGAATCGAGACTGCCTCGGGTTTTGGACTTCTTGGCGTAGAGGTTCTTTCCCTTTCTCCTTTTGCTGGACTTTCTCTGTAGCTACAGGTGTTGGGGGAGTTGCGACAATTCCCAATTCTGCTAACGTCTTTGAGGGAATGGTTTTGGTTACTCCCAGTTGCTTAGAAGCATCCGGATATTTGTAGTGATATTCATTCCCACTCCGGGTTACAAAGGCCTCCTGTTCATCTTCAGAAAGCGGGAAGGCTGGAATTTCCTCGTCGTCTTCTCCTGGAATAGCAAAAGCTCCATAATAAGACTTACCTTTTCCTTTTGACCTTTTCTTGGAAGAGGCTCCAGTCAATTGTTCATCTCCAATCAAATCTGGATGAACCCAAAGAATCTCACCATTCGGGGCTGTGTGCGGTACAAGTCCTTTCTGGCGCTGTTTGTGAGGATCATCATTCACGGTCTTCACTGCTGCATTTATTACCGGCTCATGCTGGAACCAGTTCAAGGGAACGGAACCGAAGCTAATCGATACTGCATTTGCACCCACCTTCTTCTCCTTAGGTTGCTTCATAGTAATGACCCCGACGTCGATTAGAGCTTGGATCTTATCTTTAAGGGCATAGCACGCTTTGGTAGGATGGTGCACCGCTCTATGAAATGCGCAGTATTTTGGATCGCTAATTCTTTTAGCATCTTCTTGATCCTGGACCGGAGGCAGTTTGATTTTGTTGTTCTCTATGAGGTACTTGAAAATACCGGGGACTTCATCCTCTTTGAACGAATAGACTTTTGGGAACTTCGGCTCCGAGGCCTTTTGCTTCTGGTGCTGTTGTTGCCACCTAGATTGTTGAGACGCCTTTTGTTGCTGCTGTTGCGGTTGCGCTTGCACCTCGAATGTTTGGTTTGCGTCCACAGCATTCGCTTGTGCTTTTCCCTTACCCTTACGGACAAAGTTCTGTTGCGGAGCGTTATTTGTTATTTGACCTCTTTCCGCTTTCTTCCTTTTAAGGAATCTTTCGGCTCATTCCCCTCGCACTTTCAAGTCCTTCCAGGTCTTTGGTGGTGCCATTCCCATAGCTTCAAGGATGTCCAATGAAAGATTATTGTGACAAGTCTCGAGAATAAAGTCTTCACTGATCGGATCCCTGCAATTCATTGCTTTGTTTCGGAATCTCTTCACGAAGTTTTCGACTGTTTCACCATTTTTCTGCTTCTCATCAAATAGTGTGCCGATTGAAATCTCGGTATCGTCGTCGAAGAAGTTTGTTAAAAACATACCCTCTATGTCGTCCCAACTGCTGATACTCCCTGGCTTGAGGCGACGATACCAATCGAAGGCCGCTCCGCGAAGAGTGCCAACGAATGACCGCACCATTAAGGGTTCATTCCCGGAGATTATTCCTAAGTGAGACTTAAAATATATTAAATGTTGGGTAGGGGAACCCTTTCCATCAAACGGCGTGAAGTTGATTAAATTGAACTTTGTTGGATATGGAATTGATTCCCACTCCCTTGGGTATGGACATGGTATGCTGGACCTCTTCACTTCTTGAGCATTCATCAACGCGTTGATTTTGCTCTCCAAGTCCTTCATTTTCTTGTCTTCACTCGTATCTATCTTCGAGTGGCTTCGGGGAGAGGTAACGTGGTCCTCCTTTGCATTATCATCCGGGGGACCGCCTCCGTTATTGTTGTTGATAGGAGGGATATTTATGTTGACATTATCCTCTTCCCGTTCATTCTCATCTTGATTCGGATTATTGCGATGACTGGGTTCTCTTTGGTGAGTTGTCAGTGCCGCGATTTCCTGGTCATGCATCTCTCTCATTTGCTGCATGGCCATCTCCATCTCGAACTTGAAACTTTCCTTCTGTTTAGTCAGGGCATCTTCAAGCATCTTGGTTACTTGTTCGGCGCTGATCATAAGTGACTCGTAGGGTTGTCTTGCACTAGATGCCGTGCCGTCGGACGCTATAGCCGAGCAGGAATCTGAACCATTATCTGACACCTCCTTTCCAAAGGAAGTCCCTTTTGCATCCTTTGGTAATTCCTTCGCCTATTGGTCCCTGATCGCAATCGAGTCATACGCTGGGACATTTCGGCAAACTGATCTGGGCTAAAGTGTCGTGTCGATTTGCCTCTACCGGTCATATTAGCAGACACTTCTAGGAATTCGTCCTCTTGGCGGACAGGATTCTTCCTACGGAAATGCCTTGGCTTGGTCTCGGACGTTCTGGTGGAAATTCTCTCGAACACCGAAACTCTCCTTGGGGTTTTAGAACAGCAGTATTCTAACAATACCGCCTTGATTATGTTGGCACACGGACAGTGAGACTCCGTGTCTTGAGCGTCTCTCTTTCGACACTTACCCGCACTCCCGGCTCTATAGTACAACTCGTCAGTTTGATAACTGGAGCAACCCATAGAGTGCCGGCATAACCTCCCAGGTATAACACCATCATCGTCAGACGAATGTGTTTCCCTCTGGGGATACGATGCTTTATTAGCATCTTCAAAAGTCGCTCGTTCAAGTCTACACTTTTGCGAGCGTGAAAACTTAACGGGTTCTTGAACTTCAGCCCGCAATCCAATGCGGTCGGTAACCGGGGCTTTCCCTCTGTTATTTTTCTTGGGGGGATTAGCATGACCCCCAGTCTGGTTCGTTGTTTGGGGACCTTTCAATGATCCCAATCGCTCCTTGACAGGTGCCTTACCTCGATTTTCTGGTAAAGGACCGAGGAGACCTTTCAAAGGAACTTTGGATCTTGGAGGACCCACGTTCTTACCTGGCTCTACCGGAGGTGCGAGAGCAGGGGAAACAGGATCTTGATTTGAAGAAGGTTGGACGGCAACTCCGTCCACTTTTGTCTTAGGCACCGGTTTTGCCTTTGGCACCCACACCTGCTTGTGTCTAGGCGGCTTCTTGACGCAGAAGGACTCGGGCATGCGCAAGCAATGCGCAGCGTTTCTTGATTCGCTCTTCGAGGGTTGAGCGAGTCCTCTTGACACGAACCCATTCGTTCGCTTCCGTCTTGGAGGAGGAGTTGGTTGTGCGCCGTTGTTGCTCTTGGCGCTGTCTGGACTTTAGATCCTCATTGTAGCGGATCCCGTCCATCTATTCTGCGGCTTTGGCCAGTTGTCGTGCAAGGCGTTGACGCCGTCTTTGGCGCGCCCTCTTTGACAAGGTTGGAACACCTTCAGCAGTTGACTTTGCGGCGGAAGGGAGATCTGGATCTGCAGCTTCGATCACGTTAGACGCCATAGGAGCGTCGCGGGGAGTAAGTGCAACGGCGACGAGGGAATCTTGGATCTTCGATCCGGAGGGCCCGCGAGCACTCTTGGAAGATGAAGTCTTCCTGCGCCTGTTTGGAGAAGCGGATCTGGAGGAGGAGGAAGAGAGGTACTCTTCAAACTTCTGTTGATCGAACTCATATTCGATCTCTTCGTTCACCCGGATCTTGAATGCCAGTTGCGTCACGACAGCCTCGGTAGCGAGGCTGTTGGCTCCCACTGTGGTCGCCAGTTTGTTTTTGGTAAAAGTTGCCTTCATTACTAAACTCATTATAATATTAGTGTTTACAAAGAATTCAGATCTTAGTCAAAAGAAAAGAAGAAAAATTACAACTTTCTCGAAAATAACACAAGATCCGTTCGTCGTCTCTTGCTTGCGTGGGTCTTTAGCCTGTGACGGAGATATTGATATCCGTGGACTACCTGGCAATCAGATCAGGTCCAGAGCTTCGTCGATCCGTGAGGAGATCAAGAAACAGAAGCGCTTATCTTGACAAAAGCGAGATAATTGCTCTTCTTAGAATTACCACAATGGGATAATACTAAGGATTGGATGCGGGTGATGTAGATCTGACGACTCTCGATCTCTTACGTTGAAGAACTCGATCACTCTTCAGTCCGGCAGGGCTTCGCCAATTCTCCAAAATTCCAGATCTGAAAAAATAAGGGCCTGAGGCTTGTATTTATAGGATCAGGGGAGTTTGGAGCGGTTAAAACCACCTAAAAGCCCAAATCTGCATTGGAGATACCCCGAGGTGTCTCCACTTGATCCGAGACACCCTAGGGTGTCTCCCCTTGATCCGAGACACCCTAGGGTGTCTCTGTCTCGGCCTTGGCCGAGACACCCTAGGGTGTCTCGTTGGTCCGAGACACTCTGAAGTGTTGAGACGCCGCTTTTTTGTATGTTTGTTCGTTTCCGCCGTAACTTCTTCGTCCGAACTCGGATTTGAGTGGTTCGAAGTGCGTTGGAAAGCCGACAAGGAGTTCTATCAGCTCCGATGGTTGGATCATCTGTAGAATGAATGAAACATGAAGGGTATAGTTCTTTTTTTATAAACATCGCGGGGCTCCCGATTAGCCCGTACCTTCGTTATTCCAAAATTCTGTTAGTCTATGTAGTTCGTCGATTCACTTCAAGTGTTCACCGACATCAATCGAACTCCTGTGGACCGAATAGTGATGTTTGTCATCGTTCCTTAACACTGAGCTGTTCGTGGAGACCTATAGGCAATTTTCGATGCCTACAGTAACTAAGTACAATAACTCATCACATAACCATGTGGACCGATAGTTAGGTATATCAACCTTTGCGCATCTTCATGCGGACCGATAGATAGGTATTTCAACCTCTATACATCTCCATGCGGACCAATAGAGAGGTATATCAACCTCTGCGCATCTCCATGCGGACCGATAAAGAAGTGTAGTCCATCTACGGTCTCATTGTAGAACCCGACTAAAGCACTCAGAGTATAGTCCATCCGCGGTCTCATTGCGGGACCTGACTAACCCTATCCAACCGATCATAATTATAATATATATAATAATAGCCATTACTCTTAACGATTGTAACCTATTTGGATAACCCAAACAATATAATCATACATACTCAATCCTCGTACGTGTACTCTTCGAACTATGTATGAATATTAGCTAACGTCTTGCACAAAAATGCTCACCAAACGAACGCACAAGCAAAAGGTTCAATCTCACAAAAGCTAACCTGATTAGTCGACTGACAACCTCATCGGTCAACTGATAGGGTCGTTCACAAAATAACAGGGTAAACACAAGCCCGTCAATTAACTGATGCTTGCCATCAGTCAACTAATGACCTCCCGTCAGTCGACTGATTGTAACTTCAGTCAACTGAACAAACCGAAAATGCACAATTTGTTCTTCTCTCGTATTTTCTTCAAAAACTTGGGTTTTTATTAGATTATATGAATAAAACTTGATTCTATTATCATGTATACTTAACCAGATGATTGTTTAAACAAGATGAATCACATGAACACATAAATCTAGGGTTTCACAAGCAAAACAACCTAATTCTTCTTTATTTCGACAATCTAAAGCATATAAATCGTATTAAACTATAATTAACTCATTAAAATAAACACTAATGATCATGATCATCTCAATATCTCAATTTTAGATTCGTTCTAATGTTCTTGACATAAGATTTAATCATAAACATCACATGTAACATATTTAACATTAGATTTAAACCCTAAACATAAAGTTAAACATATAAATCTCTTAAAAACATTATTTTTATTCAAAGGAAAGCTTTGGACAGAGGTGATCTTGCCTTTGCATGTGTACAAGCCTCTAAAAAGAACAGCATGTGATTACCCCGTCGCTAAACACCGAAAATCCCGACTTTTCCTCGACGTTCTCCTCACAAACTCTCCCAAAAACTCACTTTAGGGCTAGGGTTTGAGAGAGAGGAAGAGGGGATACTAGGGTTTGAAACTCTGATATCAAGATGATAATTTTTATGAAAACATAGGTATATATATATGCAAAACTGAAATATATGTGTGTGTGTGTGTGTGTGTATGTGTAAATGTGCATCAATATATATAAAACCTGTCGAGTTTGCTTTTAGTATCTGGTCGGTCGACATGACCCTAGTGAGCAGTCGACGTCATGACCCACTGGAGATTTTGTTTGGCGTTCGGGTTGAGTTAGTGTCATATATGAAGTATATATATATATATATATATATTATAATATATATATATATATATATATATATATATATATATATATATATATATATATATATATATATATATATATATATATATATATATTATATATATATAATATATATAATATTATATATATATATATATATATATATATATATATATATATATATATATATATATATATATATATATATATATAAACCCCCTCTTAAAACCCAAGAAACCCCAATTTCATTTTTGGAGGAAATTTTGTGAAGAAAATTTCAAGAGGAGGGTGAGATGTATAACCTCTGCGAAGGAAGATCAAGTATTTCTCATGTTTGAGAGATCAACACGAATTTGAAAGGCAAGTTCATATCTTTCCAAACCCATTCCCTTAGATTTTTATTTTTAATGGTTTAAACCCTAAAATTTATGACCAGAACTTTAGATCTGATTGCTAAACAATAAAATGATTTTGATGATTAGAAGCCTAATTACGTGTTAATTAATGAATTAATTAGGATTAGAATCCTAATTAATCAAGTTAAATCTGATTAGTTCACTGCTAGGGAAAATTGAACCCAAATCCGTGTGTTGTTGATATATACTAGTTAGGCCAATTTCCCACTTAAGAAAATGAAAGATTTGAATCATGTTTCACACCCCATGTCAAAAATTCACGAGTTTTTGAGAAAAATACTTAACTTAAGAAATCTGACGAATTTTTGTTTTAGCGTTCTGGTTGGTCGACTAATATATGAAATTAGTCGACCGATTAGTCTGTAGGAACTGGGGTTCCTCTCTGGTCGGTCGACCGACATATGTATCGATCGACCGATCGAGGCTGGCTGCTGTTGCACGTTTGTGCACGTTCGTGTTCGGTCGACTGGTGGGCAATCAGTCGACTGATCAAATGTCAGTCGACTGATTCCCATGGGCAGTCGACTGATCTGCTGCTTCTGCTTATGATGCTTTTCCACGTATGCTGGTCATAAACACAAAGAATGAGCCACACGTCAATATACATTCGTGACCATGGGAGTGCATGAATTAGGTTTGAGTATGCACAGTTCTTTGGGAGTGTGTGCCTTAGTGTTTGTCACGATAGGGAGTTACAATTGTTTTGGCTTCTGATTGTTTTTGGATGCCTGAGTACATTAGTCCATGTACCATATGAGAACACGGGCAACTACACTCTGAGTGCGTTAGTTTGTGAACCACATGAGAATGTGGGTGACTATACTCCGCGATGCATTATTGTTTTGATGGTTGAGTGTGCATGTCCATGCACCGCATGATATTGCTGGCGACTGCACTCCGAGTATGTTAGTCCGTGAGCCGCATGGTACTGCGAACGACTACACTCTACTTCTTTAGGATGCCTAAGACTCAGGCGAGTATTATTTATGGAGGTAGTTCCAATATTGTGACATTCATATGTGACGGTACAATGTTTTGACAAGAATTTTAGAGGATTTTATTTTTTGTTTCCATGCCACCTACCCGAGGGTAGTGTGAGATATTGTGATTAACATATTTGACATATCCTGGTTGAGATGTTGACGATGTAGTTTCTGTATTACTTGTTCATATATAGGTTTTGGAGTTGATGTGTAGGGATTCACAATTTGAGATACATGGTATATAAATAAGGGTTTTCTTGGTTGGATTATTCGCTCGACGTACTCATCTCCTGTTGTGGATTTCTAGATCTTAACTCCACTTAGTTTAGGGTACATGTTTTATATTTACATATTCTATGATTAGTGTTTTGTACACATAACCCCTTCCCTATGGGGGCAGTGGAGATGTTCTTGCTAGCATTTTGATGCTCGTAATTTCTATATTTTTCAAGCTATGGGTCAGGGATTCAGAGAGCCGCAAATTAACAGAGACTCCACATAGATTTCGTCATTTATAGATAGTTATTTAGTACTTCATAGTTGTTTATTTACGGTTTAAGTCTTGTGGAGATGTATTTCATTTGGGAGGCTGAGTGCATTTGTACTATTCAGTTGACTCTTTTGTTTTAGAGACTCATTGTTATCATCTCAGATGATTAGTTGTTCTTTATATTCCTCTATTGAGACAGATTTATAGATGTTGTTAGATATCTCTTCTTTATATTTTTATTTCTGGTATTATCTTCTTTGTTATATCTGCTTGTACCCTCACTTATTATTATTTGACATTTGCTAGATTGATATTAATGTGATGGTGAAACATGTTTATGCATAGTGTTGGGTGCATGACTGGTTTGACATCCTTAAGTTCACCTTGGACTGCAGTTATGTGTGTAACCAGGGGCATCACATTCACCTTCAAGGGGTACGGCCTATGACTTTTGAAGAATTAGCATCTAAGTCAACTGATATAGAAAATTATCTTAATCAGTTGAATTGTCTCTCAAATAGAGGGAACCATAAATTTTTTGAACATGGGCTAGACAAAGGAAATAAAGATCGCACTCGTGATAGGAATAACCATGTAATGGAGACATATGTGACAATGCAATATACAAGAGTACGACTAAATGAGGCCAATGTCCAGTCAAAGAAGTTAAAGTTTAATGGTGTTGGAAAGCCAAGAAGTCTAAAAGATAGAATTGAAAGGGAGTAATCCTTTCCCAAAGAAGTGGTTGAGGGTTTCTTTAGAGATTAACCGAGATGAAGCTTGTACAATTACCTGAACCTCACTAGGTAAATGAAAACAATAAGAGGAACAATGACAGAAGATATTGCAGGTATCATCGCATGCCAGAGCACACTTTAGAAGGATGTTTTGTCTTTAAAGATAAAGTTCAAAAAATGATTCATGATGGAACCATTGATCCTGCATTGCTTAAAAATTTTAAGAAAGTAGGACAATTCGCCAATATGGTGTCTATTAGTAAAGTAGATGAAAAAGATTTGCCTAAGTGCATAGACACATTATCCTTATCGTCCTATGCAGTGCTTTATATACAGCCATCATATCTCCCAATGGAGGATTCATCATCACCAGTGACTACCTCAAAGGTGCCACATCATGTAATCCATATGAAAGAATTGTTGTCCCCTACAATTCCACCGACTATAATAGAGAGGAAAAGTAGAACTCCAACGCCATTTCCTATCCTCACATGTTTAGTAAAACAATCTCTACCATCATACATAAAGAAACATCTGTTTGTTGAGGATACAAAATTTAGTAGGGCAATGCCGGTTTTAATACCAAAGCAAGAGTCAGCCTTACCAAAAATCCCGCTACTAACAACAGATGTCGAAGATTCGATGTCAGAACCAGAACAGCTCTATACTAATCAAGACAGACCTTATGTCAGCAAGAAACAAAAAAAGAAATAGGCTTTCAAAGAAATGGTTAAAGCTGCGAGGAAAAACCCTATATTAATGGGGGCAGCTCGACCTCCTCCTCCCAAAAAGAAAAGAACTAATAAATACAAAATACTTAGTAAAGTGATCCCAAAGGAGGAAATTGAAGGATTCATTATAAGGGTTTCTCGTGAACTTTACATTAATAAGACTCATGTGATGGATTATAATACCCCTTGGGCAGATGATTTGTATTGCAATACTGTTGGAGTTGTGGAAGGAGATGACGAACCGTTATGCTTACCAAAAGAAACTCTTGAGGTTAATATTACCACTCGTTCTGGAATTCAGACAAAAGAGATCCGTCTTCCTCCTGTTGAGTACATAATACCTCACAAGGAAAAAAACTCAACCTCATGATAATCTAACTCCAAATATGGCAGGTCCTTCTGAGACTATCAAATACAATGTACTTGCACATCTAAAGAAAATACCATCACTTCTTAGTGTGTATGATGTTTTGTGTTTGTCTTCTGATTTGTGAAAGGCATTTGTCACCGCAATGCAATTTCCTGATGACGTTAGGATAAAAGTAGCTAACGTGGATATAAACCCACTAGAAGTCTTAAATATTGAATTCACTGATGAAGACCTTCTGTTGGGCTCAAAACTTCATAATCGACCTTTGTTAGTCACATGTAATTTAGAAGATAAGCCAATTAATCAAATCATGTTGGATTGTGGGTTTGCTATAAATGTAATCCCTTTAAGGGCGTTGACAAGGCTGGGATATACTATAAAACATTTTACAAGAAGCAACATCATCATTCAGGGATTTAATCAAATAGGGCAACAAGCTCTAGGGACTATGCGTTTGATTTTAAGATTTCAAGGATGGATTTCCATTCCTCTCTTTCATGTGATTGATGCATTCACATCTTATAGTGCATTATTAGGATGTCCTTGGTTGCATGAATATAGCATGATATCTTCCTCCTTGCATCATTGCTTCAAGTATAAAACAACTAAGGGAGAAGTTGAAGAATATTTGTAGATACATAACCTTTTACAACTGTGGAAGCCTTCAATGCTCATGCAAAATTTTACTTTGAAGGCATTGTTGCTAAGGAGATCAAAGGAACGGATTTCAAAGTTAATAGAGTTAACTCTAAAGAAGAAATTGCTCATAAAGGAGCAAATCTAAAGAAAGTTACATATCGCTACATACCTCGAGAACAAAGGAAAGATGGAGACCCTATCTTTCAAATACTTGAGTATGAAGTCTTGAATTCTAACCAAGGTAAAGAGTTTAGCGGTCAAAAGAAAAAATATGTTGTCTTTACACTAGCCTCTTCTATAAATGATGAGGAATCAATATATTACCTTCCTATTTTATTTTATGATCAGAAAGCCCTTAATATGATGAAAAATGGGTTATGACATAAAATTAATTTCAGATTTGATTAACGGAGGAGGTTTTCTTGCACCTTTTGACAAAATACTCAGTCCAGAACAAATAGATGCTCTTTACCATAACAAAAGACTATCATCTATGAAGAAGGGTTTTGGATATTAAGTCTACATGACATCATCTCAAGAACTTGTGGATTTGCAGCCAGCCCCATCTCAATTAGAAGAATGAGAACAAGCTGCAACAGATAAATTAGAGGAAATTAATCTTGGCACTAGTGATGATCCTCATCTCATATTTATCAGTGCTCATATGTGCAAGGAAGGAAAGGATGAATACAAACACTTCTTATCTAAGAGCAAGGATGTCTTTGCTTGGAGTTACAAGGAGATGCTTGGGCTTGATCCGAATGTAGTTGTACATCGATTAGCCATTTCAAGTGGTATTATACTTAATAAACAACAACAGCGTCGTTTTCCTCCAGAAATATTAACTCAAATAATAGCTTAGATTGATAAACTTCTTGCTGCTAACTTTATCAGAGAAGTCAAATATCCCACATGGTTTGCTAATACAGTACTTGTTAAAAAGAAAAATAGACAAACTCGTGTTTGTATCGATTTTCATGATTTAAATAAGGCTTTTCTAGAAGATGATTTTCCTCTCTCTATCTCTGAATTATTGATAGATTCTACTACATTTCATGAAGTATTATCGTTCATGGATGGTTATTCGAGGTACAATCAAATTCATATGCACCAGAAGATGAAGAATTTACTACTTTTAGGATACTAAAAGGTATCTTCTATTATAAAGTAATGCATTTTTGACTAAAAATGCCAGTACAACATACCAACGTGCTATGACGGAGATTTTTACTGATCTCCTCCATGATAAGGTAGAATATTATGTTAATGACATTGTGATAAAGACAAAGCATAGAAGTGAACATTTACAAGATCTTTCTTTGGTTTTTGAACGCTTAAGTAAACATCAATTAAAGATGCACACGACAAAATGTGCATTCGGTGTCTCATTAGGATAATTTTTAGGGTTTGTCATTCGTAAAGATGGAATTATGATTGATCTAGCAAAGACAAAGGCTATCATTGAGATGCCACAGCCGTAAAACCTACATGAACTGAAAAGTCTTCAATGGCGACTTGCATACATTCGATGTTTCATTGCTGATTTAGTCGGTAAGTGCCAACCATTTACAAGACTAATGAAGAAAGGATTTCTTTTGAATGAGATGATGCATGTCAAAGTGCTTTTGAAAGTATAAAAAATACTTGACATGCGCACATGTGTTAGGAGTTCCCGTTAAAAGGTGGCCTCTAATATTATATACGGCTACATTACCAATGTCTTTGGGGGCATTATTAGCCCAAGTTAATGATGAGGGAAAGGAAGTTGCTTTGTATTATCTGAGTCGTATGATACTGGGGGCAGAACAGAACTATTCTGGTATGGAAAAAATATGTTTGACCTTAGTTTTTACAGCCAAGAAACTTAGACATTATATGTTAGAGCATACTATTCACTTAGTATCTCGGGCAGATCCTCACAGATATATTCTTGAAAAATTAATTTTATAAGTCGCTTAACAAAAATAGACAATGTTTTTGACTCAATTTGATATTATCTATGTACCTCAAAAGGCTGTTAAAGGGCAGGCTTTAGCAGATTTCCTAGCCGCTCATGCTTTACTAAGAGAAAAAGAGATTGAAGATGATCTTCTTGATGATGAAGTTATGACTATCTTCATAGCCCCTTCATGGGTCATGTATTTTAATGGAGCTATTTGAGGAACTGGTGCAGGAACTGAAGTTGTATTTGTTACTCCTAAAGAAGAATCTCTACCATACTCTTTTACATTTACTTTAGCATCATCTAATAATGAAGCTAAGTATGAGGCTATTTTCATTGGTCTCGAATTAGCATTAGACTTACATCTTGATCCATTGATAGTCTATGATAATTCATAACTTGTTATACATCAACTGAATGGAAAATATGTTATCAAAAATAAGGAATTGATTCCCTATTTTCTAAAGGCCCAGGAGCTGATACATCAATTCTAAGAAATTCAAATTCAATATGTCCCCCGATCTTATAATAATAGAGAGGATGCTTTGGCAAGCCTTGCAGCTTCATTGGCTATTTCTCTGAACACTACCCTCCAAATAAATGTGGAAGCAAGGCGGGTACTACCATTGATACTTGAAGAGTCACCACAAGAGACATTAACATCCAGGGCTATTTTGGCTTACATTGAAGAGCAAACAGATTGGCAAAGACTCTTACTGGATTATCTCAACCATGGAATTCTTCCTACTGTTGGCCTTCTTGTTTTGATAATGTTTAACAAACAATTTACCACTAATGTTGTTTGTCTAGTGTCTGTGCATTCCTATGTATTGTAGACAAACAACGTTGTTGGAGGATGGATGGAATAGAGCTTCAATGATCATATCCAAAGGAGGTTGGCGGAATGTCGGTGAAGCCTTGCAATTCAAAGTTAAAGATCAAGTTCAAGCTTCATCCGCATGTATACCAAGTTGAGCTACAATGAAGATCAAGATCAAACTTGGGTAAATTTAGTATAGGTTTATATTATGTGTGTTTAATACTTTAAGCTCAATATCATATACACACACAATATTGGATTTTCTCACAAAATGAGCTATTTTGAGAAAACTTTGTGATATTGTTTTATTGACCATGTTTACTTTATATTCATGTGTTATAATGTTTATGAAGACATTTCATAAAGTTTCAATATGCGTTTAAACTCTTTTTGTCAAAAACAAGTTCTTAACAAATTCATATTCATGCATGTTTTTACAAAATAATGAGTTTTCATAATTGAGAAATGAAAATTGAGAAATTATTTTTCTAACATGTTTGTCTTCATGTTTATAAACATTTCGCAAAGTTTCATTAAGTTTGGAATTGATTTGTTATGTTTAATGAAATTTACAAAATCATGTTTTTCATTCGTGCATGTTTTACAAAACAGATGCTTTTTCATAAATGGAAAGTGGTATTTAAGAAATTCTTTCTTTGACATGTTTATCTACATGTTTAGAAACTTCCCTCAAAATTTTACTATTTTTGGAATTGATTTACTGTGCCCAATTGTTTTTACAAAATCGTGTATGTCAGCAGTTTTTCAGAAACTGTAAATTTGTGTTCAAATATTTATTTCTCTCAACTGGGAAAAGATTTTTCCGAAATTCTTTCACTGACATGTTATTCTACATGTCTAGAACATTTCCACAAAATATCATAATTTTTGGAGTTTATTTACTATTTTAAATTGATTTTACAAAACAACTGCACACTGCTACAGTAACTCCGGTCGACCGGGCATGTCTCTGGACGCGGTTACTGTAGCATAACGGCTATATTTTCCAGATTTTGATATATCCATTTTTTTGTCTTTTTGCTTTGTTTTCTTGGGTTTTTGGGCTTGTTTCATGAGCCTATATATACTCCATGCCCTCATACTTCTAACGTTGGTTACTGTAGCTAACGGCTATAATTCCCAGATTTTGATATATCCGTTTTTTTTGTCTTTTTGCTTGGTTTTTATTGGTTTTTGGGGTTGTTTCATGAGCCTATATATACCCCATGCCCTCATACCTCTAAGGTAACTCAAGAAAAGTTTTAAACAAGTTTAAAGAGTTTTAAACAAGGGTTTAAGTGAGTTTTAGTGTTTGTTTGGTTTGAAGATTATTTTTACAAGTGGAGGTTTTATATTGAGTTTAGATTTGATTATATTATCTCATTGTTACACACACCCACTTGAGCTTATTGTATTTGCATACATAGTATATTAGGGTTGTGAGAGATTGTAACATTGAGTTTGTGCTTAATTGAGTTCTCATCTATTGTAGAGAACAAATTTATATTTGTTACATTGTGAGTGGTGTAAGGTTTTCGGTGAGCTAGAAAACCGAGTGTGTTGTGAAGTTTTCGGTGAACTAGAAAACCGAGTGTGAGGAGTGACGTTGTTCGGTGAGCGTTGAAAACCGACACTGTGAGGTGTAAACGTTATTCGGGTGAACGTAGAAAACCCGGTTGTGATAGTGGATTTCTCCCCGGGAGTGGGGAGCGGAGACGTAGGACGGAAGGTCCGAACTCCGTGATCATATTGTGTGTTTGAATGTGCTTTGGCGTTTATTTATATTTGTGCTCATTGTGCAAGAGTGTGAGTTGTAGAGTTTTCGGTTAGCTAGAAAACCGAGTGTGTAGAAGAAGTTCCGGCTTCCAAACCGGATTGTGTTAGTGGATTTCTCCCCGAGAGTGGGGAGCGGAGACGTAGGACGGAAGGTCCGAACTCCGTGATCATATTGCTTGTTTGAGTGTGCTTTGGCATTCATTCATATTTATGTTCATATCTTATATCGCCATTGTCATTAGCTCATTATCTATATCATCCACTATCTTGTTTAGATTGTTTACCCCTTGTGTTAGTTTACATATCCTATACATATATCATATTGTATATCTCTTTGATAGGATATATCATCTTGTGTTAGCTCATATATCCTTGCATATATCTCATAGTATATATCATTGCTAGGATATTTACCTTTGTTCATATTGCTTATTCTTGCACATAACTCTTGTATATCTATCTTGCAAGAATATACTTGTTAATTAATTTTAATTGGCACTTAAATCGGATTAGATTAGCATAAGACCCTAATCACCCCCCCTCTAGGGTCTAACAATTGGTATCAGAGCTTGGTGCTCTTTGATTTAAGGTCTAATCGCCTTGAGTTAAAGATCCAAGTTATCCTTTTTGTGCTAATCTTGTTTTGATTGCATTTTTTGTCTTGCTTGCACATATATATTTATCATGGTCATGAAGCGTGCACATTTGTTAGGCTATGAATCTAATGTTGCTCCTAAATTCATTAATTTTCCCTATGCACAATGAGCTTCTAGATTTAAACTATTTGTGCAATCTAAAAATATTGATTTATGGGGAATTATTGATGATGCTTATATTGTACCCACTATGGAGAAATCCAAGTGGAGTAGAAATGATAAAAGATTGTTTACTATGAATAAAGTTGTGTTAGAATATATGCTTCATGCACTTGATTCTTCTATTTCTAACAAACTTGCTCATTTTGATAGTGCTTACAAATTGTGGATATTCATAGAAGCACATCAAGGAGACTTGGAGGCGATCCAACAAGCTTTGGAGGATCCCACTTCAAGTTCATATGGAGCTTCATGCACACGGCCACTAGGCGATAGCCCTAGTGAGGTTTGCGAGTTCGAACCCGATAATGATTTATCTAGTGATGAACTTGCTTGTGCTAGTGAAAAATTATTGCATGCCTATAACAAATTGCAAAATGATTTTAATGATTTAAAAAGCAAGCATGATGTTTTAAAATCCGATCATGAGAAGCTAGTGTCCAAATTTGATGTCATTGAAAATGAAAATACTATGCTTAAAGAAAGCAATGACTTATTAAATTTGGAAAATGGAAATTTGATTTCATCTATTGCTAGCCTATCTCATGCTAAGATTGATGCCATGTTAGAAGTAGAGAACATAAAAAATAATACAGCTTCTTTTATAAATAATTATTTATGTTCTACTTCTAAAAATGCATATGTGCCTAAAAATGAAGATTTGAATCTTATGAAAAATAGTATTTCATCTTTAGATTCAACTTTGAAAATATGCATTGATAACCATAAGAAACTTATGGACAAGTGTGCTAAATCTAGTAAATCACCCATACACTATGCACACTTGTATAGCAAAGTTTACAAGTGCTCCATTTGTGGTCGTAAAGGCCATTTAGCTAAATTTTGCTATGATGCACAAAAACATAAGAATATTAATCCTTCTTGTGCATCTCATCAAGTTTCTTCATCACATGTACACACACATGCACATGCATCTATTTCTCATCATAAGCATGCTAATGTGTATAAATGTGATCTATGTGGTCGGTTTGGCCATTTGGCAAAGTTTTGCTTTGACATGAAAAAGAATTCTAGATTGCCAAATGTTTTTCATAGACCACATGTTTTTAAATGTCATGTTTGTGGTAGGTTTGGACATCTTGCTAAATTTTGTTTTGATATACAAAAAGCTTCTAAATTGCAATATGTTCCAAATAGACCATTGTTTAAGAATGTTTCTCATTTGCAAAATAATTTTAAAAGAAAATCTTTATTTGCAAATGATTCCCGTGCACGAGCTAATGGTCCACAAAAACAAATGGATCTCTTTCATTGCACAAATTGCAATCGGAAGGGTCATTTGAATGAATATTGTTTTGACCATGTTAGTGCACCATATGTGCCTAAGAGGGTTCATAACCCTAAGGCTTTGAGCTTTAATGATAGGGGTCATGTCCCTAAATCTTTTGGTACCAAGAGTTCTTGGGTACCAAAACAAATTTAAATCTTAAACCAAGAATTTTAGTATTCTTATTTTTTCCCTTTCTCTTGGTTTTGAAAATTATGTTTTAAAATCTTTTTGTTATGAAAACAATTTTTTATCAAATCTTTTGTTTTCATAATTTTTAGTCTTGATTTTAATGAGAGGTTTGTGTTTATATAACCCTCCGGGTTTATTGGGTGTTTATTCCCAAATTATGTTTACCGGGTGCAAAAATGTTTATATGGGTTAATACTAGCTCAAGAGCTAGATATAGTTGCCTCTCTTGATTTTTGAAAATCAAAGATGATTTTTAGTTTTTCAAATCCATAGTTCATGAGTTACTTTTGAGCTATGAAAATTTTGCTTTGATTTGTTATTTTGAATTCATTATATAAGCACAAATAGATGATTCAAATTTTAAATATGCTTTATAATGTATTCTATGAGTGGTTTGATCAAGTTATGTAAAGAAAATTTTTCTTTATTGATCAAACATTGTTTTTGAATATAAACTTTGATTTATGATTTCTTTTGGTTGAATTGTTTTCATTTGAAAACTTTTTGCATGATTCTCATGTTCCTCTTCTTTTGATTTCATAAATCTATTCTTTTATATGGTTTTTATATTTTTTGTGTTAATGAGACACTATTTTTATTTATACGTGTTCTCATGTATGTGAGTAAATTTTTAGCATATTCATGTATGCTTGCTCACATATGTTTTGCCATGATCTTCATCGCATATATTCTATATGGCTTTTTGATAGGGGGAGCAATCCCTATACTTGTTTGATACTCACCCATGCTTATTGGTAGGGGGAGCTTTCGCTCTCTTAATTCTTTTGTCCCCTTTTTGATGTTGTCAAAGGGGGAGAAATATTGTGAGTATACATTTATATGCATGTGTATTATCTTGTATATGTTCATTTCCTTCATGCATATATTCCTTTTTGTAAATTGTTTGTCATCATCAAAAAGGGGGAGATTGTTGGCCTTCTTGTTTTGATGATGTTTAACAAACAATTTATTACTAATGTTGTTTGTCTAGTGTTTGTGCATTCCTATGTTTTATAGACAAACAACGTAGTTGGAGGATGGATGGATTGCGCCATAACGACGATATCAAATGGAGGTTGGCGGAATTGTGGAGTGAAGCAACATGCAATTCATAGTTAAAGATCAAGTTCAAGCTTCATCCGCATGTGTACCAAGTCGAGCTTAATGAAGATCAAGATCTAGCTTTGGGTAATCTAGTTTAGATTTTATATTATGTGTGTTAAGTACCTTAAGCTCAATATCATATACACACACGTATTTGGTTTCTATGTATATATATAGTTATATATATACATGCATGGTTTTGGGTTTTCATGTTTTGGACATACTTGCAAAATACATGAGTTTTCACAAATAGAAATTAAATTT
>NC_033794.1:67888817-67902169 GCF_001876935.1 Asparagus officinalis | reverse complement strand
AAAAAAAGAAAAAAAGAGAAAAAAGAAGAAAAAAAGAAAAGAAAAAAAAGAAAAAAAAAAAGAAAAAAAAACAAGAAAAGAATAAATGTTTGATTTCCTCCTCCTCAGACCAAAGGTAATTGCAGATTTTTATCAGCGAACCAAATATAAGTGCTTCACTTCTTATCTGCTTTACTTTATGCATCATAGAGTTTGTATTGAGGACAATGCAAAATTTAGGTGTGGGGGTGGGAATTAGTTATTTTTTCTCTTTATTTTACATTTTTAGCTACATTTTTTTTTCCTTTTTCTTTTTTAAAAAAAATTATAAAAATATCGTCACTTGCCAAATTGATTGAGTTATGTAATAATTGAATTATTTGATAAATTTGAAATTTTCTAATTCCTAGTTAGTTATTTACTTAAGTTTACTTTTTATGATAACTCTAAATAAATTTTTTTTAAGAAATGATTTTCAAAGTAGTATATTTTACTTAAGCCTTAACTTGGACTTTTATTTAAAATAATGAAATTTTTGTATGCTTAACTTAGAGTTGAAAATAATTTTTCAAAGTGTCTTGATTTACATATTTTTTTCAAAATATATATACATACAAAAAAAAATTTGCAAAAGAAGAGTGTGAAAAATGGGCACCAAAAAGAAAAAAAAACTCTTTAATTCAAGGTGATTCTATCTTATAAAGCCTAAGCTGACCGAGTAATTAAGCCCAAGGAGTATTTCCATACTTAATGACCTAAGCCCATTTGGGTTGGGATCCATTGGCCCAAAACTCGTTAAATGGTCACTTAGAAAGCCCGTTAAAGTAGAAAAAATCACCAAGGAAGAAAGAGTTAAAAAAACTAATAAATGTTTTATAGTTGTATATATGGTCTTGGAAAATATTTTAAATCAAGCAACTTGAAAATTATTTAAAACAAAGAGTTAGCATGTTCTTTTCAAAACTTTTAAATTAAATTTCTAAGTTTGGCTTGGTTTTGTATTGCTACAATGAGAAGATTTTCTTAAAAATATACCTTAGAGTTATATATAAAAATGTTTTCTTGAGTGATAACTGGCTCCAATTAGATTATCTAAAAGTTATCAAGTGAATTTAGTTATTTACTGACTTCTTTAATTTGGCAAGATTGACCGAATTTTGTGGGTATATTCACTGCAAACCCTCACGAGACTACAACTCGTCCACTAGGGTAACCTAGGGGTTTAAAGGCTTGTTGTATGCGCTAAATACAACCGCGATTCCTGCGAAAGTGAGTTAGGATTTTCTTTTTATTTTCTTTGCTAGAGGACTAGCAAAAGTTTAGGTGTGGGGGTATTTGATAATCATATTTTATTATAATTTTATACCCTCATTATCTATTTTATATGAATAAATATACCACTAATAATTATTTTTATCTTTTAATTGCAGGTTAATGAAGAATAAATCTCAAACTCTCATCTCTCAACAAAAACCCATTGATTAAATGAAGAAATGAAGCAAAGAAGCACATTGGAAAATCAATTTCCAAATTATCCAAAAGCCCAGAATGAAGTCGTGTAGCCTGTAGAAGCCGGAGAAAATCAAAAATCCAATATGAAAAGAAATCATATTCAAAATGGTTGGCCACAAAGAAACGACGATATCTCCTAATCCGGAAGGCGGAATTTAACATATAATATATGAAAATCGCCTATCTCGACGAGACGAAGCTATCCGTGAAATCAGAATTTGGAAATAGTGGGCATCGATGTCGGCATCGATGTGGGCATCGATGCTGATATCGATACCTGCATCGATGCCTGTATCGATGCCAGATTACTGTAGCGCGCGTCAATGGCTGATTTTGCTTGTCTTGGGGCTCAAGTTTGATCCAATGGCTCTCATTCACTGATGTTTACTATAAATAGGGGTAGAGAGTGAGGGGTTAGAGGTGTGAAAATTTTGTAAACTCCTTTTGGAGAGGAGGGCTACTCTTAATTGAGAAGGCCTTCCAAAATTGTAACTTTTTGTTGCAATTAATAATAATAATTTTTTCACCACTTTAAATTTTTCTCTTCTTCTCTTTGTTGGATGATGAAGATGAAGATGAAGATGGAGAATTATTTGAAGGTTTGCATTTCTTTCTTTTTCTCTTTTATTGCTTATTAGTTTAGATTTATTTCTATGCTTGTAGTTAGATTTTATTTTCTTGTTAAATAGCCAAGAGGCTAGAACCCTCTTGCCTTAGATTTATTTCATGCTTATAGAATAGATTTAATTTCTTGCATTTAATTCTTGCAATTTTATTTTGTAGTTTAGATTTTGCACTTTATTTTGTAGTTAGATTTTAATTTCTTATACTATTCACCTTGAGGCTAGAACCCTCTTGGGTTTAGTTTTTCTTTTTGTTTATTTTTATTTTGTTTGATTCGCCTTTAGGCTAGAACCCTCTAGGGAATCACCTTTTTCTAAGAAGTGGGTTTAATTTTAGATTACCCATATCTATAATTGAATCCACCATCTTTAATTTCTTGCATTTTCTTTTATTCTAGAATTTTGTTCTTCATTCTTGATTTTTTATTTGTTTCTTGATTTTATTCATTTTTTTTCCTTCTTGCCTTATTGATCACACTCATTCTTTGTCACATCCACTCTCACTTAAATTTTGCGTTGTTTCACACACTATCACTTTCACTCTCACATTCACTCATCACTCCTATTTGTCACGCACACAACATAAGAACCGATTTTATATTTTCTCCTACAAAACACCTTCCTCGTGGGATCGATATCTTAAATACTATAACTTGACACGGTTGTGCACTTGCAACCTTTTTGGTACATGTTTATGCCGCATCAAGTTTTTGGCGCCGTTGCCGGGGAAGGTGCTTAAGTAGGTTTTAATTATTTTGGTTCTTTAACTTGTGTGTTTTTTGTGAAGGAAACGCTTGGAGCTTGAAGATCGCGGATTGGAGAGCTAGGATTTGAAGATTTGCTTTCGGGTAAGTCCTCTTTCTAGTTTTTAAATTCCACCCTTTAGCTACTTCTTCATAATTAGAGACAATTAGGACTTAAAAAAAAGAGATTTTATTTTTTGTTGACCATAATAAAATTCATCCTCCACTTTGACATTTACTAACAAGATAATAAATTCAAACAAATCCCCCCTTCTCATTTGTTTGATTGTTAACCCTAATTAAAAAAAAAGATTTTTCTTTTCCATCCTTTTTAGTTGCTTTTAATTCATAGGGTTGCATTTCATATAGTATAGGAATTCACCAAGTGATTTGAGCATCTTGATTTGACACACACTTAAAAATATTTTTAAGGGCAAAACCCCATAATCAAGATAAGGTGAGGGATTTCATCACCCTTTCCTTAACCCAAAAATCACGAATTCCTCACTACACCACCCAAGCCTAATAAAACTCATTAGACATTGGCCCCTAAGGATTCAAGCTAAATAAGGAACAAGAAATCCTTAAGTGAACCGGTTTAAGTTTTCTCAGATTAGTTGGTGTCTAAGGCAAGGTTTAGGGGTTGCGTAAAGCGCTCCGCAAGGAAAGAGGTACTTAATTGATCTTTGATCACCCTCTAGTACTATCCTTACCTGGCTAAAAGTCAACGTTCGACGATTCGAAACCCTAGGGTGGACGCCGGTCAACGCGTAACCTTAGGTCAACACCGGTCAACGCGTTGCAAGCAAAAGTCAACGTTCGACGATTTGAAATCCTAGGGGTCAACGCCGGTCAACGCGTAACCCCAGGTCAACGCCAGTCAACGCGTTGCGACCAAAGTCGACATTTGACGAATCAAAACCCTAGGGTGGACGCCGGTCAACGCGTAACCCTAGGTCAACGCCGGTCAAAGCGTTGCGACAAAAAGCCAACACACGGGGATCCGAAACCCTGCGAAGATGGCGACAATTCTGCGGAGGTTAGAAGCCTTAGAAATTAAGGAACGAGCTCCAGCTCAACTCAATCATGTTTCTTTCCCAGGATGTCATAATTGTCAGTCTCCTACCCACGTTTCAGAGGAATGCCCTCTCTTAGGAAACAATCATTCATTAGAACAGATGAACGCTGCATTCCAGCACCCTAGAAATGATCCATTTTCTCCAACCTACAATCCAGGTTGGAGAAATCATCCCAACTTTGCATGGAATCTAGGAAATTCTCCCGGAACTCAAAATTTCACTCCCGCTTCGACCCAACATTTTCCTAGGGGAAACACAGTTCCATTCAATTCTCATTCACAATTTCAACAACCCAATCTGCCGTATCAAAATCAGTCTCCTCTTCATCAAGCTGTAATTCAGACTCCTCACAATCCAGATCAGGATAAACGTCTCAATGTCTTGGAAAGGGGTTTAGAAACCATAATTAAGGCCTCTACTCAAACCACGAATATGTTGACTCAAACATCTAGCACGTTGAATTCCTTCATGCAATCAACCGGACAAATGCTCAACTCCAACACTCAAGCTATAGCTAGATTAGAATCCCAACTTGGTCAACTAGCTAGTGCCGTGAGTGAAAGAGAGAAAGGAAAATTTCCGAGTCAACCCGTGGTCAACCCTAATAACACAGGATGCAGTTCATCCTATGAAGCTCAAGTGAATGCAATCCATTCACTTCGGTCAGGTAGACAGGTCGATAATCAAGTGAGAACTCCGCCAAGTCAAACTCTTGATCCTGTACAAATTCCTTCTCCTTCTCCTTCTGATGAATCTATTCAACAATCACTCCCCTCAGATGACCAAGAACCTGAACCCGAACCTGAGCCTGCTTTTGATAGATTTAGACCGGTTGCTCCCTTTCCAGATAGACTCAGGTCTAGGAAACACTCTCCTCAGGAGGAGAAAATCCTAGAGACATTCAAGCAGGTTAAGGTCAACATTCCTCTCTTAGATGTAATTGAACAAATTCCATCTTATGCTAAATTTTTAAAAGAATTGTGCACTAAGAAGAGGAGAATAAATGTTCCAAAGAAAGTCTTTTTAGCCGCCAATATCAGTGAAATGCTGTCAAATCCCATACCTTTGAAACGTAAAGATCCAGGTTCCCCCATCATTTCATGTATCATTGGTAATACTCACATTGATAAGGCGCTTTTAGACTTAGGGGCCAGTGTCAATTTGCTTCCATATTCAGTCTATCAGCAATTGGGTCTAGGTGTACTGAACCCAACCAAATGCACCTTACAGTTGGCTGATAGATCTGTCAAGGTCCCTATGGGTGAGTTAGAGGATGTTCTGATTAAGGTTGGAGACTTTATTTTTCCAGTAGATTTTGTAGTTTTGGAAACACAGCCTGTTTCCAATCCCAAAGGATAGACACCTGTCATCTTAGGAAGACCGTTCTTAGCAACTTCTAATGCTCTCATCAACTGTAGAACTGGTCAAATGAAGCTGTCCTTTGGGAATTTGACTGCTGATCTCAACATTTTTAATCCAGGGGACCAACCAAATAATCAGCCTCTAGAAATAAACTACATTCAGGAAAGATCAGAAGAAGAAGAAGAAGAGTGTGATTTAAGTTTTGAGGAAATTTTTGATGAAGAGTTAGAGTTTTTAGAAGAAGCAGATCAGGTCCTTGAGAATAATAAAACTGTGTTAAACCTTTGCTGCTTTGAATTAAATTTTGAAGAACTTTTTCTTGATGAACTTAGATTCTTGAAGAATAATCAACAACCAAATTTTTAGAACTTCACAGAAGAATTGGTTGTTGGGAAACAAAACTTCACAGTACAAGAGCCTAAGTTCATTAAGAAATACAAAATGCATGACATCAATAATACCTACCTTACCTTATTGCATGAATTACTGAACACCGCGAAATGCTTGGAAATTCACATTATTGATTATATCATTCTGAATTTGTTTAAAATCCGGGGAAGAATTTTCAACAGTAAGGTAGGATTCAATGTAGAACAAGAACTCTTCATGTTGAATATTTTATTCTACATTGTTTATTTTGTTGACTTCAAAATAATAAAAAGAATTTATTCTTCTCTCATTTGAGAGTTTCTTGTTCATTTCTTAAAAAAAAGAAAAAAAAAGAAAAAAAAAAGAAAAAAAAAAGAAAAAAAAGAATAAATTTTTGATTTCATCCTCCTCAGACCAAAGGTAATTACAGATTTTTATCAGCCGACCAAATGTAAGTGCTTCACTTCTTATCTGCTTTACTTTATGCATCATAGAGTTTGCATTGAGGACAATGCAAAATTTAGGTGTGGGGGTGGGAATTAGTTAGTTTTTTCTCTTTATTTTAAGAGTTTGCATTGAGGACAATGCAAAATTTAGGTGTGGGGGTGGGAATTAGTTATTTTTTTCTCTTTATTTTACATTTTTAGTTTTTCCCTTTTTTTTTTTCTTTAAAAAAAAATTATAAAAAAATATCGTCACTTGCCAAATTGATAGAGTTATGTAATAATTGATTTATTTGATAAATTTGAAATTTTCTAATCCCTAGTTAGTTATTTACTTAAGTTCACCTTTTATGATAACTCTAAATAAATTTCTTAAGAAATGATTTTCAAAGTAGTATACTTTACTTAAGCCTTAACTTGGACTTTTATTTAAAATAATGAAATTTTTGCATGCTTAGCTTAAAGTTAAAAATAATTTTTCAAAGTGTCTTGATTTACATATTTTTCAAAATATATATACATATACAAAAAAAAAAAAATTACAAAAGAAGAGTGCGAAAAATGGGCACAAAAAAAACTCTTTAATTCAAGGTGATTCTATCTTATAAAGCCTAAGCTGACCGAGTAATTAAGTCCAAGGAGTATTTCCATACTTAATGACCTAAGCCCATTTGGGTTGGGATCCATTGGCCCAAAACTCGTTAAATGGTCACTTAGAAAACCCGTTAAAGTAGAAAAAATCATCAAAGAAGAAAGAGTTAAAAAAAATAATAAATGTTTTATAATTGTATATATGGTCTTGGAAAATATTTTAAATCAAGCAACTTGAAAATTATTTAAAACAAAGAGTTAGCATGTTCTTTTCAAAACTTTTAAATTAAATTTCTAAGTCTGGCTTAGTTTTGTATTGCTACAATGAGAAGATTTTCTTAAAAATATACCTTAGAGTTATATATAAAAATGTTTTCTTGAGTGATAACTGGCTCCAATTAGATTATCTAAAAGTTATCAAGTGAATTTAGTTATTTACTGACTTCTTTAATTTGGCAAGTTGACCGAATTTTGTGCGTATATTCACTGCAAACCCTCACGAGACTACAACTCGTCCACTAGGGTAACCTAGGGGTTTAAAGGCTTGTTGTATGCGCTAAATACAACCGCGATTCCTGCGAAAGTGAGTTAGGATTTTCTTTTTATTTTCTTTGCTAGAGGACTAGCAAAAGTTTAGGTGTGGGGGTATTTGATAATCACATTTTATTACAATTTTATACCCTCATTATCTATTTTATATGAATAAATATACCACTAATAATTATTTTTATCTTTTAATTGCAGGTTAATGAAGAATAAATCTCAAACTCTCATCTCTCAACAAAAACCCATTGATTAAATGAAGAAATAAAGCAAAGAAACCCATTGGAAAATCAATTTCCAAATTATCCAAAAGCCCAGAATGAAGTCGTGTAGCCTGTAGAACCCGGAGAAAATCAAAAATCCAATATGAAAAGAAATCATATTCAAAATGGTTGGCCACAAAGAAACGACGATATCTCCTAATCCGGAAGGCGGAATTTAACATATAATATATGAAAATCGCCTATCTCGACGAGACGAAGCTATCCGTGAAATCAGAATTTGAAAATAATGGGCATCGATGTCGGCATCGATGTGGGCATCGATGCTGGCATCGATACCTACATCGATGCCTGCATCGATACCAGATTACTGTAGCGCGCGTCAATGGCTGATTTTGCTTGTCTTGGGGCTCAAGTTTGATCCAATGGCTCTCATTCACTGATGTTTACTATAAATAGGGGTAGAGAGTGAGGGGTTAGAGGTGTGAAAATTTTTGTAACTCCTTTTGGAGAGGAGGGCTACTCTTAATTGAGAAGGCCTTCCAAAAATTATAACTTTAGTTGCAATTAATAAAAATAATTTTTTCACCACTTTAAATTTTTCTCTTCTTCTCTTTGTTGGATGATGAAGATGAAGATGAAGATGGAGAATTATTTGAAGGTTTGCATTTCTTTTCTTTTTCTCTTTTATTGCTTATTAGTTTAGATTTATTTCTATGCTTGTAGTTAGATTTTATTTTCTTGTTAAATAGCCAAGAGGCTAGAACCCTCTTGCCTTAGATTTATTTCATGCTTATAGAGTAGATTTATTTTCTTGCATTTAATTCTTGCAATTTTATTTTGTAGTTTAGATTTTGCAATTTATTTTGTAGTTAGATTTTAATTTCTTATACTATTCACCTTGAGGCTAGAACCCTCTTGGGTTTAGTTTTTCTTTTTGTTTATTTTTATTTTGTTTGATTCGCCTTTAGGCTAGAACCCTCTAGGGAATCACCCTTTTCTAAGAAGTGGGTTCAATTGTAGATTACCCATATCTATAATTGAATCCACCATCTTTAATTTCTTGCATTTTCTTTTATTCTTGAATTTTATTTTCTTTATTCTTGATTTTTATTTTCCTTTTCCTTCTTGCCTTATTGATCATATTCATTCTTTGTCACATCCACTCTCACTTATATCTCGTGCCGATTTACACACTATCACTTCCACTCTCTCTATCTCTCCACAATCACATTCACTCATCACTCCTATTTGTCACGCACACAAAATAAGAACCAATTTTATATTTTCTCCTACAAAACACCTTCCTCGTGGGATCGATATCTTAAATACTATAACTTGACACGGTTGTGCACTTGCAACCTTTTTGGTACATGTTTATGCCGCATCAAGTTTTTGGCGCCGTTGCCGGGGAAGGTGCTTAAGTAGGTTTTAATTATTTTGGTTCTTTAACTTGTGTGTTTTTTGTGAAGGAAACGCTTGGAGCTTGAAGATCGCGGATTGGAGAGCTAGGATTTGAAGATTTGCTTTCGGGTAAGTCCTCTTTCTAGTTTTTAATTACACCCTTTAGCTACTTCTTCACAATTAGAGACAATTAGGACTAAAAAAAAAGAGATTTTATTTTTTTGTTGACCATAATAAAATTCATCCTCCACTTTGACATTTACTAACAAGATAATAAATTCAAACAAATCCCCCCTTCTCATTTGTTTGATTGTTAACCCTAATTAAAAAAAAAGATTTTTCTTTTCCATCCTTTTTAGTTGCTTTTAATTCATAGGGTTGCATTTCATATAGTGTAGGAATTCACCAAGTGATTTGAGCATCTTGATTTGACACACACTTAAAAATATTTTTAAGGGCAAAACCCCATAATCAAGATAAGGTGAGGGATTTCATCACCCTTTCCTTAGCCCAAAAATCACTAATTCCTCACTACACCACCCAAGCCTAATAAAACTCATTAGACGTTGGCCCCTAAGGATTCGAGCTCAATAAGGAACAAGAAATCCTTAAGTGAACCGGTTTAAGTTTTCTCAGATTAGTTGGTGTCTAAGGCAAGGTTTAGGGGTTGCGTAAAGCGCTCCGCAAGGAAAGAGGTACTTAATTGATCTTTGATCACCCTCTAGTACTATCCTTACCTGGCTAACTACCTGGGTAAAACTTTGATCTTTTCACTGTAGGAGTTTTTGGTTAGGAGCTGGTCTAGTGAATTAGGCTAAACCCTAGAATTAGAGTGATTGAAAAGTGATTGTTTTGATTTGTTTTAGTTAGGATTTTTCTTTTTCTTTATCTTCTCAAAAAAAAAACTAATTTTCTTTCTTTTCTTAAAAAAAAAATTGTTTTGGTGTATGCAAATTTGGGTTCGGGATAATTCTCATCGTTTAATTCGTGTTGAACCAACCCAAGAAATGGCAAATCAACCAGTTCTTCAGGATATGTGCTATCCCATTAGGAATGCAACCCCCTCGTGCATTAGGCTTCCCGAAACAAATGGAATAAATTTTGAGCTTAGACCGCAATACATAAACATGCTTCCCAAATTCCTTGGTAATGAAACAGAAGACGCATATATTTTTATTTCGGAATTTGAGGAAGTGTGTATTATGATTAAAATGAGAGAATTAAATGAAGATGCGGTTAAGCTTAGATTTATTCCATTTGCTCTTAAGGATAAAGCTAAAAAATGGCTGTACAGCTTACCAACAAATTCCATCTCAACTTGGGATGAATTTGTCACCGTTTTTCTTAAGAAATTTTTTCCTATTCATAAAACGGTAAAGCTTAGGAACAGCATTCAAAACTTTAAAATTATCCCGGGAGAACCTTTTTGGAAGTATTTTGACCGATTTAAAGATCTTCTCATCCAATGTCCTCATCACGGTTTAGAGAAATGGCGATTGTGCCAAATAATTTATGAGGGATTAGATTATTCTGCAAAAACTTCCTTAGAATCAATGTGCCACGGGGATTTTATGAGGAAAAATGCTGATGAAGCTTGGGAGTTTTTGGAGAGTCTTTCTGAAAAAACAATGCAATGGGAACAGTGCGATGACAGGGTTTCATCAGTTCCCCATTCTAAGTCTAGTGGTCTTTCCTTGGAGTCAAACATTGCTTCTGAAGCGAAGATGGCGACAATTCTGCGGAGGTTAGAAGCCTTAGAAATTAAGGAACGAGCTCCAGCTCAACTCAATCATGTTTCTTTCCCAGGATGTCATAATTGTCAGTCTCCTACCCACGTTTCAGAGGAATGCCCTCTCTTATTGATCACACTCCTTCTTTGTCACATCCACTCTCACTTAAATTTTGCGCTGTTTCACACACTATCACTTTCACTCTCACATTCACTCATCACTCCTATTTGTCACGCACACAACATAAGAACCGATTTTATATTTTCTCCTACAAAACACCTTAAGCACATCAAGGAGACTTGGAGGCGATCTGACAAGCTTTGGAGGATCCCGCTTCAAGTTCATATGGAGTTTCATGCACACGTGCACTAGGCGATAGTCCTAGTGAGGTTTGCGAGTTCGAACCCGATAATGATTTATATAGTGATGAACTTGCTTGTGCTAGTGATAAATTATTGCATGCCTACAAGAAATTGCAAAATGATTTCATTGATTTACAAAGCAAGCATGTAAATTTGAAATCCGATCATGAGTCTTTATCTTCTAAGTTTGATACTATTTCTAATGAAAATATGATCCTTAAAGAAAACAATGAAAAATTAAAATTGGATCATGATTCTTTGCTTTCAAACTTTGCTAAGTTAACTCATGAAAGAGATAATGTCATGCTAGAAGTAGTAGCTATTAGAAATGATTTTGATAACCATACATGCTCTACTTCTATTATCAATGATGTTGTGCATAATGATGATTTGAATCTTGTTAAGGAACGCATATCATGCTTAGATTCAACTTTAAAAACATGCATTGATAACCATAAGAAACTTATGGACAAGTGTGCTAAATCTAGTGCTACAAAATCACCTACACACTATGCACACTTGTATAGCAAAGTTTACAAGTGCTCCTTTTGTGGTCATAAAGGTCATTTAGCTAAATTTTGCTATGATGCACAAAAACATAAGAATATTAATCCCACTTGTGCATCTCATCAAGTTTCTTCATCACATGTACACACACATGCACCTAATTCTCATCATAAGCATGCTCATGTGTATCATTGTGATTTTTGTGGTAGAGTTGGTCACTTAGCTAAGTTTTGTTTTGATTTGCTAAAAGTTTCTAAATCGCAAAATATTTCAAGTAGACCAACATTGTTTCAAAATGTTTCTCATTTGCAAAATAATCTTAAAAGACCATCTTTATTTGCAAATGTCCTTCATGCTCCTAAACTCATTAAGAATTTAATTTCAGTTCGTAAGTTTACCACTGATAACTCTGTGACTGTTGAATTTGATCCTTATGGGTTTTCTGTGAAGGATTTCCGGACGGGGATGGCACTAATGAGATGTGATAGCCGGGGCGACCTTTATCCAATCACCACCATCAAAAATCCATCCACTACTCCATCAACCTTTACGGCTTTGCCCTCTCCCCTTTGGCATGATCATTTGGGTCACCCGGGAGCTTCTATTTTGGATTGTCTTAGGCTCAATAATAGCATTGAATGTCATAAATCTAGTAGTTCTAGTATTTGTCGTTCTTGCGTTTTTGGTAAACACATTAACTTGCCTTTTGATTCGTCTATTTTTGAAACTTTGTTGACCTTTGATATTGTTTATAGTGATTTGTGGACCTCTCCCGTTTTAAGTTCAATGGGTCATCGGTATTATGTTCTATTCTTGGATGATTTCTCGAAATTTTTATGGATTTTTCCTTTGGCTAAGAAATCCGATGTGTATGCAAAATTCTCAGCTTTAAAGGCCCATATTCAAACCCAGTTTGAGCGTAATATCAAAAGTGTCCAATGTGATAATGGGTGGGAGAATGATAATGGTCAATTCGGAAAATTTTGTGAGTCTAATGGGATGTCTTTTCGTCTTTCTTGTCCTCATACATCTTCACAAAATGGTAAAGCCGAAAGAAAAATTTGCTCTATCAATAATATCACTAGGACTCTCCTTGCTCATGCATCTCTTCCTACGTCCCTTTGGCATCACGCATTACAAATGGCAACATATCTTCTTAACATTTTACCGAGCAAACTATTGGGTTATATTTCTCCTCTCCAAGTTCTTTACCAACGGAAACCATCTTATTCTCATATTCGGGTTTTCGGGTGTTTGTGTTACCCCCTCTTTCCATCTACAACTATTCACAAGTTGCAAGCCTGGTCTACACCTTGTGTCTTTTTGGGGTATCCTTCGAACCATAGAGGCTACAAATGTTATGATTTATCGTCTAACAAAATCATTATTTGTCGTCACGTGATTTTTGATGAGAGTGTTTTTCCATTTTCCAAATTACATACACCACCTTCTCGCACATGATTTTTTGGATGATGGAATTAACCCATATATTGTTCATCATTTGCAATTGGACGTTGCAGCCCAGCCAATACAAGCCCAGCAGGCTTCTCCCTTGCTACAAACTGCCCAGCCTCCCTCTCCAACTTCTCCTCCCTTAGCCCAACAGTCATCTGGACCGCACCCCTCCTCACCCACTCAAATGTCTTCCCTGTAGCCCACTTCTACAAATCAGCCCCGAATGGTGACCCGAAGTCAACATGGTATTTTTAAGCCTAAACGTCCATTTAACTTAAATATCACGGTTACGAAATCCCCTCTACCTCGTAACCCTTTGACCGCCCTTCGTGACCCGAATTGGAAATTGGCTATGGATGATGAATTTGATGCTCTTATTAAAAATAAGACGTGGGAGTTGGTGCCCCGTCCACGTAATGTGAATGTTAT
>NC_033794.1:67876560-67881292 GCF_001876935.1 Asparagus officinalis | reverse complement strand
GGATTTTTTCCTGTGCGAAACAATTTTCGCACAGCAACGTGCGAAATCGCTTCTGGGCCGTTGGATTTTACGAGCGGCTGTTCTCTCCCTGAACCCCTTTATGCTCTCAAACCCTCCTCCTTATCTCTATCCTCAAACCCTCCTCCCTCTCTCTGGATCGTGGAACCCAAGCTCCCGCTCGTGAATCCCCCACCCCAAATCCGACCCCGACTCCTCCAACTCCGGAGCCGACCCCGACCCGACCGACTCCTCAAACCCTCCGATCCCTCTCTCGCTCGTGACCCCAGCTCGTGAATCCCCGGCCCCAAATCCGACCCCGACTCCGAACTCCTCCTCCAACTCCGGAGCTGACCCCGACCCGACCGACTCCTCAAACCCTCCGATCCCTCTCTCGCTCTCTCTCACTTGGATCCAAAGGGAGCTTGATGATTGTAGGTAAAATTTTAATTTTTTTTAGGAGATTGAAGGTTCTTGTTGTTTGATGCTTGATGATTGTTGGATTTTAGTCAACATTGCTTGTTGGATTCTTTGACTGTCCTCTGTAAAGCCGAATTTTTTTGATCTATGGAGCCAACGGCTTTATTTTTGTGCACAGTGATCTTTGATGGCTTTTTTGTTTGTAAACAATAAACATAAATGTGGGGATCTGATCTCTGCACTTTTATTCAATAGATAGTCTATTAAGTCAACTGTGGGGATCTGATCTCTGGATATCTATTCAATAGATAGTCTAATTCAAGCATGTAAAGAGATAAATAATGAGTGTAGAATGAGGAACTGTGAAATTAAGATAATTAGAACAGAGGACAATATGATATCATGTGATTCATGTGAGTACTGGATGCACATGACAAATTAAGATAATTAGAACAGAGGACAATATGATATCATGTGATTCATGTGAGTACTGGATGCACATGACAAGTTATAACTAGAGCATGTTATATCATAATGTAGTCCTAAACCAAAATTTAGAATTCCAATTTTGAGAAGGCTTGCATAATGATGGATGTATGACTATGAATCTGTCCAGTTGAATTTTTGTGCAACGTGCGAAAGCTCATTTTTAATTTTGATTTATAGCTTGGCTTGACACAGTATTTAGATTTAAGCTTCAAAGATGTCGTATACTTTTTGTAATATTGTTTGTGGTATGTTTTATGTTTTTTGCAGATAAAAGATGAAGAACTTTTCGGAAGAGTTAAGTGGAGAAGAAGATGAGGGTTTAGTTCAAAGAAGATGTTATTGTGAGTGTATTTGCAAAATATGGATGTGCAAGCAAGGACACAATAAGGGTTTGGAATTTTATGGATGCCCGAGATACAAGGGACCTAATTGTAAGGGTTGCAACTTATTCGAATGGGTTGGTGATAACAAGAACATCACAAAAAGGCTGGAAAGGCTAGAAAAAAATGATGAGGTTTTAAAATTTTTTTTTGAATGATGTAACTTTATGTTTGAAATTTATCAGTATCGTTGTATTGATATTGTTGCTCTGTGTTATAGTCAAATGACTGAGCAACATATTAGTGAATGACTGATGTATCTAACTAAGTTGACATGGATGACCTTTGCATGTACTACATTTTTCATCATCATATACTTGTTTTCTTTATTAATTACACCTACTTGTTTGAGTAATTCTTTGCTGTGTTGAAAGATGATATGCTTGGGCGTGCTTCTTTCCATTTGCTTCTAAGAATACATTTTCAATTCTTGCACTTTTAGTTTTATTTACGACGATGTCTTCAATATATATGGTTGTTTTGACAATATGCCATCATTTTGCATGCATATGTTGTATATAATATGTTGTATATAAGTTATCTTTCCACATTTGTATTCATCACGAGAAGTCTTAGCTGGATATTATCTTTCCACATTTTCCACATTTGTATGGCAACACATACATGAAGAGATCCATATCTACCTGAATTTTATGAGGGAATCTACATGCTCCACAAACTTCTTGAATTTTCTGTTCATAAAATACCCGCATGAATTGCTCCTCTTCACAATTAAGAGGTTTCGGAAGAGAGTGTCGTTCAGCTTAATGCACAGAGATAATAAAACAACTCAGTTTGTAAAGAACATTAGGTAAACAGAAGATAATTTTCCATCAAGAAAACCTGATTGAAAATATTTCAATTGTTACAGACTTGAATGTACAAATCATTTACCAACACATATAAGTATAGCTTCAGCTTGAGAAAAACCAAAAACCGAACCTGAAAACCATCTAAAAGTGTCGCATTAAACTGTAAGCAAAGTAAAGATGGAACTAAACCAGGTAGTTCAACCAGATATATAGGCCAAACATTGTGATTATTGAGAAGTCACAACACAAGCAAAGGATAATACAGATAATTGCTAGTGGCATGATGTTCTATGGAAACTGCAGGGCATTTAAGAATGTAAAATAGAACAAAATCTATAATAGCGAATACCTCAGGTTGCTATTATCATCTTGTTCACTACAGGGCATAATACAAATTTCTTATATCATCTTGTTCACTACATGTTGCTAGACTAAATCCTGAAAAGTCAATTCCTCAGGCAGTTCTCAAAGGAGCAAGTGGGCTTGCTATTCTAACAGTTGCAAAAGTTGGTGCCCTTCTTACATACAAGCCAAAAACTCAACCCATAAATATCAACGTACCAACACAAAATATACAAAAAGTCGACCCAAAAATACAATCACACCTCAAAAAGCCCAACATACACAGATACATAACGACTTCAACCCCTTCTCACCAATAGTGCTATGATTTGCTCCGCCAACCTTGATCAAAATTCACGCAGTAGTGAGAACTTTATCTGTATTAAAAAATTATAAACAAAGTGCTTCATCACATTAACAAAATCACATTATATAACAAAATGGCAATGTACAAGTTATTCCGTATGTATTAACCATTACCTTCCTCAAAGGAATCTTCTAAATCATCAGTGCAATGTACAAGTTATTCCGTATGTATTAACCATTACCTTCCTCAAAGGAATCTTCTAAATCATCAGTGGCTTCATCAATATTATCTTGTATGTATTAACCATTACCTTCCTCAAAGGAATCTTCTAAATCATCAGTGGCTTCATCAATATTATCTTGCTCCATTGAATCACTAAAAAAAGTTGATGATAAAAAATCACATTAAAGATCATTGCACGGTTGCACCAACTTAAAAAAAAAGTAAAAAAATAGCATTAGTATTACTAAAAAAATAATACAATACCTTGACAACTTTAGAGGGCAATTTCTGCTATCATGATTTTTGTCCTCGCTTTCGAACAAACATAACTTTTGCAAATTAACTCTCTATCCTTCCCATAATTTGTTGTGCTATTACGGATATCAAAACTCCGGACTTTCCGTAATTTCTGTAGAATTTTTCGGCGTATCCTAAATTGCCGAAAGTCATTTCTATTTTTGGTTTTAAGTGCTCATCAACAATTGGCACAACTAAGTTATCTAACTGAGAGATTTTTTTCATCAACAACATGGGAGCAACCATCTTCAGTTTTCATTGGATCAAATATCAAGAATAATTTTTACCTACAAAAATAAACATCAAGAACAAACCATCAAAGACCACTGTGCAAAAAAGTAAACACTATTCTAACTTGAATATGATAGATATGTTAAGATATGTTACGCAGATTAAAAAAAAATGTCAATTAAGGCTTCTACTTGACAGGTCAACAAATAATCCAACTTGAATTTATATTTTATTGCCTAATCAACCATGGGCCTAGGCTCTAATTCAGAAAGCAACTAGGAAGGGCCCAACGTGGTAGCAGAAGAAAAAATTACAATTTGTTTAAAGAATAATTAGAATGGAAGCAGAAGAAAAAATTTTCATGTAAAATAGCACATGAGTAGTCATTATAATTAAGTAATTTTTAAGGACAAGTAGAACCAAAACTTCTGATGAGGAAGGGCCCAACATGGTAAACATTCCATGGCATTGCTTTGATGAGTTCAAATTCTCTTAAGAAATTGTGATGTTTCCAGTAAATTAAAGGATCATCTCTGAACCTGAATGTTTGTAAGAACCATCATAATCATGTATATCTCATTAAACATCAAGAACCTTCAATCTCCTAAAAAAAATTAAAATTTTACCTACAATCATCAAGCTTCCTTTGGATCCAAGTGAGAGAGAGCGAGAGAGGGATCGGAGGGTTTGAGAAGTCGGTCGGGTCGGGGTCGGCTCCGGAGTTGGAGGAGGAGTTCGGAGTCGGGGTCGAATTTGGGGCGGGGGATTCACGAGCTGGGGTCACGAGCGAGAGAGGGATCGGAGGGTTTGAGGAGTCGGTCGGGTCGGGGTCGGCTTTGGGGCGGGGGATTCACGAGCGGGATGAGGAGTCGGTCGGGTCAGGGTCGGCTCCGGAGTTGGAGGAGGAGTTCGGAGTCGGGGTCGGATTTGGGGCGGGGGATTCACGAGCTGGGGTCACGAGCGAGAGAGGGATCGGAGGGTTTGAGGAGTCGGTCGGGTCGGGGTCGGCTCCGGAGTTGGAGGAGTCGGGGTCGGATTTGGGGCGGGGGATTCACGAGCGGGAGCTTGGGTTCCACGATCCAGAGAGAGGGAGGAGGGTTTGAGGATAGAGATGAGGAGGAGGGTTTGAGAGCATAAAGGGGTTCAGGGAGAGAACAGCCGCTCGTAAAATCCAACGGCCCAGAAGCGATTTCGCACGTTGCTGTGCGAAAATTGTTTCGCACAGGAAAAAATCC
>NC_033794.1:67820597-67875049 GCF_001876935.1 Asparagus officinalis | reverse complement strand
CCATCCTTTGATATTTCTATGATAACTTTTGACAGAAAGCTTCCATTCAAGTAAAGTCAGTTTTATACAAAACTAGATTCAAAATATGATCTATCGTTTCAAACGAGAAGTCATTTGGAGTTTTCTTGACAAAGTTACGGCAAAAACAAATGTAAATTTATGCCATCCTTTGATATTTCTATGATAACTTTTGACAGAAAGCTTCCATTCAAGTAAAGTCAGTTTTATACAAAACTAGATTCAAAATATGATCTATCGTTTCAAACGAGAAGTCATTTGGAGTTTTCTTGACAAAGTTACGGCAAAAACAAATGTAAATTTATGCATAGTCTAGCGTAGGCCGAAAATACAGATCGGAATTAGTGCTCTTGCATCATCTCATTTCATAAAATGAAAAATTTGTCAACAACCTCCAAACTCTAAGAGGATAAACTATGAGTAAGTTTGATGCCACACAGGCTTGTCCATCAAAGTTCAAGAAATTTTTTTTTGGCTTGTGTATTCAGTGATGACTTCATCTTTATTGAGAGATGATTGTAATAATTGCAAGTATGAAATATTAAAATATTGTTTTTTTGGAACATCTATTTGCTATGAAAAAATATCTAATTTACAATATAATAAATAAGGTTTATTTAAAAAAATGAAATTATTTCTTAAAGGACATTACATAGGTTACAAGAGTTTCAAAGCTAGTTGAACATGCTTCGTACTCAGCTTTGAGATGTTGTATGTTAGGAAAAATTTATTGTGCCTGATGAAACTATTGTATAAAAATTTCTTTTTTGTCGAAGGTCTCCTTCAAAAAAAATTTATTCTTGAAGCATGAAGCTTTTGAGGTGCATGGTCGTCCATTCTGGAATTTGACCTCCATACTTGAACCCCTTTGCACCTTGAGAATAAACTTTTGAAACAGAGGAGAGAAGCCTAAAGGTATCTGAACTTATTTTATGAGTTAAGGCTACGTTCATTTATTTTGCATTAAGGAGCAAGGCCTTAAGGTTTCCTAAAATTTATTTTCTGCATCATGGAACATGCCTCAAAAATTTTATTCTCGAAGCATAAAGCTTTCGAGGTGCATGGTCCTCTGTTCTAGAATTTGACCTCCGTACTTGAACCTCATAGCACCATGAGAATGAACTTTTGAAACAAAAGAGAGAAGCCTAAGTGTTTCTGAACTTATTTTGATGAATTAAAGTTATGTTCATCTATTTTGCATTAAGGAGCAAGGCTTTAGGGTTTTCTAAAAATTTATTTTCAGCCTCATAGCTCATACCTTAAAAATTTTATTATCGAAGCAAGAAGCTTTCGAGGTTCATGATCCTCCGTTCTGGAATTTGAACTCCATACTTGAACCCCATGGCACTTGAGAATAAACTTTTGAAACATAGGAGAAGCCTAAGGGTTTCTGAACTTATTTTATGATTTAAGGCTATGTTCATCTATTTACATTAAGGAGCAAGGCCTTAGCGATTTCTAAAATTTATTTTTTTCATCATGGCCCATGCCTCAAAAATTTTATTCTTGAAGCATGAAGCTTTCGAGGTACATGGTCTTCCCTTCTGGAGTTGAACTCCAAACTTGAACCCTATGGAACCTTAAGAACAAACTTTTGTAACAGAGGAGAAGCCTAAGGGTTTCTGAACTTATTTTTATGAAGTAAGGCTATGTTCATCTATTTTACATTAAGGAGAAAGGCCTTAGGGTTTTCTAAAATTTATCCTCTGCATCGTGACCCATGGCCAAAAAAATTTGATGGAAGTACTCACTGTAATTCCACAAGGTGCGATTGAGAAACCTATACAGAATATCAACTAATTAATTTTAAGTCTTATTCAATAAGAAATAACAAAATTGTATTACCTCGTGGTAGTAAAATAGGAAACTAGTCAATAAATTATGTAGTGGAACGACAATAGAACCTACAAAGTAAAGTAAAATAAAATAAATATATCTAAATTAAAAAAGCCAAATGGTCTTATTGTTAAAAAAAGAAACATGGAGACCTTAAAAAATATGAACAATAAAAATTAAAAAAAAAGACAATACAAGATAGATTATGTAAACGGGAGTAAAGAACGAAAGAGATTTTTAAAAAAGAGGCATACGTGGAAAAAATTTTGAAAAAAAAGAAAAGTAATGTAGGAACCGATGAACAGTATTCGAATTAATAGTAACGAGGTAAAATGATGAATAGTGCTCGGATGAATAGTTTGGAGTAAAAACGGATGAACACTGTTTGGATGAATAGTGACAGGTAAAAAACGGATGAACATGGATTAGATAAATAGTAACAAATATATGAACAATAATGGGGTGAATAATAATAAAATGAATAGTAATAACATATGTGAACAGTAATCATTAATAATGAATTTTTTTCCCTATTAAAAAAAAGGAAAAGAAAAGATGTTTACCTATAGTCTTCCTCAAACAATCTAACATAACATCAATTAAAAGAAATATATTTATACATACATACGTGTGTGTGTGTATATATATATCATATATATATTATATATATATATAGTATATATTATATTACGTATTATATATATATATATATATATATTGTAAATCCATACATATATATATATAATATATATATAGATAATATATATATATATATACTATATATATATATATATATATATATATATATATATATATACTATATAGTATATATACTATACATATATATATATATATATGATACATAATATATATATATATATACACTATAGTTATATGTATATATTATATATTATACATATATTATGTATATATATATATATATATATATATATATATGTATCTATTAAATATATGTATATATATATGTATTGTATATGGATATATGTATGTATATACATATATATATACATTACACCTATATATATGATATACATACATATATATGATATATATATATATATATATATAATATAATATATTATATATATATATATATGTATGCGAAAAGTGAATCTCGTGACACCCTAGGTTCCCACCTAAGTGACGCTGGCCTAAAATCCACATCATTGCCCTAATGTTGTTTTTGGATATGCTGCTCTGCTGAACTTGATCTACACGGTTCTTAAACCTAAACACTCAATTTTGTGGGTGAACGCGTCGGTGTTTTGACCCTTCACTCACGTCGCCGCAATTTAACTGGTTCGAAATGAATAGAACTTTTTAGAACTCAACGATGGTGCAAAACACCGAACGGGTTCACCCCAAAATCTAGTGTGTGGTTTAAACATGTAGATCAAGTTCAACGGAGCGGATCGTAAAACAAAAATATTGGATGTTTGTGATTTTAGCGGCCGTGTCCTTCTTAGGTGCGGAGGCCTACGGGTGTCACCTTAGATTCACTTTTCCATTTTATATAGTATATTATTATATAATATATCATATATATATATATATATATATATTATAACTATATATAATATATATATATATATATTATATATATATATTTCTTTTAATTGATGTTATGTTAGATTGTTTGAGGAAGACCATAGGTAAACATCTTTTCTTTTCCTTTTTTTAAGAGGGAAAAAAATTCATTACTAATTATTACTGTTCACATATGTTATTACTGTAGGCGTATAAAACTGCTTATAGGTCCCTTAACACAGCTCGGCACGGTGATTCGACAAACCAACGAACCATCGGGCGATATATCCAAGCATGATCATTGGACCACAACACCGAAGCCAAGGGACACGCGACGAAGCAGATTAACGAGGCGACGAGGTTAACGAACCGCACACAAACAACGGAATACATCCAATCGCGTGCCCAATCAAGCTAACGGGTCGATAAATCAACGAGTCATCCAACCGTAGAGTCCACCACATCAAACAAGATCGGGAGTGGACTCGAACTCGAACACCAAAGAGGATTTACTGCCAAATCAGGATCCGGACTGCCAAATCAGAGACCAGTTCAACAATAAAGTTCGGATAAACCGCGAAACCGGAAAACGGGCGAAGAAGCAAACACCTGGAGGGCTCGGCCAAAACCGAGCCACGAGCCACCCCTTGGGTGGCTCGGTGGCCGAGCCACCTTGGCCGAGCCACTTAGGTGGCCGAGCCACTTAGGTGGCCGAGCCACCCCCGGCCGAGCCCAGATCTGAGCCCAGATCTGGTTTGAGGTGCCTATAAATAGACTTGAAGGCTCATTGTTTAGGAGGTTGGATTTTTGGTTGAACTTTTGAGGTGAAAACTCTGCTGGATTGAGAGCTAAACTTCGGAGTTTTGGAGCTTTGAAGACTCGGACTTTTCAGATCTGGTTCTTGGCGATCATCCACGTCAAATAAGGCAGGAGTTCGAGAGAGATCAGATCTGAGATCTACACGGTCATCCTCCGGATCAAAACTTGGTTTTTGATCCCGAGAAGAGTATTGATTTCGCTTGGTCGATTTCGATTACTTAGGGCTATTATTTCCTTGGTGAAATAATCCCCTCGGCTGTTATTTCCTTCGTGAAATAACACCCGTCATACCGTGTTGATCCGATCGGATCAAGATCGCGCGGTGATCCACGGATTAACCCCGACGCAGGCAAAGAACCCACACAAGCAAGAGACCGCAAAACAGGATCTTGTGACAAAGAACCCACACAAGCAAGAGACCGCAAAACAGGATCTTGTGATTTGTTCCGGAAAAGGAAAGTTGTAATCTTTTAAGAGACCGCAAAACAGGATCTTGTGATTTGTTCCGGAAAAGGAAAGTTGTAATCTTTTAAGATTTTCTTTTTTTTTTATTTTGTTGTAACCGGATCTTATAAAAAGACCAGATCTTTTGTAACCGATAAACTGCTGCTCAAGAAAACAATGACATCAATGAAAACAATTTTTCCTGTGAACAATCTGGCGACCACAGTGGGAGCCACCGATCTCGCTGCCGAGATCGTTGCGTCACAGCCGTGGATCTTGATCCCGGTCGAGGAGGAGGTCGAGTATGAATTCAACCAACAAAAGTTCGAGGAGTATCTGTCATCCTCATCCGGATCCACCTCCCCCCTCAAGTCCAAGAAGTTCTCCTCCAGGAGAAAAGTCCGTTGGTACGAAGAAGTGCAGAATACCAACGAAGATCTCACCCCAATTAATGCCAAAGTTGCATCGGGTGAAGCTCCACCGACCTCCAACTAGGTCAAGTCTATTCTTGCCAATTCCTCCGTCACTGAGGGAGTAGTGACTCTTTCAAAGAGAGCCCGCCAGAGGCAACGTCAACGCTTGGCACGAAAATTCACGAAGGTAATGGAATCCACTGATGGGATCTGCTATAACGCGAATCTAAAGAACAGGAGAGGCAAACAGCCTCAACAACTGATGAATGGCAGCTCCTCCAAGCCGCCAATGAACGAATGGATCCGTGTCAAACGGAATCATTCGACACTTGAAGAGTGCATTCGCAAGCACCACGCACTGCTAGCGCAGCCACGGGCTCAAGTCTAAGAAGCCCGCAGAAGACTGCAGAAGGAAGTGGTCAAGAAGCCGCCACCAATCCGCCAAGTATGGAGGCCGAAGTCTGAAGCGGCGATTCAGGCTAAGGAACAATCTTTGCAGCCTTCAACGCAAGTTCAACCTCCGGCGAACCAACCTAAATCACCGGTAATTCCAGTAGCTACTCCGGAAGATCCCGCAGAATTATCCCGAAGAAAGAAGTCAGTTTTGGAGTGCCTCGGTCCACTTCCCGATGAGGGATGCAAAGCTCCAGTTCAAGAACGTTTGGGCCCGATAAAGAAGCCCCGAACGACTCAACATGCTGGGAGTCGCCGCCACCTTCAACATGACAAGGAGTTCATGGCAGCTACGCGCACCAATTTGCGCATTGAAGTCCAGGAGCCCGTTGAGAACTTACGCCCACAAAGGCATGTTTCGAGGCGCGTGACTCTTGAAAGCCCAAAGAAGGCAGTTCGCCCTCAGAAGGAAACATTGTCGTCTGATAATGATAACGTTATACCTGAGAAGTCGTGCCAACACACGATAGGTTATTCCGACCTTCAAGCCGAGCGATTCCTCAAAAGGAAGAAGGTCGAAAGAAGCCAACCGATGGCTAACCCTCTGAATCCGAGTCTCGTTTCCCATGAGGAAAGGAAGGCACCTACAACGGTTGTTGATGTTAATCAGACATCGCAATAGCAACCCCAAAGATAGCAGAAGACTTCAGATTCGAGGCTCCAAAAAGAGTACTCATTCAAGAACGAAGACGTTTCAGCCATCTTCGAGACCCTTCTTAAAAACAACAAGATTAAGCTGCCACCCATCACAAATCAGGAGGAAGCTGGCAATACTATGGATCCTAAGTACTGCGCGTACCATAGGAGGATCCTCCATCCCACCAAGACTTGCTTTACTTTAAAGAATATCATCCAAACCTTGGTTGAAGTCGGTGTCATAGCGCTAGGATAAGCCAAATGAGAACGGCAACACTCCGATAAGTATAAGAGTATAAACTGCTCCTTTCTACACTCCGATAAGTATAAGAGTATAAACTGCTCTTTTCTATACTCCGATAAGTATAAGAGTATAAACTGCTCCTTTCTACACTCTGATAAGTATAAGAGTATAAACTGCTCCTTTCTAGACTCCGACAAGTATAAGAGTATAAACTGCTTCTCAATCCTCCGACCAGTATAAGAGGTTAAACTGCTTCCTGATACTCCAATAGGTATATGAGTCTAAACTGTTTCTGCTGTTAACGGGAAGTTCCTGGAGAATTTTATACGTAATATTCTTAAGGATAACCCGATCATACAACCGAATGCAATGATAAACCCGGTTTCGCGAAGAAGCTGGGGGTGGATGATTCATGTAACGGGAAGTTGCCGGAAGAATACTATATGTAATTTTCTTAGGGATAACCCGATCATTACAAACAAAGTGATAAACACTAAATTCTCACTGTGATTTCCGAACACTCTTTTGCTGAGAAGAGATTCGATCACTTCGTTGGATCAATCTTTCCTCACAAAATTCCCATTGGTGTTTGACAACTCACAGTCTTCCATCACAAAATTCCCCCACCGATCAGACTAATTGACGGTGGGACCACTAAAATTCTTTTCGGTTGAATCCACTCAAACTCCCAATGCGTCTGTGCACTCAACATTCCTATTGTTAAGTCCGAACGTAGTACTTGGAATTTAATATCCTAATCATTGATGATTGTTAAACCTTCCGTGTTAAGTATTTAGGACCACAGTCAAAATCCCCTCTCGATTCCCCCAATGAACGAGAGGTCCACAAATTGAGCGATCAAACCTTCCTACAGTTAGGATTGTCTCAAAACACCCACTTGGTCAAACCTTCTTACAGTTAGGACCACAGTCAAAATCCCCTCTCGATTCCTCCAATGAACGAGAGGTCCACTTTCAAATCGAGTGATCAAACCTTCCTACAGTTAGGGTCATCTCAAACTCCTGTTTGGTCAAACCTTCCTACAGTTAGGACCAAAACCATAATTCACTCTCGATAAATGAGAAATTCATCTTTAGTTCGGTAATCAAACCTTCCGACAGTTAGGGTTATCTGAATCTTTTCGATTCTCGGAGTGGAGATCCCACTCTTAGTTTCACCTTTCTGGATTCTGGGGGTGGAGATCCCACCTCGAGTCTCCTTTCCAGCTAAAGATAAGATATAAAATTCTTCTTCCTCAGTGTCGGGAGATAGAATATAAAATTCTTCCTCTTCCATTTCGGGTTCGTCTTTGCCCCAAGAGAAGACACCACTTTTTTCAACTCCCAAAATCTGTGCCTCATAGGTACGGGGAATTTTATCCCGAATCCTAAGTAGGGATATGTCAACGCCTAACACGCGTTGCCGGTTTAGTCTTTCACCGATTGAAGAAGACACCAGAATTCCAGTCTAGGAAGTTTATCCCGAATCCTAAGCAGGGATAAGTCTGCACCTAACACGCGCTGCCGGTTTAGTCTTTCTCCGTAGAAAAAGACACCAAAGTTGAAACCTAAGCAGGGATAAGTCTGCGCCTAACCCGCGCTGCCGGTTAGTTCTTAATCGTTAAAAAGAACACCCGCCCACATATTCAACATTGTAGCAGGTTGTTATTAATAACACCAAAATTCATGCCTTACACGCATGGGGAATTTCATCCTGAATCCTAAGAAAGGATATGCCGACGCCTAACACGCGTCATCGGGTTAGTCTTTTACTAGCCAAGAAGACACCAGAACCTGATTCTGGGGACTTTTATCCCGAAGCCTAAGTAGGGATAAGTCAGCGTCTAATACACGTTGCCGGGTAGCCTATTCCCGTAACAATGGCGAAGCCTATGTATTCAACATCATAGCACAAAGTCTAAGAGAATTCACTCTCTTAGCACAACATTACATGCGGGACGGATCTAGACAATCCGCATGCTAGCCCGACTCAAACGGTAGTCGGTAAAGGCTAATCAAACCCGTTGAAGGCTGGGGGTTAGCCAAAAACCCCAAAGTCAACGCCTAACACGCGTCGCCGGGTAGTCTATTCCCGTGAGAAAGACGAAGTCTACATCATAGCACAAAGTCTTAGAGAATTCACTCTCTTAGCACAACGTTACATGCGGAACGGATTGAGACAATCCGCATGCTAGCCCGATTCAAACGGTAATCGGTAAGAGCACGTCAAATCCGTTGAGGGCTGAGGATTTGCCAAAAATCCTAAGTCAACGTCTGATACACGTTGCTGTTTAGTCTTTTCACAGGAGAAAGACGAAGTCTACGCATTTAATATCGTAGCACTAAAAGGGTTAACTCCTTTAGCTTAATGTCACATGTGGAACGGACTTAAACAATCCGCATGCTAGCCCGAATCAAACGGTAGTCGGTAAAGGCTCATCAAACCCGTTGATGGCTGAGGATTTGCCAAAAATTCTATAAATACGAGTCATTGACGCATCAGCTCTGTTAGCTGGTCTCGTGACTCGATTATCTAACAACATTAAGATAAGATCCACACATGCAGATGAATTTGGGTCATTATCAGGTCGGTTCAGCTCATTCTTAATACTCCAATAAGGTATACGAGTATAAACTATTCCCTATTTTTGTTGAGAAGTTTCTGGAGAGTATTTTTCTAAAAATATTCTTAAGGATAACTCAACAACACTCCGAAAAGTATAAGAGTATAAACTGCTTCTCAAGACTCCAGCAGACGTACGAGTATAAACTGTGTCAAGCGCCGGACAATGCGTTGTAAATTAAGACTCAACGCCAACAATCGATTGTCGGTTCTATGTTGAAACAGTAAACACGAGCTAAAGATCAGAAAATCAGGAATTGACTTTAAGTTCAAAATTCCGACAACGGTCAGACAATAAATGCAGCACCGGAACCCTTGCAGGCATTCGACAAAGCACCGAAATAGCTTGGAGGATTAAAAGAATCAAGAATAGAAGCCATTCCAAGGTCCCGTTACACCGATTGAAGGTTGGGACAATCATATCCAAAGTATTCCAGACTCTTCTATAAAAGAATGAGGCTGAAATACTTTGGAGGGGGTATCTGTAGGTGTATAAAACTGCTTATAGGTCCCTTAACACAGCTCGAAACGGTAATTCGACAAACCAATGAACCATCGGGCGATATATCCAAGCATGATCGTTGGACCACAACACCGAAGCCAAGTGACACGCGACGAAGCGGATTAACGAGGCGACGAGGTTAACGAACTGCACGCAAACAACGAAATATATCCAATCGCGTGCCTAATCAAGCTAACGGGTCGATGAATCAACGAGTCATCCAACCGTAGAGTCCACCACATCAAACAAGATCCCAACCGTAGAGTCCACCACATCAAACAAGATCGGGAGCAGACTCGAACTCGAACACCAAAGCGGATTTTCTGCCAAATCAGGATCTGGACTGCCAAATCAGAGTCCAGATCAACAATGAAGTTCGGATAAACCGCGAAACCAGAAAACGGGCGAAGAAGCAAGCACCTGGAGGGCTCGGCCAAAACCAAGCCACTCCTAGGTGGCTCGGCCAAAACCGAGCCACCTAGGTGGCTCGGGCAAAACCGAGCCTAGGTGGCCGAGCCACCTCGGTGGCCGAGCCACCTAGGTGGCTGGCCGAGCCACCTAGGTGGCCGAGCCCAGATCTGGGCCCAGATCTGAGCCCAGATCTGGTTTGAGGTGCCTATAAATAGACTTGAGGGCTCATTGTTTAAGAGGTTGGATTTTAGGGTTGGAACTTTTGGAGCCGAAACTCTGCCGGATTGAGAACTAAATCTCGGAGTTTTGAAGCTTTGAAGACTTGGACATTTTCAGATCTGGTTCTTGGCGAGCATCCACGTCAGAAAAGGCAGGAGTTCGAGAGAGATCAGATCTGAGATCTGCACGGTTTCCCTCCGGATCAAAGCTTGGCCTTTGATCCCGAGAACTAAAGGCTATTATTTCCTTGGTAAAATAGTACCCCCCGACTGTTATTTCCTTCGTGAAATAACACCCGTCATACCGTGTAGATCCGACCGGATCTAGATCGCGCGGTGGTCCACGGATTAACCCCGGCGCAGGTAAAGAACCCACAAAAGCGAGAGACTGCAAAACAGGATCTCGTGATTCGTTCGACAAATAAGGAAAGTTGTAATTTTTATTTTCTTTTGCTTTTATTATAACCGGATCTTATAAAAAGACCGAATCTTTGTAACCGATAAACTGTTAACAAAGTAATCAATGGAATCGAAGAAAACAATTTTTCCCGCGAACAATTGCTAGTTGATAAGTGGCACCCATATTCTTCAAGCCAAAGGGCATCACTATGTAGCAATACACCCCCAGTGGTATTCTAAAAACAGTATGCTTTTCATCTTCAGGATACATCTTGATTTGATTATATCCGGAGAATCCGTCCATAAAAGACATCCTCTCATATCCGCAAGTATTATCGATCATGACATCCGTGATAGGGAGAGAAAATTCGTCTTTTGGACAAGCTGCGTTAAGATCACGAAAGTCAATACATATCCGGACCTTACCGTTCTTCTTAAGAACTAGAACAATATTAGCGACCCAATCCAGATGTTGTTCCTCTCTGACAAAGCCTGAGTCTATAAGCTTTCTGACTTCTGACTCAATATCTTCCATGATCTCTAGACGAAATCGATGCTGCTGTTGTTTAACGGGTTTTGCATCCGGATCAATGTTGAGGTGATGCATGGCTACTTTTGGGTCAAGGCCAGGCATATCCTCATAATTCCAAGCAAAGACATCTATATATTCTCGGATGAGAGATACAAGGTCCTCTTTCTCGGATGGTGATAGGCTTTCACTTATGAAGATAGGCTTAGGGTCAGATTCATCTCCCATGTTGACCTGGATCACTTTATCTTTAGTAGGTGGTTCGCGCTATTCGAAGCGCATATCCCATAAGATGTTAAGGCGTTTGATCCAGGGATCATTGGTTGATTCGATTAACTTTTCGTCACCTCCTGCGTCTTCATCTGGATAACTAGTTAAAACCATGTTCACGGTCAAACTTCTAAAGAAAGGCCTGATGCTGACATCAGATTCCTATGATGATGTCCCAGATGAATGATCATGACACAGATAGTTACTGGTTTCATTTTCTGAGATAGAAGGAGTTGTGATGTAGCACACACCTCTTCCAGTCTTTTGATAATAATCCGAAGGTTTTCCTTCAGGGGTGAGAGACATTCGAATCGGTGTTTGCCTTCCTTTCCCGAAGTTTAAACCCTGTTTTTCATTAAAGTTGTATCCCATTCGTTTTATCAGATGTATAGAATTGGGTTCTTGATAATGGAATTGAGGGATCCCATTATCTTCTTCTAAACTTCCTCGTTTGAGTAATTCAGATTTAATTTTACCAAAGTAGATCGGGTTTTGCCCTTTCCTTTTGGACGGGACTTTAAAGAAAGCCTTATGTGCATCTTCTACTTCTTCATCTGAAGCGATGGATGACTTAATCGGAAATTTAAGGGATGCCTCTGCACACAATGTGTGTCATGGGTCGGTACCTGCATTAAGATCATTCTCTATTTGTTCATTTTTAGAGGACACATCAAACAAGTACGCCAAAATAAAATCTTCATTAATGCACTACTCGCCCTCGCTCGGTACATTATTATTGTTCTCATCCTGACCCATTACATTTAAATTCAACTCCCATGGACAATCTTCTTCAGGGTCTGGCTCGACGTCGGCTTCATTACCACTGTCAACATCTTCTTTCTCCTGTGATTCTGAGTAGGAAACCGAATCTGTGTGGAAGTTTTCCACCCCTCTGAAAGGATACTTTTCCACAATCAGGGTTCGGACACCCCCCTCATCATTAACATACTTCATGACCTGATGTAGGGTCGACGAGACAATGCGGTTTGTGTGAATCCATGGTCGTCCTAACAATAAATTGTAGGACGTGTCAGCATCTATGATGTAACATGTCACCTCGGACTTAAGATCTCCGATTTAACACCTAAGCTTGATCTTCCCTAGGGGTCGAGTACTGTTGGCATTAAAACCGAAGATAGTGGTCTGAGTGGTGTTCAACCGATGCATGAGAATCCCTAAGACCTGCATGACCCTGTAAGGCATGATGCTGAGTGCTGAGCCCGGGTCAACTTGAACACGGTTGATTTCCGAGGACCCAATGTACCGTGTGTAGTACAAAGGTCTGTCATACTTGTGCTTTACCTACATATCGTCCTGAGTGAATGATATGCATGGTAGACTTCTTGCTGCTTGTAGGCATCGCAGGCAAGATTGATCTTCAAAATCTTCAGGAATTGGAATGACTTGTGAGATAAAGATTCCCGTATTCTTTAATGCTTCAATTAGAGCTTCCTTGGTGGTTTTGGACAACCTCAGGAGCTCGTATAGGGTAATCCTAGCTGGTATATTGGCTAATTGCGCCATGATGTTGAACTGGAAAGGAGCACTTGATTCCCCAACTTCTTGAAGAACATTCTTATTGTACCAAGTTTCCTTTTGTTTCCTTTTGTCAACTGACTTATTGGGAATAGAACCCCCAGCGTCTTGGTGTTGTTCTTCTGCTTCTTGAGCATTCTGATCGTAGTCCTTCAGGTAAGATTTTCCTAATCGAGTGCCAGGATTGCCTCCCGGATATGCTGCAAGAACAGTCCTTTCTTCCTCTGAGTTGGTGAGAGGTTTGAGATGATTATCATTCTCATTTATGGAGGGGCTAATTATGTTAGATGACTTAGCCTTGCCTCTTTTCTTTTTGGACGAGGTATTCGTCCACTGTTGGTCTTCAACCATAGGATGTCCCAAGAACCTATGATAACAACAGTAATTAGGATCATCCACCTTTCCTGCTTCATCTGGTTTTCTGATCTTAAGGAGTTGCAGTTTGTTGTTCTTCCGAAGTAGTTGGAACAGGGTGTCCACATGCTCTTCTTTGAACGAGTATTGCTTGGGCACTCTTTGTTGGTTCGGTGCTTTGCCTTGCTTCACAGGTGGTGCACGCGTGTTGGTGTCGGCAGCTAAAGTCTCCTTTCCCTTGGAGAGCGGAGCATTGTTCTAGTTACGTTACTGTTGTAGCTTGGGTTGAGTAACTTCTCCAGCCTTAACCCGAGCAATGATTTCTTTAGCTTGTTCTCCTTACGAAACCAGTTATCTCCAGGAGCGGCATTCCGCTACCTCCATTTGAGCAAGGAGCTGGGTCTGCAAATTGCGCCTGCAAGTTTCAACCAAGGTCGATTGGGTCATAACTGACGGGCATCGTAATACCATGCTGCGGAATCTTTCAACATAAGTCTTGATGGACTCTCCTTTCCTCTGCTTGGTGGCGATGAGAGTTGGGATTGAGACTTCTGTATCATCTTCGAAAAACCTGGCCAAGAAAAGCCTTTCTAGATCTACCTATTTTTAAATAGATCCAGCAGGCAGCTTCATGAACCACTCAAAAGTAACACCCTTAAGGGTGCCGATGAACAAATGGGTCAGAATGGCGTCGTTTGCTACCACATCTTCTGTCTGTGACTTGAAATAGTAGATGTGTTGGTTCGGTGATCCTGTGCCATCAAAGGGCTGCAAGGTTAGAGCCTTAAATTTTGGTGGATAGGGAACTGTGTCCCATTTAGCAGGATAAGACCGTACTACCCCTTCCTCATGAAGTTCGCTTCTGTTGGCAATTGCGTTGAGGCGGGCTTCTAGCTCATCCATTTTAGATGACTGAAGATGTAGCTCTCTTTCCATCTCCTTTTTGTTTTCAAAAGAGGATTCCAGGTTGTGATTTTCACGATCTGAATTCTCGGGTGCTTTTTGCTTTCCCTTTGACATTGTCTTCCGGGAAGACTCAGGTCTTTGGCCTTTTTCAGCAAGGAGCTGGGCCAGCATATCCTTCATTTGGAGAAGGGTTTCTTGCTACGCTTGAAGCATGGCTTGCTGCTCGTCGACTCTCTTTTCTAAGTCATCGTGGCCTCCGGTCATGTAAGCGGGAGCTTCTCGTGCCATGACAGAGCTTGATGATTGAGAATCAGCAATTGCTGAATGTTCGTCATTGGAAGTAATCCCTTTGGCCAGCTTTTGATAGTTAACCGAGCGGATAGCTCCTATCCGAGTCCGAGTGTGTCGATATACTCCTTCGAACTCGTCACAAATTTCCCGAACAGTCGGAGAATGACTTCTCTCTGATTCATCAGAGCCGGGAGCCAAGGCTTTCCCTCTGCCGATCACATTGATAGTGACTTCAGGGTATTCAGTTTCGACAATCTTCTTTTTGTGGCAATGTTGTCGTTTGACAGGTCTAGCGACGTTTGTTAATCTGTTGAACACTGATTGTCGAGGTGCAGATGAGCAATAGTGGCATTCCGAGAGGACCGCAAAAATAAGCCGCTCACATTGGCAGGAATGAGCTGCTTGCGGTGTTGGTCTTCTTCTCGACAACAATTCCCGTAAATCCGACACTTGAGAGGAGCTTTTCACCGAGCATGAAGACGGAGATGGAACCCCTTGCTCTTGAGTAGGTAAGACTGGTTCTTGTCGAACATGGATTTTAAACCCATGTTGGCCTTTTTGAACTTGGCAGACTACGTCGCGTTCTTGAGAAGAAACGCGAAGGTCACGTTTAGATTTGTAAACATTAGGCTGAGACCTACGTTTAAATGATGAAACAGACCACTGAGGGTCGTGTTTTGGTTGGACGCACCCATGGGGTCTGCGTTTGATTGATGAAACAGACCCCTGAAGGTCATGTTTTGGTTGAACGCACCCCAGAGGGTTGCGTTTGGTTGGTGAAACAGACCCCTGAGGGTCATATTTCGCTTGAACGCTCTCTTGAGATATGTGTTTATCTTTGGCAGCGCCTTTTTGAGGGCCGCGTTTTGGATGAACAACGTGCCACTGAGGGTCGCGTTTCAGCTGTATCACCCGAGGCTCATAAGTGGGTTCATTGCCATGAAGCGTGCGTTCTGGAGTGGAAACGCATTGTTCGGGCAGAACCTCAGAAACGCGATCCTCACATTGGGCATGGGATCGGCTTTCTCGAAGATGTGCTCGTCTTATGGATCTTCTCCGTCTTCGAGCGGCGTTCTTTTTGACTTGTTTTAAAGCTTTGGCAGCAACGTCATCGGCGTTTATAGAGTCTGTCTCCTCCATAGGCCGTTTATGACCCGTAACACGTCGTGTTGACGCGGACGTGGAACGTTCAACTTGCTGGACGAGTTCGGTAGAGGCTAAGCCCACTCTTTTGGTGGAGGGGCTGTTTGATGAATCTTGACTGAAGGAGAGGGCTTTCTTCAGCACTTCAGTAACAGTTTTGATCTCTTTGGAGATCTTGCAAATGTTGTGCCTAGCCTTGGGGCTAAGCGATCTAGAGGAGAGAGCTTCCTCGTATTTGGCTTGGTCAAACTCTACGATGAGAGTTTTGACGGTTGTTCCCGTGAGATGAACATCGGATTGCGCCACCACTTCATCGTCAGAGAAGCTAGTCCCCAGTGGAGTCATCATTTTTTGTTTGGTGAAAAATTTGAAGTAAGTAAAATGAAAGAAATTTGATTTGTATTCTCTTAATCTTAATTACAATTTGAATTTCAATTACAAAAGAGAGGAGAATGATCTGGATTCTCCCCTTTGTTTAATTCTAGGTTCTTCACGGTAGCGATGGAGTGCCTCATTCGAATGCTTGCGTCGAATTTGCTCTCCGTTGACGATCCGACCGTCTTGTCTCGTAGGAATAATTAGCTTATGTAATAAGTTTGATGGATAACTCTTAACGAGTTTAAAAACTCAGAACGAGTTAAAAATTCTGTGGAAAGAGTTGTTAAAACCGAATAATCGGTTAAGAAATCAAGTAGATTTGTTTGTTGCTGAAAGATGCTCCAAAATTTGATCTTCTTGTTGCCGAAAATCCAAGAGATCCCCCCTTTGGTGATCAAAAAATCCGATCTTCTCTCTCTAAGGAACTAATCTCCAAAACATGAACTCTCTACTGCAAAGATCAAACCTCAAAATCCAACCCCTACTCTGTTGAGTTTGTTGAGGTTTTATAGGGGATAAGGGGTTGTAATTGCCCCATTAATCCGCTCCTAAGTGGGTGTGATTTCCTCAGATCGTGGGGAAAACGGTTCTGAAACCGTTCGACTCATATTTGAATGAGTCAAACGCCTAATTTGACGTTCAGGACCCTAACTCCGTGTCCTAGGATTGAGACGCGGAGTTGGGTGTTGATTGAACATCAAAAACTTGAGGGCCGCTTGCGTTTTGTTTGTTGCAGCTTTGAAACACGGGGGTCGCCTGCGTTTCAAGAATTGAAACACGAAGATGAATTCCGCGTTTAGAAGGGGTTAGTTAACTTGTAACCTCTTTTGTAGAGCGTTGCAATGACCATTATTCAGTAATCTTTGCTTTAACTGTTGTGGGGTGTGAAAGTCGTCAGATTGTAACTCTCACTGTTGATTGTGAATACCACTAAATAGATTTTTCATTAGTTATCGGAAGTGTCGTTGAATTGTAACTCTTCTCGATCCATATTTGAAAAGTCCTCCATTTGCAGTTTTCATTTGTTGACATGAACGTCATCTGATTGTAACTTTCATCATTGAAATATAGAAGTCGTCGGATTGAAACTTGATGGGGATCAGCTATCTATTGTGATTTTTAGACAGCCTACAGATATATCAGCTCATGATTAGACATGACAGCCGGTTTAAATCCTAATTTTACCTTCATCTTTCTCATGTCAGTGAATGTTAACTCTTAGGGTTAACATGTTAACTCTTATGGTTAACATGTTAACTCTTTACAGTTAACATGTTAGCTCTTAAACATGTTAACTATTAAGAGTTAACATGTTAACCATAAAGAGTTAACATGTTAACCCTAAGAGTTAACATGTTAATATAATAACCATAAGCCTGAACACAATTTTTTCAAAAAAAAAAAAAGGCTGCAACACATTGTTGAAAATTGGAGGGTTAAGACACATTGAAAGTTAGATTTTGAGACTAGAAGCAATTTTCCCTTTTATTTTTGATAAAAACATCATAGAAATAAGCAAAACCCGACCGTATCAAAGGGAAGCAACTTAACCGAGAATTGATTTGCAAAAAAACACACCTCAAGTTACCCCCTCTTCCGCCGTCAATCCCACGAGCACGCGCGGCTCACACTCTCCAGAGCTCCCATGGAGGGCGTCGGTGCCCGCCTCGGCCGCTCCTCGACCCGCTTCCAGCCCGCAGTCGCCTTCACCGGACCAGTGAGGAAGTGGACCAAAAGGTGGGTCCCACTCCCAAACCCTAGCACCACCAGCAACAACTCCTCCTCGTCAAACCCTAATAAGACCTCCAACAGCGAACCGTCCAACCTCATGCTCTACAAATGGACTCCAATTTCTCCGTCCAAAAACGATGGAGTTCCTGCCACACCCGAGGACCCGCCGAAGAGGAAGTTTCGCTATGTTCCGGTACGATTCATCTGGGTTTTTTTTTGGATTATAGGGTGAGAAATTTCATGCTTTGGCTGTTCTTTAAAATCCCTTTTGTTCATTATGATAATTTCTTTCGATTTATTTCATCCAAAATAGTAATTTAGGACGTGGGTTTTTCTTTTGGATGCTCCTGGATGTAAATTTGGTGCTTTATATGGAATCATAACTTGAGTATGATTTGATTTTCGGAGTTCTTAAAAGAGTATTGAAGTGTTTCAGGTGAGATCTTGGTACTTGTTGAAGATAAAATTAGAATGTGGATAAGGGTAATCTTTAAGTGTTCCTGAATTTTTATTCGGCAGAGAGTGAGGTTTTATTTTGGTAGAGAACCATAGGGATGCTACTATTTTTTTGGGAGATAGGAAATGTGGCTTCTTGGTCCGTGGATGTGTGTGAGGTTCTAAGAAACAGAAATAGTTGAAACCATTTAAAGAGGATGAGCAAGAAGGTGGTTATTAGAGAAGTCAATTGCTTGCAGGAAGGTGAAAACATTTGCCCATGACGTGCATTCGAACTTATAATTTTTCACAAGCTAAGACATATGTTTTGTGTTGAATGAGTAATGCTAATTTTCATAACCAACTCTATCTAACTATAGACTCTTTTTGAACTAGTACAACTCTAGAAGTCACATCTTGCATCAGGAATATGGTTACTGATAATCTAATTAATCTCATAGTATGACTTAATGTTCTTGTTAGTTAAGATTATGCCCCTAACATAATTATGTTTTGTCTTGGATTTTAGCATGCTACTTAGGAAACAACTGACAGTTTAGAGATAATTGAGTCTTAAGTAGTATGTCTTTTAATCCATATGGAGTTCAATTTATCTTTTGTCAATTTATCTTTTGTCAGACGTTTTATAAGACAATATCAGAATACAATATGCAGTCACAACTCTTGTGGATTTTAAGTACATATGAACCCAAAAAATAATGGATCCACGACTATACACTAAAGAATCAGTTGATCTATTAATTGTTTGAGATTCAATATGTAATCTTTGAGATTATGGCAAGCTCCGCTAATGCATTAGTACTGTGAGATTTGGAATATAATCTAGAGTAAATTATCATAATTAGGGCCTTTTATGTTGATTAACAAAGTGGGATTTTGACTTGCTCACTAAACAAAGTAAAAGCCTAACAAGCTCCAAAAGTTTCTTTTATCGCTAAACATAGAAAATTCCTAAGAGCCCTAAATTCTAAACAAAGGGCTTATTACAAACTGGTAACAAATAAAAAGTTTTCTAGCTGGTTTTGGAGACTGAATAGGGAGTTACTACAACCTTTAAACACACATGGGTTCAATTGTTTAACTGACAGAGGTCAGCTCGAGAGTAAAGTGTTGATTTTGCATGTACTAGAGTAGTTAGTATACTAGAAGGGTTAGATAAGTTTGTTTAGGCCCACATTGGAAAATATGTATTGCATTTGTTTTTCCTTCAATAAAAAGGACTGTACCCCTCGGGCATTAGCTAACTTCCCCTACACAATGACATGCTTCTTGACAAGATGAGAATTAATAAGAACTAAACTGTTTTTTTGGTCGAATGAAATATTATACTTTATTAACCAATGAGAAAAGATAATACAAAATCAATGCTCAGGTATACCTGAGATACAGATCATCTTGAAAGGAACTAGTGGGATGAATCAACTATTACAAGTTTACAACTCTGTTTACATATGAAAACATATATAAAAATAGAGCACAAATGATCTTTTCAAAGGCTCTATCCACTTAATGTACTCAAGAAGAATACAATTACTTTTCAAAGACTATCCACTTAATATACTCGAGAAGAATACGATTATGAAAGGTAGCCATGATTACCCAAAGTTTGATTTGCCAAACAATTTTAGCAACCCCTTAACACGTTATATTGTGGTTTCTTAAATTCCTTCCCTCCTATAGAATGTAGATAGTAGCAACAAAGCTTGCATGTAATTTGTTCTTTTGTAGTTACCTAAAGAGCAAGTCTATTGGCACTCGCTTAAAGTGACTGCGGATCCGCACTTGCCAAATAAATCAGTCGTAAACTTATTTATTCCTTTTAGGTTAAATAAAATCCTTGAACTTTGGAGGGTTTGCAAGTCCTTGACTACTTTAATTCTACACAGCTTCCTACACTTTAAGGGGTTTTGCATCGAAACCCCCTTGAACTTCTTTATTCTACTGAACCCCTTACACATTAATGTGTCACATACTGACTATATGTCCGAAAAGGTGAAAGTGCCTATTAGATGTCAAAATTTAATAAAAATGATTTAAAAGTAGAAGGATGATGTTTTGAATGATAAGGAGTTGATAAGGAGTATTTTTGTCTTAATTTATCATGCGAATGCACGTGACTTTCAATTTTACGGTGTTACTTTGGCGGCTTAAAGTGGAAAATCTTTAAAGACTTCGATGGAATAAAAGAAGTTTAGGGGGGTTATGTGTAAAACCCCTCAAAGTTCCCCTCAAAGTTTGGGGGTTTTAAAATTTAAATAGGAGAGTTGTCTGCAAAACCCCCAAGTTAAGGGTTTTTTTTGAAACTATTTGTCTTTGCAAAATTTAACGTGTCATCTATATGTACATTTAAAAAGTAGAGGAAAGAGAAAAGGTCAAATGCTAAATTTTAGGACAACCCCCTTATTGGATGATTATTAGATAACCCTATAACTTTCAAAATACCAGAAAACCCCTTAGGGTTAGGGATTATCAGAAAATCCCATTATATTTAAGATTTTTTTCTTCAGAAAACCTTCTTTAACTTTGAGATTTTATCTGAAAACCACTTTAAAACAATTACTTTTTAGGGGGTTTTCTTGATAAATTGTCAAAATTAAAGGTTTTTTAGAAAACCCCTAAACTTAAGGGGGTTTGTTAATATTTTCAATGTTTTGGTGGGTTATCTAATAATTGTCCAATTTTTTTTGGGGGGGGGATGTATAATAATTAGCCAAAATCAAATATAGTGCACAAATCATTTAAATCTCCTTTCAATAATTTTTTTGTTTTTAAAATTCTATAATATTTTACTATTGCTATAAGAGATTGCTTACAAAAAAATTGATCCATTTATCTACATTCAAGGATTAATTGAACAAAAATGAAAACTTAAGGCAAGAACATAAATTACCCATTTTCACGAATCAAATGCAGTGCACGAAACATTTAAATCTCCTTTCAATAATTTTTGTATTTTTAAAATTACTACGAAAGTTCAATAATATTTTACTATTGCTATAAGAGATTGCATACAAAAAAATTGATCCATTTATCTACATTCGAGGATTAATTGAATAAAAATTAAAACTTAAGGTAAGAACTTAAATTACCTATTTCCACCAATCATCCCAGTTCCCCATCCTCATGGAAAAAAGGAAGATACTGAAGGAACGAGAGAGTATTTCTTTTGGGACTCAGATGTAGATTGTTCTATATTCCGAAGGAGAAAAACTCCTTTCTATTTATGGGCGTTCCCTCTCCACCTGCGTCCCCAAAAAAGTTGCCTACTATCTCTCTAAACCATTCTCTTCGTAAGACCCGATCTCAACGGAAGAAATCCCAGAATGTGAGATATTCCCAACAATCGGGTCAGATTTTTAACGGGTTGGGTTATAGATTTGGTCCATGAGGCCAAAACCACTTACATCTCCCACTTGGCCGAAATAACCAAATGTTTTCCAAGCACACACTTACACTATTTGTGAGATGTGACTCAAGATGTAATTCCATACTCCCACTGTCCGTGAGATATATTCACTTTTCACTCTACGTGAATAAATCGAGTACAACCATTACCTATGATTGTCTCCTTTCATTATTCATGAAAGTTTCATTGACTTAGACATTTCTAAGTCCCATCAAACCAACATGTTTGATGAATGTACCTGCTGAGATACCCTTCGTCAAGGGATCAACAATCATGTCACTAGTAGGAATATAAGTCACACCGACTTCTTCTTCCTCCACAATATCACGAATATAATGATATTGCATCTCAAAATGTTTTCTTTTAGAACTGTTTGCACCACTGTTGATCAAGCTGATGGTTGCTTGATTATCACAGTATATCTCAATTGGTCCATCCACCAAATTGAGATCCAAATTCTTTAGGAATCGTCTTATCCAGATTGCATGAGTAGCGATCATACTACAAGCTATGTACTCAGTTTTTTGTGTGTATCTTACCACACATCCTTATTTTTTACTACCCCGAGAAACAGCTGCACCACAAAAAATGAACAAATGTTCGAAAGTGGACTTCACGTCATCTTTGTCTCCTCCGAAATCAGCATTGGAGTAATCAAGAACTTCAAGCGAGTCTGCTTGATAAACTAACTTATGGTACACAATACCTTTCAGGTACTTCAAATTCCTCTTAAAAGCCTCCAAATGTGCTGGGCCAGGATTACTTTGTTATCTACTAACCAAACTCACCGGATATGTCAGGTCTGGTCTAGTACACAACATTGCATACATCAAGCTTCTAACAGTTTGTGCATACGGGACACCAAGCGGTTTCTGCTCTTCTTCAGGACATTGTTCTTTACACAACCGTTTTTTCATAACCAAAGGTGTTGGTGTAGGATTACAATTCTGCATTCCAAATCTTTTAAGTATTGTATGCAAATATCTTTCTTAATTTAAACTTAACATTTTAGACTTTCTATCCCTAAGGATCTGTATACCAATAACATATGATGCATCTCCCATATCCTTCATCTCAAATTCACTATTAAGTGTTGACTTGATTCTTTCAGCACTTCTATGTTATTTCTAGCTAGTAAAATATCATTTATATATAGAGATCATATTGTGAAACTGCTGCCACTCTTCGAGATATATACACATTTATCTAATTTATTTGCAATGAAACCAAGTTGGATAACCGTACTATGAAATTTGAGATACCACTATCTAGATGACTGTTTTAAACCATATAAAGATTTTTTTAATTTATATACCTTATTTTCCTGTCCTTCAACCTGAAATCTCTCAGGTTGATTCATATATATTATTTCCTTCAACTCTCCGTTGAGGAATGCAGTGTTGACATTCATTTGGAAAAATTCCAAGTCAATATGTGTTACAATTGCTAAGATAATTCTTATAGAAGCAAATTTAGCCACGGGAGAATAAGTCTCCTGATAATCTATATTTGCCTTCTGAGTAAAGCCTTTAGCAACTAATCAGGCTTTAAATGTATCAATAGACCCATCAACCCGATATTTTTTTTAACACCCATTTACATCCTATGGACTTCCTATCTTTTGGTAAGTCAATAGCTCCTATACATTGTTTCTCTCTATTGAGTCAAGCTCCCTTTTCATGGCTTCCAGCCATTGTTCCGATTCATGTGTGTTCATATCATCCACATAATTCAAGGGATCAGTGCTCATCTATGTCAATATCTACTGAGAAACATGATGGTTCACATGAATACAGATAATAATCATCCATCCATGCAGGTGTTGTTCTAGGTCTTTTATTACCACTAAGGCTGACAGGTTGGACAGGTTCACCTGGTTGATTTTTCATAGGCATATTCTCATTTAAAGGTTCATTTTCCATAGTTGGATGATGTATTTCATCAACTATATCCAGGTCATCATTAAGAACATCATCTAAGTCTAGCATAGGTGTACTGCCTCTTGACCTTGTTCCCTTTCCTCTAGATTTTTTTAGAAAAATAGCATCTCTATTTTCAATGACCCCTTTATCTTCATGGAAGAATCTATATCATTTAGATTTTTCAGAATAGCCTATAACTATAAATCTACACTTTAAGGTTTTGAGATCCAGCTTATCTCTAACCTGATATGGAATGAGAACATGTGCAACACAACCCTATTTTCTTAAGTGACTCAAATCAGGTTTGTGTCCATTCCAAATCTCATATGGTGTTGACTCGACTGATTTTGTGGGAATTCCATTCTGTTGTGACGTGTAAGGTATAGTGGTATGTCTCTTAATAACATAATGAGTGCAATAGTTTTCAAATTCTTTTGAGTTGAATTCTCCACCTCTATCAGTTCTTAACACATTAATATACCTTCCAAGTTTCCTTTCTACTTCTGTCTTGTATCTTTTAAAATATTCGAATGCTTCTAATTTTCTGTTTAAAAGATACGCAAAAGTATACTTGAAATAATCATCTATGAAGGTTATAAAATATTCTTTATTACCTCGAGTCTTTACGCTTAACGGTCCACAAATGTCAGAATGAACTAACTCTAAAAGTTTACTTGCCCTCGCACCTTCAGGAAATGACTTTCTAGTCATTTTTCCTGTTACGCAGTGTTCACAGGTAATGTCCTTACACCTGGCAGATTTGATAACAAATCCATTTTAATTATCTGATCTATCTTTCTGTTATTAGGGTGTCCTAGTCTTATATGTCTTAGATCAAAATCAGATAAAAGACACGAGGAATAAAGCAAATCAGACTTCTTATTGCAAATTTAAGGTTTTACAACGGAAAGACAGACAAATCATGTTCGGGTACAAACTTGCCCATAGCATACACTTTTTTGTCTTTCTCAATAGAGACTATTATTGTAAAACCTAACTTCAAGGCCTTTCTTCAGGAAAACTGGGACGGAGATTAGATTACGTCTTATGCCAGGTGCATAAAATACTTCCTTGAGAACCATGATGCTGTCATCAATATCCAATTTGTACGAACCAATACCTTCAACATCTAGGTAGGTATTGTTCCTCATGTAAATCATTTGATCTCCTTTCTTCACCTCCTTGAAGTCGCGTATCCCTTTCTTCGTCTTTGTAATATGTCGGGTTGCTCCCGAGTTAATACACCAACCACCAGCGTTAGTAGTTGCAACATTGCACTCAATGACGTCGATGAACTCCCGCTTACCAGATCCTCCTTGTTCTGGGTGTTTGGGATCGCCTTTATTCTTTGCCTGTGGATAGTTAGCTTTTGAAGTGGTCGAACTTCCTACAGATGTAGCATGATCTAGAAGGTCCTTTCTTACCGCGAGCGCGTTGCTGGCCAGGTCCTTTGAAGGAAGGCTTGACAAGTCCAATCTGATGACTTCCTTGTGCCTTGCGGTAGTGAGCTGCATTTGTTTCTTCTTGCTGCACAAGGTTCACATCTGAACCTTTCCTCCTAGCTAGTAAATCCTGTTCCATTGCTAATTGGGCTGGGAAGTCAATAACACGTTTAATGGTTCCATTAAGCCTAAGTGTTGTAACGGCCATATCTAGTGACGGTGGCAGGCTATTCAAAATAGTTGCCATCTGCAATTTCTCAGGAGTTTCAGATCCTACTGAAGCTAGGTCCTTATCCATGACAATCATCTTGTTCACATGTTCGGTGACATTGTCACCTTCTTGCATACGACATGAATTGAATCTATGCATTAAGAGCTGTATGTTCACCTCAGAAGTAGTGTCATATTTCTCCTTAACTGCAAGCCACATTTTCTTAGCCGTATTATAGTTTTTAAAAATTTTGATTAAACTATCTTCCATGAACATTAACATCAAGCTTTTAGCCTTATTGTCCTTAAGTTGCCACTGATCAAGCTCTTTTTTCTGAGTGTCAGTGGGATCATCACCAAGAGTTTGGTGCAGAAACATCTAGGACACTATGTAGATTGTCATGGATAAGTCCGTACTTAATTTTCCTATACCACATGTCATAGTTGGAACCATTAAGGCGTTCTATTTTTGCTAGTGCAGATGCAATCAATTTACTAGCCATGACGATAATAAAGCTGTATGATATTTCAAATGGAATGGATTTCAGGTGCTAAAATATAAAACTAACTTAATTAATTGATACTAAAACATCTATAAATAAAAAAGTTAAAAAGTTATACTGTAACTATAATAATGAAATATAAGGATAAGATATATTAAAAAAGTTGATCACAACAAGATTAATAAACGTTAATTGCAAGAAGCAAATAAATGGTAAGTATTATTAAGGTTAAATCAGAGATTAAAAAAATGGAATTTTCAACTGTAGCAATTTAATGAAAACTATAAATTGAGGATCCTTGTATAAATATACTAGCTAATTATAAAATACTACTATAACCATATAAATTCAGTAAAAAAATTATTTCTTTCCTTATTTAACAGACCCCTTTTCCGTTTTCAAGCAGATCCAGATTAAAAAAAAAATCCCCACAAGAAAACAAAACAATGGGATGAAAAAAAAATCGATACCTCCAACAGAATTTTGATACTTACAGTGAGGAGAGAAAAATTGAAGGGCTGAGTCCAGCCGGAAGACGGCTATTTACGAGTGGTGACGCGGGTTAGCGAGCGCGAGTTGGCGGGCGAGTCAGCAAACGAGTCGGCGGTGATTGTTGGCGCGGGATGAAAAAGAATTGATGCCTCCAACAGAAGTTTGATACTTACAGTGAGGAGAGAAAAAATTGGAGGGATGAGTCTAGCCGGAGGGCGGCTGCGTACGGGTGCGACGCGGGTCAACGTGAGTTGGAGGGCGAGTCAGTGAACGAGTCGGTGGCGATTGCTGGCACGGGTCAATGGAGATCAGAGGAAAGGGAGGGCGATTTCGGAGGTCAGAAGAAGACGCGGGTCGACAGAGCTCCACAGGAGTGCTGGCGGTGGGAAGGAGGCTAGGGTTTGGGGATCAATGTGGCGGGCTCCGTAGGCGATTGAATCGCAGGTGGAGGAGGTGCGGTCGGTTGAGGATCTCAGGCGACGGGAGTCAGGCGCAGGAGGTGCGAGATCTGCGAAGAATTTTAATGGAATCGAAGGGTATAAGGCTCTGATACCAATGAAGGAACGAGAGAGTATTTTTTTGAGACTCCGATGGAGATTGTTCTATATTCCAGAGGAGAAGAACTCTCTATTTATGGGCGTTCTCTCTCCACCTGCGTCCCCAAAAAATTTGCCTACCGTCTCTCTAAATCATTCTCTTCGTAAGACCCGATCTCCAACGGAAGAAATCTCAGAATGTGAGATATTCCCAACAACCGGGTCAGATTCTTGACGGGTCGGGATACAGATTTGGCTCATGAGGCCAAAACCACTTACAGATACGTGCTTGCTTTATGGGGCAAGTGATAATCGACAGTCGCCTAAGGTCACTGCTGCTAAACTTGCTCTCACCTAAAAACCATTCCAGAAAAAAACCCCATTTTGCATTAGTGGAATTGAAAATTTAGCCATTTGATAACCTGATTCCGAACAACGCTTGAAACGTTACATGAAAAGAGCACGTGCTTGTGATCTTCTTGAGCTTGGTCGCATAGGTAAGATGCATTAGCTAATGATATCTCTAATTTCAATTTTATCGAGGGTCATTAATCTTTTTTCATAACCAGCCACACAATATATGAATGCTTAGGGAAATTGAGACCACCACAAACTATAGAATGCCAATTAACATAAGGTGAAGAGTCAAGAAATCATTCATAAGCATCACTCAAAATGAATTTATCTTCTTTACAACAACTTTGCTGTTTCATTTGACCATAATGAATTTCCCATTTCCGTAAGATTTTATCCCTCACTTTGAGGATTTATTTCCATCCCAAAGAACTATCGTTCTTAGCTCTAACATTCCAATTGTTATCCCTTTTTAAGTACTATTCATGAATCCACTTCATCCATAACAAATCTGTCTTTTCATTAATAGAGCAAAGGTGTTTAGTAGTAGCTACCAAACTGCAATCCTCAACTGATCCCAATCTACCTTTATTATGACTTTGACATATTCTCCTAGAGACAAGCGGGGTCCTATATATTTCCAAAGAGCCTCTCTGAAGAAACCTTCTGCATATGCCATCAATCTTGTGGAATATTTTTTTGGTAGCTCATAATTGCTAGATCAAAATAGATGAACATCAAATAGAAAACATCAAATAGAACACTCCTAGTATATATGACCATCTCTGCATAAAACAAGTGTCTATTTTACAAGTCGTGAATTTGAATTTAAATTTGGATATAGTTGATGACAATTAGCTGCTGATAATCTCCTACATACCAAAGGAACATCGAAATATCATATGGTAACCCTTTCATAGCATTAGCCAAGATTAGCATAACTCTGATCCTAACATTCAGATTCCCACCCCTAAAAACATAATACATTTATCTAGATTTTTTGAAGTTCAGACATTCTATTGAAGCTTTATAGGAACTTATTCAACAAGAGTAATATCCCCCTTGCTAAACAATAACAAATTATCCCTCTTTTTTGCATATTTGTGATGGTAATGAAGACACCTAAATCTTGAGTTTTGTTCAGCCTCTTTGTTGATAGATAGAGGAAAAAATCCTCTTGTCTCAAACCTCTCTTCCCATGAAAATACTTGTGAAGACAATCATTAAAGAAAAATTTCATTCCATAAGTCTTATAATTTTGACAACTCATGAGATGAATGCTTCAAGAATGTCCTCTCCAATTATAACTCACACTTGTATAAAAAAGGTTCAGAGAATCCATCAAGGCTAGGTGCTTTTATTGTGGATATAAATACATTTTGTGAATTTCAGCTCATTAACCTTTTGATTAAGAGTATCTCTGTGCATCAATCGTGCATCATTGAAACAATAACCAGCAATAAAAAAGTCATTGTTAGGCAATTGTAGATCATTGTTAGAGGTACCCATCAAATTTTCGTCAATCAAATTTATCTCATCAGTAATTCTTTCCCCTCTCTATCGTAGAGCACCATGATTTTATTATTATATCGGCTTCTTCATAGATTTATGGAAAAAAACCTCTCATCACTCTCAAAGCTTTAGCTTTTGTCACTTTTTCACTATTTTTTGAATAATAATTTCTATTTAATTTCTTAAACTCCACCTTGAGCTTCTTAAGCTTTTGCACAATTATGTACATTTTGCATCATCTAGCAGGGAAACTCCACGAGTCTTCAACAATTTGCATGAATTTATCATTATTGGTCCACATTTTGAAAAAAAAACGAGATGGTTTTTTCCCACCATCTTTATCTTTTACTATAGATATAACAGTAGGCAATGATCTGATAACACAATTTGCAGAAATTTTATTTAACTATTGTATAATGAAGAATCCAATCATCATTAAGTAACACTATCAATAGTACTCCAATTTCTATCAACTTCTTATCGTCTATTTGACCATGTTGTGTAGTTGACCAAGTGAATCCATATCTTCTTCAGGTGACAAAGATTATAGGCACTAATACAATCTTGAAATCCCTTAAACTTCATGAGTTGATATAGGAGCACCATCACATTGTGAAGTCCCCTCGAGTAATCCAATGCATAGAAACTGAGCTAGATAATATCAGTGTTTCCTCTCATAACTACCTCTCAGCTCCAGGTGATTTAAACCATAAACAAAGCTAGCCATACACTTCAAATTATTTTGATTACCACAAAGGGCTATGGAGTTTATTGAAATTTTCTTTATAGGCTTCTTGAAGTCTAAGAAATGGGACCAAATGAAACTTCTCCCTAAGTTGAACGAAATTTAAAAAAGACTTGATACTTTATAAGCAGACAAAATTAAATATTTGACTTAATGCCTTCTCGTAATCAGATAAAATTCATCCTTCCAGGGAAGAGGCATATGCATTCTCGGGCTATATTTTTAAATTTTGAAAGTCTTATATAAATAAAAGTCATGACTTGAAACTAAGATGAAAACTTTGGTACAATCCTTTTGAATGCCCATATTGAGTGTGAAATCAAAATTCTCATATCCTTTGGATGCTAGTATGTTGTCCGAAATTACATGCAATGGCCCTAAAATGGGGGAAAATATAGACATCTGACTCTTTGGTATCACCCATATGTTGGAATTTTGGAATTCTTGGTGGAGTTTTGGAAGTTTGGTTTAACTTATTGTCACAATTGCATGAACAACAAAAGTCCTCGGGATTGGTAAGTGTTCCTTTAGAAATATAAGGTGAAATCATGTATAACACCCTTTGGCAATGGTTATGCTGCATTTATCCCTCATTGCAATTCACAATCACCTTACATCCTTTTGAGGAGGGTGTAGATGCTAATGAACCAGACTCTCTCCACATTGTGATACTGAATGCTAATAAATCACGAAGACAATTTATAAATTTTGTTTCCTTACACACCTCTAGTAGAAGTGCAAGTGATGTGCAAGTTAATTGTAAAATAATCTGAATGCTCATATCCTTGGGTTATATCATTATGCCCAAACATGGCGAAGTTCCACTCGAAACCAAAACCTTCAAGGTTTCTCCTTTAGTTGATGGCTATACAATTTATACTAAAAATTATCCAGATATTCATATCCCTTGGAATGTTGTTATCTCCACATTGTGACACTGAACTTTGATAAATCACAAGGTCAGTTCACAAGTTTAGTTCCCTGACACACCTGCAGTTGAAGTGTAAGTGATGTGTAAGTTACCTGGAATAAATCTGAATGCTCATATTCTTGGGTCTTGGATCTTGGACTAACTCATACACATATATTGTGGTGTCCAAACATAATGAGGTTTTCACTCAAAACTAGAATCTTTACGGTTTCTCCTTTAGTTGATGGCTATGCAGTTTTTGCTAAATATTATCCAAATACTCACATCCCTTGGAATGTTCATACTATTGCGAGTTTTTGAATCTTAGCCCAAACTCTAGAAATATATCGAGATACATAACTGTATACGCAGCTTCTCTTATTGTTCCTTTAGACAAAAATAGTACATGACATGATTCCCTTAAAGTATCAGTTTGCCAAAACTTAGCATTCTTACTCTCATTTTAGCATCCCACACCCTTTTTGAGCCTGTTTAGTGGTAATAAATCATAATAAGTATATATGAATATTGGCACAACTTTAGTTAATAATTATCTTTATATGCGCCCTAAAAGAAAAATCTGAATACTATTATCTTTTAGGATGTCTATATTCTTGCACATTTTGTACCTTTGTGCCTAATCCTAGGACCATATATGACAGTTTGCAAATGCAATTGAAACTACCTGACCCCAACCCCTACTCCTTGTAGACAAATACCAATCCCACTCCAGAAAGAACAAAAGAAAGTTCCACTTCTTTATCGTGTCCATTAGTCATTCTTGAACATTTACATTTTCAAATCCAGAATTGGAAAAATGCTGACAAATAGAGCTCTACTATCTAATGGAATAAATTTGCAATTCGAACATGACCATCTCTAATATAAGTATCATCTGTGAGTTTTATGAATGTGCCCCTGAAGTATTCATATCTTAAATTTTTTAAACATGTAGGAAAATGAAACTGTTATTAACTTATAAGCATATATATTGAAGGGTATATAAGTGTCATTATTGGCTTTATTGATTAGCCTTTTTTATTTTGAAGGCATTGGTCTTCGATTATGATCCTGCGTAGTGTAAGTACCTACGATGAGATCCACATCGCTGGGAACGATGGACTCATCACTAATCATCATCTTCCCCACTCTCTGTTGGCAATGTAGTCACCAAGGGAAAGGGAAATGAATAAATTGTCCCCTGACCCTTTTCGTCGGTAGTAAAAAACGCTCTAATAAGTAATAACCTTTTAACATAGGAAAATACTCACTGCAGCCATGCCACCAATCTTACGTCATCAATCTGCATGAATGAGATGTCACAAATTTTCTATTTGAAAACACAAAAAAGTACATATAAGCAATCCAAGTGTCAGAAATTGTTATTTAAAACACAAAATGTTATAGCCCTACATGTTAGCTATCTACAAAACCAGCTCTATCACCTATCTAATTAATCCAAGGCACCCTCCATCTTTCTATAAAATCTTGGATCATCTTACATTCAAATAAACCCAAAGGATTCCTTCAGCCCTCCCACCTCCCCACCACCCCCACCCCCCCAAAAAAAAAAGTCATTTTTTGAAGCATTTCACGCTACCAATTCGTCAATCTCGATGAAGATCCTCTCGTTCCCGCCTTTGGTTGGTCAAGCTTCATCCTCTCAACACTTGACTCGTTCTCATCCAGCCCAAGCAAATGCCCCTTTATTTTGGTTTCTTTCATTTCCTCACCTTAGCCTCCAGCCTCTTTATTTCTCCAAAATTCCCACGCTGCTTGCTGTGCTCTTTTCTTCTGATGGTCATCATGTTCTCATCCACTCTGCCACCAATAATTATCACTTCCTCGATTTGTTTTTTTGACACCCCACCGGCCATCGTGAAATTCTCATTCCTCCACGTCTTCACGCATCTAGCACTCCTGGATAGGTGGAGGTGGTCTCCTGGATAGCTGACATGTAGGGCTATGATATTATGTGTTGTAATTATAATTTTTTGACATTCGGTTTGCTGATCTATACTTTTCTGTGTTTTCAAATAGAAAAATTGTTGACCTGTCATTCGAGCGAATTTGATGACATAAGATTTGTGAGGTGGCTGCACTGAGTTTTTCTTTTGGTGTTAAAGTGATATTAGATGTTTACCACAACCGATGAAAAGGTTCGAGAGACAATTTAGTGGTTTCCCTTTTATCCTGTGACTAGGTAATCGGCGGAGACCAGTGAGGATTATGATAGGTATGATGAGTCAATTGTTGCCTGCGATATGAATGTGTAGACACATCAGATAGAGCAGTTAAACAAAATAAATAGATAAAGATCTGTCGGGGTAAATACATAGGAGCAAATTATATATTCACGTTTTACCTCATACTTCAGAGAATATCACTTCTGAGTTGAAGCAGTGAGATCCAGATATTAGCTCTTGCTTAAAGTTATACCAGGCTAAGCTAACCATGAGCCAGGTAATTGGCAGCGGTAATTGGACCATTCATATGACTTGCACATGCTTGTATTCATCTTCTTCCTTGAAATTGGTTTTTATGGAAAGGAAGAAGAAAGTAATACCAGATAAAAATGGTAACCCTTAATTCCTATATGAATTCTAAAAAAAAAAAGATTAGCAACTGAGATGAAATGTGTTTTATCTCTCCGAAAAGATGAACTCCCTTCCTCCCTTTTCCTCTCCCTCTCTTTCTCTCTCTCATGTGCGTGTGTGTGCATGTGAGCAAGCATGCATGCAGTTGATGTTCTGGTGTTGTTGGAGCTGGTGTAGTTGAAGTTTTGTAGTTGTGGAGCTAGCTCTTTTCATATATTTTCTCTAGAATGATTGAAATATGAGAAGTGCATTGAGGTTTTAAAGTATGATTAAGGAGACTATGTTCTCATATTTTTCTCAGTGTCAAGAGTTAGATGTCTGAAGAGGAGTAGAACTAATCGTGTTTCATGCACCATTAATGCATTTGGAATCTGCGTAGCAAACATTGCATGAAATAACAGGCAACAACATTAAGAAATGAACTAAGAGAGTTTTTTTTGCTTCTGAGCAAGGATTGTTTACGTTTTCCTGTACTTTCCTAATATTTTAATCACTTGTTCTTTTGATACCTTTTCCTTGTAAGATATTTCTAAAATTGAATTATATATAAAATCACACTACATTATGCACAATGGATGTGAAAAACACCGAAGAAATGTCTATAATTGCAAATATATTGTGAAATTGTTTTCATTTGCTGGAAGGGTGTGAATGTCCCTGGGCTTATACAGGAACTGTGTTCATTAGAACATGGTTTATGATGGACTTATTCATGTTGCATGTGATGCCACATGGAAAGAAGAAGCTGGCACTTTGTGAGATTGATTTTCTTGATGGGATCACTTTAAAATGTTTGAGATACAAAGATACATTTGAATCATTAGAATAAGGAAGATTATGCTCATTATTAGAGTTGATGCATCTCTGGCTCTTGTATACAACGAATGTAGTACTTTAGCCATTAGCGAGGTTGAGTCCCATGCTTAGAGTTGACACCTCTACTGGCCAGTGCACTGGGAAGTAGTAGTTTACTGGGGTAATCACGATTTTGGAGGGATTTTAGGCATTATATGCTAAGGCATAAACATAAATTGAAATTTACAGTTGATTAAATGAGTGTTCAGGTAAGGATTTCAAGATTAATTGGAGCTATTAAATATCAACCGTTTTGGACTCTAATTTGACATGTACATTATAAAATAACCTCTATGTTAGCAGGTTTAGCATAAATTATCAGGATCGAGTAGGGCTTTTATAATTTCATTCAAGATTTTGGCTCATGCAAGAGTTAATGCATCTTCTGCTAGTGTTTACAAGGAAAACAGTAGTTTAGTGAGGTTGGGACTCACGCATAGAATTGATGCATCTATTGGCTAGCGTTTACGAGTAGTAGGTGAATGAGGTGATCATAATTTTAGAGGGGTTTTAGGTATTTTATACAGAATTGAATTTTATGGTTGATTAAATAATTGTTCAGCTAAGTATATAAAGATCAATTGGAACTACTAAATGTAAGCAGTTTGGATTCTTGTTTGACATGTACGGTAAAACATCCTCTAGGTTAGCATAAGTTATCAGGAATCAGAAGGGCTTTATAATTAATTCATTTAGGTCAGGGTTTGATAACTTCGATGAATTTGAGTGTGTTGTCAGTATCAATTAACAAGTAGAGAATCTCCTTCTACTTTGAAAGTACTCGGTTGCACACGTGTCCGCAAGGATTTACATGCCACAATTTCACGCACAATCAAACTTTTTACAGTGCTTCCTGATTATCTGTTGTTTGAATAATTTATTAGCTTGCTTTTACATAGTTATTGTTCTTTCACGTTAACAATGATTTTACTAATGTGGAGATAATCTTGCCACCTTTTCCAGCATATCCTGGGTTTCATGTGTGTATGTGCATTTGCCTGTGAGACAGAGTTAAACTTCCCAGTTCCTATTATCTAAGTTCCCCTCTTTGTGATTTACTATCAAGCAAAGGTTTCTTTCAGCGACCTTTTCCATTACACCTTCGCTTATGATGGAGAAGAGAATTCGGCAAATTACAATGAAAAGGGGGTTTGATTGGATTGCGGTACAGAATTTTCCTTTTTCTGCTCAACCAGAACCCATGCTGAAATTTGATAGGGTGAGGGTGGCGTTGATTGTTTTTTCTTTAATCTATATCCGAGTCAATGCTTGTCATTACTTCAAAGGGTGGAGTGTGTACACGTATTTCTGAGTTGATATGTGTGCAACGACCATATTTAATTAACACAAGCTTTAAAAAATAAGAAGGATTCTAATTAACAATACGGTTACAAACGCCATTTTTAGTGACTACCATGCAATTTTCTTTCATACATGTTAATTACTATAGTCATATCTATACCTTAAGCATGCGATTGTTAAATTATGATATGATGTCTCTGAGTACATTTTCAAGATAGGGGACACAAGACTCATTAGTGACTTTTACTCTTTTTGCTATTTGTTATGTTTACTGAATGATATTCACATCCTCCATCTAGAACTAATCGAAATTTAATGAGGTGGTCCAAGGCTTGAACTTAAATTAAGAAAATAACACTGATGTATTGAACTTTAAATTCAAACCAATCACTTCTCTGCAGCATATTCTCATGAGCTTATTTTGGAACATTTTCAGAAATCTTTCTTGTAGTGATTTCTTGTCTTACTTACTGCTGACAAAACCCATGATAGTAATATAAGAAAAACCAATAAACAGAGCGTTTGATGATCATTAGGCTATATAAAAAAGTTGAATTTAATTTTCCAGTCTGATGAGATCTCTGCACCTTCTATGGAAGAGTTTCTTCTCATTATTACTGTTATTTCTCTATTTGTCAAAGGACTCTTCCACTACACTAAAGATTTGAAGTTGTGGTGAGGGTTGATTGCTATAATTTTATATTCTAACATGCAGGCTGTGTGACCTTTTTATTGACCGAACTTTGAAATCACACATTATTATATTTTTTCTCAAATCCGCTCTAAATTCGTGTCCGATGGCAAATGAACGTGGGTTGCTCTGATACCATTTCAACTGACCCTTCCACTACCCCAAAACTTTGAATTCGTAGTATGGGTTGAGGGTTATAATGTTAGACCCTAACTCTAATATTATGTCTCATTTTGATAAATGCACTGATATTGTATGAAAATCGGTACATAGATATCAGAAATGAAAGTGAAGATGCACACTATAAATAAATGAATACCTCATCATATTCTCAAGGGGGATGTTATTTCTCTACATAGTCAGGGTTATCATTTCCCTTAAAGAGTCTTACTTCGATTGTTCTAATCTGTAAATTTTATCATCTAGAGTTCAGCTCTTATTTTCACCGCAGCCTTAAGATGAGATCATATTACGTTGTAGACATTAGCTTCTGGCTTTAGAGTGAATGGTTATGAGATGCATACAACATTGCAGGTGTCTGTTACAAAAAACCAGAAGCAAGATGCTGCGGAGGATTCTGGTAGTGAGGGTGGATCATCACCACAGCCAACAACAGAGGATGGCTCAAGTGGGAAAACTAACAGAGATGATGTCTTGATGGAAGATGCTCAGGTTTGAAATTATAAAAGCATTTCTTTTGCTAGTTATGATTGTTCTTTCCTTTTTGCTTCGATATTTCACCCATCTAACCGAAACACCCTGCAATTTTAGTATATAGTCCATCCTCTTCATTATGATCATCCAAATTTATTGCCCATGAAGTTGCCTTTTTGGTTATGTAAACAGTTGAAAATTGGTTCTTATCGAAGAAATGTGTTTGAAGGTTCTTGAAGCTTTCAAAAACTAATTTTTATATTGGCGTTTTTTGATTTTTCAGGAAGCCGCTGAAGAAGCAAATGAAACAAATTTGGACTTGAATCTTAATTGAATCCCACAATTATAGAGCGTGGTGGAGTTGGTGTATAGTTATGGATGGTTAGAAGATGTAATTGAATCTGCAACATACAAAACAACAATATTTCTTCCACCGTGTTGTATCCCTATGTTTTAATGCAATTTCTATTATTTCCTGGAGCAGCATAATTGCTAGCCTAGTTTCTCTGGTTGATTCTCGAAATATTGTTGGATTTTTATCTGTTCTAGATGTCTTGCCTTGTCTTATTACAAGAGACAAAATTTGTTATTAGACTATCGGTTTTCCCCCTTCCAGCTTATCTTATTTGCCTCTAACTAAGAGTGGGTTTGGCAAATCCTTATGAAATTACACTAATATCAATGTTGGCCTAATTTTATTCTAAACTATTTCTTTTGTAAATAACCTCCCCTTGGTTTATAAAAGAACTTATTTAGGTGTCTTTTAGGTAGGGCCGGGCCGGGCCTAGCCCATGAACCAACCTTCGGTTTTGGGTCCAGACTGATTTAAATTAGGGCTCGGGTAGGCTTCGGTGGGCCAAGCCGAGGACTTTGTTCCTTGGTCTGGGGTTAGACTCAGCCCGACCTACTGCTCTCATGGGGCCAAGTTAGGCCTGACCCGGCCCATGGCGGTTCGGGTCGCAGTGCTCTTTTTTCTGCTAAAATTTTCTTCTTTTTAATTTTTTTCTATTCAACTTTTTTACTAGATTAGTATACATATAGTCTAAAGAGAAAAACTTATATATTGTCTTTTTGAGAAGTCCAAACCCTATAAATTTGTAATTATTGATGGAATTGTTTTAAAGGAGAGAAAATTCATAGTAATTTGAGTGTTTTTAGTAAAATTAAAATGACTATAAATATTCATCAAAATACTGAATCGATGTTAGAAAATCTTTACTACTAATAAAATTACAACTAAAATAACTGGACGTTGCAATTTTCAATTGAGTAGCTACTAAAATTATATAAAATGTAACTACCACCTAAGACAGGTTGAGCCGGGCTAGGTCGTCCGGCTCGAACATGGATCGGGTGGAGCACGGTGGGGCCTATTTCTTTGCCCGCAGGTTGAGATTAGAGTGAAACCCGGCCCGACCCATGGCCTGGGTATAACACGGGATTGGTTAGACCCTGCCACTGTGGGCCCGACCAGGTCTTGATCCAATGCAAGCTAGGCTAGTTCAGCCCACGGTTCGAACTGGCTCACACCCATCCCATCCCTATTTTTAGACCTAGGAAAAACAAGACCAGTCCAAATTTTTTCAAAAATACAATTCTAATCAAAAGGATACTAGGACCTTAGAGCATCTCCAAGAGTGGTCTTACATTTTCCCTATATTTGAGGAGCAAATCTCTCCTCTTAGGAAATAAGGAGCCAAATAAATAGCAAGTGCTCCAACAATGCTCCCCAAATGGCTCCCTAAATAGTTTTGGACATTTTTCATTTACCTTAAAATAGGGAGCCAAATAGAATTTAGGGTATCTTAGCATCTCCAAGAGTGATCTTAGGTTTTCCCTAAATATAGGGAAACATTTTGTTGTCCTTGATTTGGAATACCAAATCATATTCCTTATATTTAGTCTTCAACATAGGGAGCCTGTTGGAGCAACTATTTCCTCTCATACTCCCTATATTTAGTCTAAGACTTGAGATAGGGAGGCTCTTGGAGATGCTTAGTCCCATTTAAAGAAGTTGCCGGGTATGCCCTTAAGGTTCTTTTATTGTAGTCAATCAATCAAGAAACTAAACACTAAAAAAGAAGAGAAAATAAGTATAAAAAATGCAATATAGATTGATCTCATGAACACATCCCATTATAAAACCAACACTTAAATAATGAACTTGGTATTGGAATTTGTCAACTGAGTGCTGACCTGCATGAACTTGATAGTTAATTACATAAATAAACATAATAGTAGTGGGAGAAGACTCCTCACCGAGCAACTTAATTTCCTACAGCAGATCGTATTAAATTGCGTAATGACTCTATGAAATTGCAGAGCGGTTTATTTTATGATCATGGTAAACTGTATTGTATATGGATGTCCGCAGCGACTCATCTATCAGTGTATATTTGAATGTTTATGAGTTGCTAAATGTAAGGGCGTGTTCGGTACACTATATTTGAAATTGGGACAAAATTTGAAAACCGTCCTATTTGAAAAAATAATTACAAATATCGATCATTTAACAACATAGTTGTCAAAATCGACCCAGTTTTGTCAACTAGTTAAAACTGGATCATCATTTAACAACATAGTTGTCAAAATCGACCCAGTTTCTGTCAACTAGCTAAAACTGGATCCATTTTGAAGAAAAATCTTTCAAAACTGGCGGCATTAGCAGCAGAGTACCCAAACCGATGAAACGGAGTTAGATCGACAAAAGAAGCAAGATCGAGAGGCGAGAAGCGATGAAGGGTGAGATTGGCTGTGGGGAGAGGGGACAGGTGGCAGGGCAGGGCGGCGCCAGAGTTGGAAGCGCGGGAGATCAAGGAGCAGAGGAAGGCAGAGGTTAGGCACTCGGTGGAGTCGCTGTCGGGAGGAGCGATGGTGTTGAGGACCCACATGAGCTGGTGGGCCAGGGTGGGGTCGTTGCGGTCCACGGCGAGGGCGTAGTGGATGAGGAGCTGCTCCATGCAGGAGGCGGAGCTGAAGGCGGTGGTGTGGTGTTGGAGAGTTTGGTAGACGTGGGCCATCAGTTGGTTGTGGGCCATGTGGTGGGCTTTGGCGGAGGGAGGTCGAGGCAGAGGCCTAGGGCGTTTGGGTGAAGATTAGGCGGCGGCGCTTGTGGTGGCGCGTTTTCTGAGAATTGCATCATCAGAGTTGGGTTTTTTGTTTTTAAATGGTTTCTTCGCGTGATGATATGAAGAGACCGGGCGAAGGAGATTGAGAAAGGAAAGAGCGGTGGCTAGCTAGGGATTTCGTGAGAGGAGAGAGCAACTCTCTGGAAATTAGCCTGTGACCCGCTCAACCAAATTTCACTGGAAGTCCCATAAAATTATAAAATGTAGGGAGCGTTTGGCAACCGTGGCGTTTTTATCGTTTCTGTTCTTTTTCAACAAAAATAAAGAAACACGTTTGACAACCGGAACGTTTTTTTGACTTGTCCCTTTACAAAATCTAAAAATTAAATACTTTTCTCAAAATTGCATTGTATGCAGATGTCGACTCATTTAGATCGACAAAAGAAGCAAGATCGAGAGGCGAGAAGCGATGAAGGGTGAGATCGACTGTGGGGAGAGGTGACAGGTGGTAGGGTAGGGCCGGGCGGCGCCGGAGTTGGAAGCGCGGGAGATCAAGGAGCGGAGGAAGGCAGAGGTTAGGCGCTGGGTGGAGTCGCCGTCGGGAGGAGCGATGGTGTTGAGGACCCACATGAGCTGGTGGGCCAAGGTGTGGTCGTTGCGGTCCACGGCGAGGGCGTAGTGGATGAGGAGCTGCTCCATGCAGGAGGCGGAGCTGAAGGCAGTGGTGTTGGAGAGTTTGGTAGACGTGGACCATCAGTTGGTTGTGGGCCTTGTGGTGGGCTTTGGCGGAGGGAGGTCGAGGCAGAGGCCTAGGGCGTTTGGGTGAAGATTAGGTGGCGACGCTTGTGGTGGCGCGTTTTTTGAGAATTGCAACATTAGAGTTGGGTTTTTTTGTTTTTAAATGGTTTCTTCGCTTGATGATACGAAGAGACCGGGCGAAGGAGATTGGGAAAGGAAAGGGCGGTGGCTAGCTAGGGATTTCGTGAGAGGAGAGAGCAATTCTCTGGAAATTGGTCTGTGGCTCACTCAACCAAATTTCACGGGACTTGAACTCCCATGAAATTATAAAATGTAGTTAATGAGCGCTAAACTTTACGGGACAAGTTTCGTAAGATTATTCTTCAAAATCGATTTAGTTTTAGTCGGTTGACTAAAACTGGGTCGATTTGACAAATATATTGTAAATATGTCGATTTTTGCAATTATTTTCTCAAATAGAATGGTTTTCAAAATTTGTCCATGAAATTGCAGAAAATGTTGTACGCAACATTTGTTACCGGAAAATAACCTCAAATTCGTTGTATAGATATTTACTCTTTGATTGTGGTACGTGTACTTGCAAATACAATTCTAATAAGTTAGATTTATATTTATTTTGTTGTAGGAAATACCTTTTCATTGCAAGTCATATATTTACCTCTTCAAATATAAAAAGATTTATATTTTTGAGTTTGAATCACTAATTTGATGTTGTAACATTAGTTTTTAGTTTTTTCTTAGTGAATGCAAAGACTTGAATTTGATCGTAACAAATGCTATAAGCTTTTTCTATAAAATAAAAATCCAATTACCATCATTAACAACCTTGTTAACAATCAAATGAAGAAGAGAAATTTAGTTGCAACATCAATAAATGTAAATCCATTTAACCCAACAACCCCAAAATAGGATAAATTTTTAAAATAGACCCTATTAAAATTTTATTTTTAAAAATTGATCTCTTTGAAATTTAATTACCATTTTCGACCTAGACCTAGACCTAGCTAAAACAAGGTTGAAAATAGTAAATAAATTTCGAAAACTTCACTGGATTTAAAATCCCGTGAAGTTTAGCGTGATTAATTAAGCAGTAAACTTCACGGGATTTTAAATCCCGTCAAGTTTTCAAACTTCTGCAGCTTTATTAGCGTGGTTAATCAAGCACTAAACTTCGCGGGATTTTAAATCCCGTGAAGTTTTTTTCGAACTTTATTTACCATTTTTACCCTGATTCAACCGGGAGGCTGAAACTAAGTCGAAAATAACAATTAAATCATAAAAGGGTCGGTATTTAAAAATAAATTACTGATAGGGTCTATTTTGAAAATTTGGGCCCTAAATCATGATGTTACATGTGAATACCCTAACGGCTTTCTTACAAAATCGTAGAAGGGTATATAGGTAAATTATCCTTATTTTAATTTAGACCATATCATTTCAAAGTTTAATCAGCGTAGATTTTGATAACCTTTGGTTAAAAAAAAATCGTTAACCTTAAACGCGTTCAGAGAGAGGACCTCTGATCGGCGAAGCCCAGCAATCTCAGATCACAATTGATCGCCATTATGATTTCTGTTGGTAATTTTAAATGGGTCTCTCTCATTTTCGTCTACCTTTGTTTCTATTTCTTTTTGATCGCTTTTTGGCTGAATAGACTTTTGGGTTTCTCTTTTTGTTCGCAGATGGGACAGGGGATCTGCTGTCCAATGCATGAAAGCAATTTGAATAAGATTTTGCTGAGGGGATTTTGAGATTGACAAAATTAGAGATGGGTTTCGTGAGTTCTGTATTGGGTTTCTTTGGATTTGGATTTGGCCTCACTGCTGGCCTCGTTATCGGCTATTATCTCTTCATCTACTTCCAATCCTCTGTTGTTGAGGTATGTTTTTTAAATTATTATTATTGATTTGAGTATATGGTATTGCTCTGACATGTTGCATTTCATTTGGGTATTCAGTTGAATCCACTTTGGATCTGTGCTTTGTTTGCAATATATGTTTGATTGTGTTAAAAATGGTGTAAGCTTGGAATTAAAATGATGGGTTTGATTAGATGGTCCTGTAAGTCTATTTGTTTGAGGCTTGTAGAAGTATGCAGTGCAGTAATTTACTGAATTATAAGTAGTTTTATGGATGAAGATTGCTAACTGTAGTGAATTCTCTCAGACACTGAGGGATAGCACAATGAGTTACCTGATTTCTTTAGAGTATGTAAGATTGTGTTTTCGTATTTTATAAATATAGTGATCGACAGCCTTGAACTGGGTTTTATTGGTGACAAAATGCCCTTATAATTTTCATCTCATTTTATTGATTTCGGTGTGATATTTCCATTATTAGGTGGAAGGGAGATTATCTATGATATTCATGTTGCCCATTGGACGCCAAGTATACAGATTATAATAGCAGTGCAGGATGGAAGAGAATGAAGAGAATATAGGGACGGGTAGAAAGGATGATAGTAGAGAAGAAGAGTAGAGAATTTCAAATACACAGTAGAAGAAGATGAGCACAAGGAGGAACTAGACAAATGTCTTATCGGGTAGAGGGGGCAATTATATGAGAGGAAAGGAATATATGATCACAGGAGCACAAGGGAGAAATTCCATTTGTCAAGCAGTTATGTTTTGTTGCAATGCAAAACTCAATTTATGGTCAATTTATTATAAACAAGAATGAATAAAAAGATTAAACTTAATATCTCATCTCAAATAGCTGTAAAAAAAGGAGTACTCTATATAACCTCAATCAATAGGCAATGCATTGAATCTAAGAAACAGGGGCAGACCGTGAGATCCTCCTCCTCGTCCATGTGTCATTTGGAGGCCTTGTTATTGCTATCTACTACATACTTATTGTTGAAGATAACGATCAATCTTATCAGGCATCTTCCATTGAAGCAAAGGTAATTATGAACACCACTAAATGCCTGTGGCCAGAGTGCAAAGTTCTAAGATCGCTACTTCACAAAAATGAGTCCTCAATATTGAAAATAGGAGTAGTGTTCATATAAAAAGGTCAAGCAAAGTAGGCTATGTAGCATGGGCACTTCTTAAAAGCTCATATATGCATGTTGGAAACATGTCAAAACATCAACCGACATTGATGCTCCATGAACACAATGTGAGCAGGTCTGACATGCCTAGCTTTCTGCGGGTTGAAAGGGTAAACATTTTGGATATAGGAGGAAAACACAAGTTTTCTTAGGTTAGGTTGGGCCTGTTTTATGTAAATTGGGTCTTTAGAGGCCTTATTATTTGATATGTAGTTTGAGTGACTAGCTTCAAGTTGTATTTTTTTTGTATACGGAATATGTTTAGATTGTCTATTTATTTCCTTCTATATATATATATATATAATGTGCCAGATAGTATGAAGGTGTGATTTTCATTCAAACACTTTTGAGTTTTATGATAACGGAACTAGTTTATTGTTACTATCATATATTAGATGTTCTTTTTTTCCCATGGATTCTTCTTCTTGCTATATATCAAACAATTTTATTACTTGTTGTCATGTGCAAAAACCAATATTATTATTTTATTCTAGTCAATCAATTAGTGGTCTAGTTTTAAAAGATTTTATAAATCATAATACTTTTCATGAATTTCTGTAATTAATTTGTCTTAAGAAATCTCTAGTCAAAGTTATAAAGTTAGATATCACTTGTTATTTTATATAGATGCATATGTATAAATGCGTGTGTGTACACGCAGTCACACACACAGTGTGTGTATGTAATATGTGTATAATGCGCGCGCACGTGTTTGTATCTTTGAATACCTAAGGAATGTGTAGTGGAGATCAGGAGGATTCAATATATCTGCATTGCTACAGTATTAAAATTGGTTTCGAAGCACTCCATGGTTGTGAGAACCCTATAATAGATTCATCTTATGAATGACACAGTTCTTCTTGTTCAACACATTTAAATTAGTCTATGAACGAGAAATAAGGTGGCTTCAAAATTTCCTTCATTTTCAAAGTTAGCTAAAAACATGTTATCTCAACCCAAAAAAGGTACCTTCTGATGTATGGGCAGAAAGTATTCAAGCTTTTTGATCTTTCATTTATAAATTCTTTTGCGTATAGAGATCAATAAAGTGTTAACATTGTCTAAATAATGACTTATCATTGTGTTTTTTTTCCTCATAACTTTTATTTTGAGATCTAGTTCTTAGCTGAAGATCTCTGTACACATGCACGCACATATGCGCATGCACACACATGTCCACATTCACATCTCTGTGCTGTACTTTTTACAAATTCTCCATGTCCCTTGTTGAGTTCTATGCTTTTAACTTAATAGGGTTAGGCAAGTATTATGGTCAAGTGTAGTATAAGATACTTTGGTGGTTTCGCATCGTGCATGCAGCATGTTCGTTATATTGTGCACTATATTTGTAGCTTTGCAAAAGCAGACAGAAATAAAGAGAATGATTGTGGAGAAATTAACAATGGGTAGGAGAATGATGGTGAGCCACCAGTAATTCTTGAATGATTGTCGTCGTCAATCTTGGCATGGTTGCCTCACTTATGGGATTTATTATAGATATTTTTATATTGTTAATTTAAAAAAATACTAGCTAATAAATTCCACGGGAATCTTGCTCCTGTTACTCAAGAAAGGGATACATTTCTAATAGTAAGCAATATCTGTGAGTTGACATTCTATCTGGGCATCATATTTATATATGGCATAAATGCCTGATCAAATCTCTCTATGTGATAATTAAGTGAAAATAATTTTTATCAGTAATTCTAGATTGCAACTGGGCCAAAGTTGAAAAAGCAAGAATGTTTGTCAATGCTACTGAGTATGTAACCATTTCAAATTTCTCTATCCATTTTCTCATTATGAGAAATAGCCAATGCAATTATGATTGTGCTACTACATATCGCTACAACATTCTCTCTACTCCCTAGCTTATACACTTGTAGTTTCAAGTAGCACTTACCATGATATTCAATTTGACATGCATAGCCTGCAAGAATCAGATGGACTTGGGTTTTGTTGCAACCACTGGCAGAACATGCAAATTAATGCTTAGATGGATTTTAGTTTGCCATCTGAAGCCTAAATTTATGATGAAGCTTGTGAACTTGTAGGCATGTTTCTCTGCGAATAGGAGGTGCATCTATGATACAAAACAACTTATTTTGCTCAATATTCAAGTGTTGGAACTTGGAAGAGTTGGAGATTGCCAACCAATTCATCTTGTTGGAAGAAATCTGTTAAGATTGGAGCTATTCCTAGTTTACTTAGGATTCGAGAAATCCTAGTGCGATTAATATTGAAGGATCTTTTTTGGTTGAATTAGATATACATAAATTTTAGTTATTAGGGACATTCCACTTTAATGAGGACGATTTGCTGGGAGATTTTTAAGTTTGTTTTGAAATTTTAGTTTAGTTAAGATCAGACTGGGTCCTTTTGGATTTTGTATTTATTGGTTGGAGTGGATAATTCTATGAAGATGGATTTCTTGTGAATTTCTTCCTTTGTATGAAATCAATACAAAAATCATTATTTTGCATGGGAAGTGGTTGATGATGTGAAGCCATATTCCTTATCTTCTTCCTCTTGCCTGTTGGTACCCATTTCTAATTGATTAGTATTAGATCCGAAGAGATCCACATCAAAACATGAACACCAGCATTACTTTAAATTTTACCTTTTTCGCTTTTGCTATAACCATACTTGCTAGACTATGTTCTGCCTTCAGCTTTTGAGATTGTAAGCACTTGACAGTTTGTCCAGAAGCTCCCTACCTCCATCCCTCACCCCCTCCCGCTCTCTACCTTCCTCTTTCCTTTCCTTTCTCATGCGTGCATGTTTTGCTTGCTTTCCTCCTGACATTTATTCTGTTTGAAACTCCCTCTCATGAAAGAATTTTTTTTCATATGCTTTTTTAAGTACAGCTGTTTTATCCAATCTTTCCTTGTCCAAAAAATTCTCTTTCTTTATACTTTAACAAGCACAAAGAAAACCTGTTTTTTGTATTCCTCCTTATCCAAGCTTTCCTTCTGTCATTTTTTTTACACTTCTCTCTGGAAATAAAATCTAATTCATTTGCTTCAGTAAGAACCTTTACATTTTAAAAATCAAACTGTAATGCTTGTTAGCCTTTTAAGGGCATTGCTTTCAAGTAAGTGCTTCTTGGGAATGCTTTAAGGAAGCAAAAGCAATGCCAAACACACACCAAATATGCAAGAAATGAGAAGTGCTGTTTTCTAACATTTAGGGTTATTAATTGCTTTACCAAGTATGACACAGATAGCAATTTTTTACCTCTTTCTACTAATTTGTTAATTTTCTACCTCTTTCTACTAATTTGTTTCTTGCAAGTCATTTATATGTTCAATCGTCTTATACATATTGTCTCAGATTGTAAACATTAGCTATGTACTTTTCCTTTGAAAGAATGAGTTGGAAAATTTTCCTTCTGATCTATCGTCATAAATCAAGAGCATTTCTTATACTCTTTCCTTTTTGAGCAGGATCCTACAATACGGCCACTTGTCGAACATGATTCTAACTCTCTGGAGAACATGCTTCCTGAAATTCCTTTATGGGTGAAAAATCCAGACTTTGATCGTGTACGTTGTGAATTCACTATTTACTTGAATTTGCATTCTTGTTCTTGGCTTATATCTGATGCCTCAGATAGGAATACTATCTCAATTAAAAAAAACTTGTTATTTAATTTTCCAATGGGACTTTCTCCCATCAAGGATTGTGCATCAATAATTTGCTTATTCTTTTTCTTTCTCACATTTCCTTTTAGATGGATTGGCTAAACAGGTTTTTGGAAAGCATGTGGCCTTATTTGGATAAGGTTTGTACATAATTTCATGTTTCATGTACTATACTTGTATTTGAGACATCTACAGTTCTTTTTCTTTTGATTAGTTTGATTATATTTCCTTTTTTCTCCTAGGCAATCTGCAAAACAGTAAAGGAAATTGCAAAGCCAATTATTGCTGAGAATACTGAGAAGTTTAAAATCGAATCTGTTGAATTTGAAACATTTACCTTAGGCTCACTACCTCCAACTTTTCAAGGTTTGATTTCTATAACTTGTCTACCATCTTTTTGTGATTATTTAGATGCAAAGATTCTTTGTTGATGGTAATGCATTCTTAACTGGAAACCTATAATGTTCTGCACGGATCTCTCTCCTTGAAAGGGAAACAAAGGGAAGATCATGCTAACTGGCATACACTGCAAGAGTAGGCATACCTAACTTTAATGTATGAAGTATTTTATATGTCTTCAAGGCATAGGGAACGGTAATTGCAAATACAAAAGCTATAATTGATAGAATTAAGGTTAGCTTCAGGTTACAAACCATTAAACTGCCTTCCTATTTTTTTTTTAATTTCATTTTATTCATAGGCTTGAAGTACTTAGCTTACCTGCTACAAGGAGAAAATGAAATGGACCTGTCTACCAATAAGTAGCCAGTCTAACAAAGTCTGGACTGCCATCATTTTCAATTACAGAGAAGCTAGTTTGTTCCTTTTCAGTTTTCACAACTGATAGTTGAAAATATTTTAAGGTTCAGATAAATTTCTTTTTAGAAATCAAGGAATGCAATTACTGAAATTTGTTATCTCAAAGAATTCATTTTGATAGGGAGTCCATGGTACGCTAAATATGTGGATACAGTTCATCATTTTATTTTCTTATTTTCTGAAAAAAAAACATGTAAGCCTTATGCTATCTAAACATTATAAACAATGGCCTGAATTGCAAACAAAGGCCTCCGCTTCAGCTGTCAATTACAAGTCTATATTTATATGAATTAGTGTTACCTAGTTCATGCTATTCAATGAATGACTATCCCATTTGGTTTTGCGTTCAGAGTCACAGTGTTTCGTGAAGTGATGACCATAAACAAGAACCCATTTGAATAAAAGATGAGCAGCAAGGCTTTATTAATTCAGTGGGCTTTTTAGAAGTATTCTCCTCTAGTGTTTAGCTTTTCTTTAATAAATATATTTATGTTTTATGGAAGAACCAAATAACTAGCTCATCCTTAAAAGTATTGGTAAACTCTCAAGTTCCCCCTTAAGGTATCAATTTACTTATTTTGCCCTTCAAATTACGTTTGCGGTTTCAATGTGGACGTTTTGTGAGCCTACAATATTAACAAATAAGCAACGTGACATAGTCTTTTGCCATTTGTTCATGGGTTTTTATTAGTCTGTCTCCTTTTTCCACGAAATAAATAAATAAATAAATAAAAACTCTTAACTACTTTTCCTCAAAACTTTTACCATTTAACCCTTTTATGAATTGAAAAATCATTTTCTAAGTAGCAGAAAATACAATAAATGCAAAAAAATCACATCATTAATATGTGAAATATTTGACTGTAAGCTCACAAAATGATCACATCGGGAATATATACAGTTTAAGGGCGAAAATAGGCAAAGTGAGTTTTTTTTTTTTTTATTTTTTTTTGGGGGGGGGGGGGGGGGGGGGGGGGGGGGGGGGGGGGGGGGGAGGGGGGGGGGGGGGGGGGGGGGGGGTTGGATCTTGGAGATCACGAATCCTTTAAAGGGGATTTGATCCTTTTGTCCTTTAGGCAACCTAAAGTATAACTCCAAGCTATTGAGATGTTTGATGTTTGATTATTGATGTAAGTAAAATTGTGATCAAGATATTTAATTAGGTAATTAGTATTGGATTTGGTTTGCTTTGCAGATCGTAAAAATGAAAGTAACTAATCATAATGTGTAATTTTACATTTGTTATGTATATAAAATATATCTCATGTCTATACACATACACACAGATGTTGCTTGCATAATTGTCAAATGACCTGAGTATAGCTTTCAAATGTACCACTGCTATAAGTACTGATCTAATGGTCCTATATTTGTATGATGAACCAAAGCGTACTACGACTTAGTACTTAACTCAATGGTCTGCCGGCTGTGCATACCAGTTAAAAATAAGAAGCATAAGGGCTAACGAATTCAATCAGTCGCATTTTTGTAAAATGATAAAGATGCATACGTCATAACTTGGAGCCTTCCTTTTCCCTCTATATTAGGGCCGGTTTGGTTGATAGGAAGAAGTTAGAAGTAAGAAGTAAAGCAAAATTATTACTTCTAAGAAGTAACGGAAGTACTACTTTTTGTTTATTTCATTAATTTTTAGAAGTAGAGGAAATAGTGTTTCTTCCATTTCATTCACTTTTTTTTTGTTTGGTAGCAATTATAAATATTATAAATATTGTTAGGAAGAGAACAAGAGGATCTTTCAGGATTTTATTTAGAAATAAAGAATATCCATGCAATAATAAAAATAATTTTATTCCTAAATTGACTCAATTTCAGCTACTTCCGAGGTATTTCCGAGCCTTGAGGGAGGGAAAAGATTCAAGAAGTAGTAATGACACGTAGGCGCCGCGTTAGCTTTTAAGAAAGTACCGGAAGTAGTTTTTCTAGAAAAATAAACATACTTTTCCTCACGGAAGTAGCAAAAATAGTCCTTACTTCTTTTACTTCACCTACTTCATAGCTACTTCCATGCAAACAAATAGGCCCTTACCTGCAGCCTATTATTTCGTTTTCCTCATATGTGACCTAGGAGACCTCTAACTAATTCTTTCTATATATGGCAACAAATTATATTTAACAGAAATCCTTTTCATATTTGGCAACTTGACCTAACAAATGTCGTCATAGTTTTTTTTTTTAAATTTCCAGACGTCTTATTGCTAGAAAAAAAAGATAAACAACTACGAAAATGAAAAAAAAGAGATAATCAAGAAAAGAACTCTAAGAAAGGTTGTCCTCGGTCTTTCTCTTGCTTGTTATTTAAGCCAGTTCTAATTGCTCAAAATTTCTAGTTCACTTTCTATTTCATATCCAAGAGTAATAATCCATTCTCTTTTGTTTTTTTTTGTTTAGATCTATATTCACGTACGAATATTATCTTTCAGCTCCAAGACTTATATGTCAGAGCCTCAAAAGAATTGGTTCTTTACTTGTAGGATTTCAGATTTTACTTCAACACGAATACTGGTGTAAATTCAGTTTGAACTGGAGCCAAAAGGAACTTATCCTTGTACTCATCTAAAATTTGTTATCTGGATTTAGTGCTGTTATTTCAGTTCAGATGACCAAGTATAAAGTTTTAGTTTGCATTTGTTAGACACAGGTTCATACTCTTAAAATAGAATTCATTGATTTTTCACTCATTTAATTCAGAGAGAGTGATTAATTTTCTGTGTCAAGCTTTCCCTTTTATAAGCTTATTACAGGATGACAATTTCTTATTATGTTTCCATTCCCCGTTGCTCTTTTACTTTGTACTCAGTGTCTCCTATCTCTAACTCGTCATTTACTTTATTGATTAGTTTATATAAGCTCTTGAAATTTTATACCATCTATAATATTTATTATCATTCCAGGAATGAAAGTTTACATGACAGAGGAGAAGGAGTTGATTATGGAACCATCTCTTAAATGGGCTGGTAATCCAAATGTCACCGTCGTGGTTAAAGCATTTGGATTAAAAGCCACTGCACAGGTTATAAACCAGATTCATGTTTCATGATATAAGATTATTTACTTATTATTTCCAATTTTTTATGTTTATGTTCTGATCTGCATTTTCAGTTGGTAGATTTGCAAATCTTTGCTGCACCTCGCATTACTTTAAAGCCTCTGGTTCCTAGCTTTCCTTGTTTTGCAAATATTCTTGTCTCTCTCATGGAAAAGGTGCATAGACTTACTTTTCTATCTCAGAAGATTCTGGCTTTGTTTGTGTTATGTTTAACTCTTAAGTTATCCTCTACAGCCACATGTCGACTTTGGACTAAAACTTCTTGGCGCAGATCTCATGTCTATTCCTGGCTTGTACAGATTTGTGCAGGTATTTTCTGGTTTAGTTTACATCCTAACATACTGATGCATAGATTATTATTTGTGGCATTGTGGGATCTCTCTAAAAGTTGCTTGTCTATATTTCTGATCCAAGGTTTAGTTGTATATGAAACTCTATTTGGATCACATGTTAGTTTAACAATTACCTCTTGTGTGGTTGCACTATTACTTACATTAGCATATTAACCAGTTTTGATTAATAGTCATGAGAGTATTGTTTTGGTTTCATCTAATCTACTTCATTTCATGGCATGAAAGTTTCTATATAATTCAGAACATATATACATATATATGTGTGTATATACACACATATATATGTATATATGTACATATATATATACACACACACACACGTGCATATATATATATATATATATATTAATATATATATATATGAGAAATATGAAGAACCTTGGTACCAAGTTCTTCATTGAACTTGGTAGTGACGTGGTCAGATCTGACCCCTACATCACGCCTCGAAGATAGAGCCTCAATCACTATTCACCTACTTCATATTGTAACCAAATGTATTTTCTTTAATATTATATTTTTGGGACTCCATATATATATATATAACCAAATGTATACATATATATATACATATATATATATATAACCAAATGTATATATATATATATATATAATATATATATATATATATATATATATATATATATATATATATATATATGTATATATATATAACCAAATGTATTTCCTTTAATATTATATTTTTGGGGCTCCATATTGTAAATATGCAGAATAGCTTACTGTGATGCTAAACTGTGTGGACTAGTTGATTTCATAGTCCTTTTTCTATCTTCATTTAAATTGCCCTTTCATAAGGTTCCTTCTGCAGGAGACCATCAAGACTCAGGTTGCGAACATGTACCTTTGGCCTAAAACACTCGAAGTCCCAATCATGGATCCATCAAAGTAACTTTATAGGAACTTTTTTTCATTGCTGAATAATATTAATTTTTGTATATCAATTCCATTTATTTATTTATTTATTTATTTGCCTCTCTTTGTGCATCTTTCAGGGCCCTACAAAAGCCTGTCGGAATTCTACTAGTGAAGGTTATAAACGCTCATAAACTGAAAAAGAAAGATCTTATGGGTAAATCTGACCCTTATGTCAAACTTAAACTCACTGAAGACAAGCTTCCCTCAAAGAAAACTACGGTGAAGAAGGGTAACCTTAGTCCTGAATGGAATGAGGAATTCAAGTTTGTTGTCAAGGATCCAGAATCTCAAGCTCTGGAAGTCAATGTTTTCGACTGGGAACAGGCATGCATTCTTTCGCCCTTGTTCCTTGCTCATGATTCTTTTTATGTTTTATTGCAGATAGACTTCTTGCAGTTCTATTGTTGCAGATAGACCTCCTGAGTCCTGAGTGAATTTTTTTTGTCTATTTTACTGTCAGAGGGAGAAAATTGTTTTTTGACGAATAGACCTCTTGAGGGTAAAAGACTTAAAAAAAAAGGTTAAAAGACTTAAAAAAAACTTTCACTTAGGGGTTTTCTCCGCAATTGAGCTATGGTACATGTTGTCTTTCAGCAATCGGGCAACAGTAAAGGGGGTCTATCTGCAATTCCCATCTTTTTAATGTTGCTTAGAAAGTTCTGTCATGTATCATCTATATATTTTTCTCAGGTTGGGAAACATGATAAAATGGGCATGAATGTTGTTCCACTCAGAGATCTTACTCCAGATGAACCAAGGACGATGACACTTAACTTGCTTAAGAATATGGATCCTAATGACACTCAGAATGAAAAATCACGTGGACAAGTTGTCATGGAATTGACATATAAACCCTTTAAGGAAGAAGAAATTGCAGCAGGCATCAGTGAGGATACAAAAGACGATATACTAGAAAAGGCTCCAGAGGGTACACCCTCAGGTGGTGGTTTGCTTGTTGTCATTGTTCACGAAGCTCAAGATTTGGAGGGAAAACATCACACTAATCCATATGTAAAAATACTTTTCAGGGGAGAGCACAAGAAAACTAAGGTAATACGAGATGATCTTTTATGTGCTTTGTGCTTGTTACTTACCATGACATTTTGTGGATGCAGCACATAAAGAAAAATAGGGATCCACGATGGGAAGATGAGTTTCAATTTGTGTGTGAGGAACCTCCCGTTAATGAAAAAATGCATATAGAGGTTCTCAGTAAGGCACCAAGCATTGGTATACACCACAAGGTATGTACATATTTTTATTTAGGATTTAGATCTAGAGTCTCAAACATTCACATTGATCTGATAATAGTTAACGGAGGAGATAGCCCTAAACACATGGAAGAATGACATCCATGTAGCTGACCCTAAAAATTTGGGATAAAATTTTTGTTGTTGCCATTGTTGTCTAAAGCATATGGAATGGATAAGAAGCATCACAACTTTAATAGCAGGTAATCCAATTAGCACTTGGGAGAATAGTACATGATGTTATACCTTGACAGAAATAGTTAGGCTAGTGTGGTCTTATATGTTTTATATTTTTATGTGTAATTTAAGGATCCAACCCGATTTTATTTCCCTGTTTTTGTCTGATTTGCTGATATCTGACTGGTAATATTGGTGCTTCACCAAAAGATAGATCTGCGTCTAGAAGATTTATATCTCGTAAACATGATGTTATATCTTGACTAAAAAAGTTGACCTGGTCTGGTCTTCTATGTTTTACATTTTTATGTAAGGAAAGATTAAATTTAAGGATCTAACCCATTTTTATTTGGCAAAATTGCACTAAAAGCTTATGTTTTTGGAGCATATATATACTCTGAGTTGTTTCATATTAGCACTTTAGTACCCTCTTTATGCGAACGTGAAATTTTCATCTGAAAGTTCTCCTATAACATTCATATATGCTAATATAACTTTCTAAATATTAAATTTGCTGAACTTACTGTTAAATCTGTCTAAAATTTACTTTTCAAATGTAATCAGAAAATATTTAAAATAGAATTTGGGTAGGATTAACAGTAAATTTAACAAATATTTAATGACTAAAAAGCTTTAAAATTAATATGTGAACGTTAGATGAGAACTTTCGTGTGCGAAAATTTTCATGAAAATTTTTACCTTTGCATAACAAATGGTACTAAAGTGCTAATTTTAAATAACTTACAGTATATAAATGCTCTGAAAAAGTACATAAGTGCTAAATGAGTGAATCATAAGGTATTTTAATGCAATTTAGCCTTTTTATTTCTGTGTCGTTGTTTGATTTGTTGATATCTGACTGGTACCAGCTAGTATTGGTGCTTTAACTTAATCAAAGGTTTAATTGCAAAGAGACCCCATGTGGTTTTATTTGTTATTAATAGGCTTCCTATAGTTCTACTTGTTGCAAACAGACCCCCTATAGTGCTGCCCAAAGTGCGAATACACACCCCTAGTGAATTTTTTCGACTCTTTTTAAA
>NC_033794.1:67813257-67819597 GCF_001876935.1 Asparagus officinalis | reverse complement strand
GTACAGGGCTACGCGGCAATAGATCTCGGAGATACGACGACCCTCGGTCAGGCGACCTCCTTCTCGTCGTCACGAGCTTCAAAAAGGTTTTGCGAATTCTTCTAGACTTTCAGGAAACCTGCGTAAACAGAGAACTATTTTGAAAAGAGAAGGAGAGAAGAGATCTGCTGATTTTTCACTGTATTAAACTATTCCGGTTTTGGTCCTTTTATAGGGTTAAACAGTCGTTATACATAAACCCGTAGTTAATACGTTTTACTCACGTTAATAAAACTTAGCCGTTATTAAAAAACGCTTCCGTTACATAATAAATTCACAAAATATTTATCACGTTTTTAATAACACTAATAAATTTTTACCGTTACAAAATATTTCTGTTACAAAATATTTATCACATGTTAATTGTTAAAAAATAAAAATTATATTTTAGTTATTCAAAAATAAAAATGTAGCAGATTAAGGGCCCCTCGGTCCGGAGCTACATTCGTGACCGCAGGTCGTGTGCGCGCGCCACCCGACCCGACCCGAACCCGAGCCCGAGCCCGGCCCGGCCGGCGCGCGCGTGTGTGGTGTGGAGCATAACCTTTGTTTTCTTCTAGGCATAGGAGAGAAAGGGAAGGCTTATAAAGACTCTTCCTTCCTATTCCATTTCCTATGTGGGACTAAACTTTTCCTCTTTTCCTCTACAAGCCCAAGTTTTAAGTTATCTTTATTATATAACTCCAACAATCCCCCACATAACTTAAAACTTAAAATTATTCAGAAATAACAATAAAAGAAGAACTTAAAAATAAATACGATTGCTGGTTCCCTTATACTATGTAATAGGTGGAGGTACCTTTCGGTTTGAACCTTCACTTAGTGACAATTGTATAGATCCGTGAGAGCTTGGTGGACTTCGCCTTGAACCAGTCCTATTTATCGGATTTCTACAGAAAGCACACATAGTACAGTTTTGAAGAATTCTAAACGGGTTGCGCTATTATCGGCCTTGCGCAGGTATCTTTCATGTGTGTTACTAGGGAGCAGCCCTGATCCCATAGTCGCGGCCTCACAACTACACACATATAGGTGAATCCTAATAAGGATGCGAGCAAGTAAGCATCCTGCCTCATGGGTCTTGGATTCATTAAGAGTTAGACTCAACCTTTCACTTGCTTTTTATGAGCACTGATCATCCTAGGGATGGGAGCAAATAAATTCAGTGCTCCTCACAATTAATCACTCATTCAGTTTGTTTCTACCCATTGAACCTCTGCGAGGTTGGGTTGCCACTGCAGTGATTTTTCTTATGGGCTTAACCCCATCCCCCTCGATGATTCTAGGACCACTGCCCTAGATAAGCCTTTAGTTAAGTGATCTGCAAGATTTTTCTCTGATCTTACAAAATCTAAGGCTATTATATGGTTTTTCATCTTATATCTCAAGGATTTATGTCGCACTTTCAAGTGTCGATTCATCTTCACATTTGCATTCTCTTGATGGCATTTGTCAATCGCTGACCTGCAATCACAATGAATAGAAATAGCTGGTAATGGTTTTTGCATTAGTGGAATTTCAGTTAGTAAATCTTTCAACCATTCAGCTTCTATACTAGTAGTATCAAGAGCTATCATTTCTGATTCCATTGTACTTCTAGCCATTACAGTTTGTTTAGTAGATTTCCAGGACACAGCTCCTCCTCCTAAAAGGAACACAAATCCTGTGGTGGATTTTACATCTACTGAGTCACTAATCCAATTTGCATCTGAATAACCTTCTAGTACAGATGGATAACCTTTATAGTGTAAACCATAATTTATAGTTCCTTTTAGGTATCTCAAAATTCTTTCTAAAGCATCCCAGTGACTCTTATCAGGATTTGATGTATATCTACTAAGTCTATTTACTGCATAAGCAATGTCAGGTCTGGTGTAGTTTGTTAGGAATCCTAATGATCCAATTATTTGTGCATATTCTCTTTGTAATTGAGGATGACCTGTATTTTTCTTTAGATGTACATTAGGATCATATGGAGTGGAAACAGGTTGACAGTTTGGATCATAAAAATTCTTGAGGATTTTTTCTATGTAATGTGATTGTGATAGCACATATCCATTCTCATTTTTCATGATTTTAGTATTAAGAATTAGGTCAGCTTGACCTAAATCTTTCATGTCAAAATTTTGTGATAAAAAGTGTTTGATATCATTTATGATTTGTATGTCAGAACCAAAAATAAGAATGTCATCAACATATAGGCATAATATCACAATTTTGTTGTTTTTATCTATTTTATGGTATACACACTCATCTGTTTGATTAATTACAAATCCATAAGATAGTATAATTTCATCAAATTTCATATGCCATTGTTTTGGGGCTTGTTTGAGACCATATAGTGATCTAATAAGCTTGCATACTTTCTTTTCTTGTCCAGAAGCTATAAATCCCTCAGGTTGATCCATATAAATTTCTTCATCTAAGTCTCCATTTAAAAATGCAGTTTTAACATCCATTTGATGTATTATTAATTTGTGAATGGATGCTAGAGCTATGAGGACTCTAATGGTAGTAATCCTAGCTACTGGAGAATAGACATCAAAATAATCAATACCAGACTTTTGGGTATATCCTTTAGCTACTAATCTGGCTTTATATTTATCTATTGTTCCATCAGGTCTAAGTTTCTTCTTAAACACCCATTTACATCCTATGGTTTTACATCCTGAAGGAAGATCAGTTAGTTCCCAAGTATGATTTTGAACTATAGATTGTATCTCATTATTTATAGCTTCCTTCCAAAATGGAGCATCTACTGATTTCATTGCATCTTCAAATGTAACTGGAGAATCTTCTACAAGTAATGCATAGAAATCTTCATGGACCTTTTCTATTCTAGTTCTTTTACTTCTCCTAGGCTCCTCTGGACTTTCTAGTGGTCTAATTTGTTTAGAACTAGTTTCACCTTGATTAGAACTAGGATCTGAATTATTAGAGCTAGGGCCTGTGTTGTTTATTCTGGTCTTGTAAGGAAAAATATTTTCAAAGTAATGTGCATCCCTAGCTTCAATTATGGTGTTGTTGGCTATCTCATTAATGTCAGAGTTGATTATTAAAAATCTATTTGCATTACTATCAGAAGCATAGCCAATAAAAATTCCATCTACAGTTTTAGGGCCAATCTTCTTTCTTTTATTCTCAGGTATTTTGACTTTTGCTAAGCACCCCCACACTTTTAGGTGATCTAAATTAGGGTTTCTATTCTTCCAAATTGTGTAAGGGGTTTTATCAGATTTCTTGAATGGAATTCTATTTAGTATATGACATGCAGTCATGAGAGCTTCTCCCCATAAATTTTCTGGCACACCAGAATTAATTAACATTGAGTTTACCATGTCCATTAGTGTTCTATTCTTTCTCTCAGCTACTCCATTAGATTGAGGTGTATATGGAGCAGTTATTTCATGAATAATTCCATTATCTTCACAGAATTGTTTTAATTCATTAGAAGTGTACTCACCACCTCTATCTGATCTTAGTATTTTAATTTTCCTATCCAACTGATTTTCAACTTCTGCTTTATATATTTTAAATTTGTTTATGACTTCATCTTTAGTCTTAATTAAGTAGAGGTAACAATATTTAGAGCAATCGTCTATAAAAGTTACAAAATATTTGTTACCCCCTCTAGTTGTTCTTCCTGAATCACAAACATCACTATGGATGAGTTCTAATATCTCAGAATCTCTATCAATAGTTTTAAATGGTTTCTTAGGAAGTTTGGCTTCTACACATATTTCACATTTTTCATCATCTTTTATATTAAGCTTTGGAATTATATTGAGATGCATCAATCTTTTAATTGAATTATAATTCACATGTCCTAATCTTTGATGCCAAGTGATGGAAGGTTCAATATTCAAAGCTATTGGAGATGCAAGAGTAGAATTCTTAACATTCAATTTAAAAAGACCATCACATAAGAAACCTTTTCCAATGAAGTTCAAACCCTTAGTTATTACAACTTTATTTGATTCAAAAACAAGTTTGTAGCCTTGTTGCACTAATAAAGATCCGCTAATTAAATTTCTCCTAATGTCTGGTACATGATGGACATCCTGCAGGATCAAAGTCTTATCAGAAGTCAGCTTTAGGTTGATCCGACCTATTCCGGATACAGGAGCCACATTATTATTTCCCATTGTCACAGTTCCTCTACTTGAGACCTGATAGGTGGAAAACAAAGATTGATTAGAGCAAACGTGAATATTAGCTCCAGTGTCAATCCACCAATCATTTGCTTGAAAGGTCATGTTTACTTCAGGAGTGAAGAGAACAGACCTGAAAGCAGCCTCAGCTGGACTGGAAGTCACCATGTTTACTTGTGACTTATTAGGTGGAGGTCCTCCCTTCCTAGGCTTGGGTGGTTCAGTTTTCTTAACGGGTTTCGGGTCGGGTTGTGGGGTTAGTATATATACTAATGAACCCAAGAGAGCCTCTTTTCATCTAAAATCAGAAACCCTAGCCCCCTCTCTTCCCCTCAAATCCTAGTTCTCATTTCTTGGTGATTTGGGAGGAGCTTTGAAGGATTTTCAGCGGATTTTTGTAGGATTCAGCGAAAGGGATCATCATCTTTCAGATCTAGGGTTCTATTCTCATCAGAGGCGAGTAACATCTCGCCCAACTTCACCCTTTTTTGTTTTCATGCTTAAATTTGAGTTTAAATTTGATTTTATGGGCCCAAAAATCGTATTTTTGTAGATACAATAGATCCTTATGACATATGGCATGATAATAAAATGTTTCAGATTTAAAAAAACACACCAACGAACTGTATTAAAGAGGTCTAGATCTGAAAATGGTTTTAAAAAGAGTAAATTTCTGTTTTTATTGAATAAATAATATTTAAACCATGTTTATATATGTTTGGGATCTTGATGATAGATTTTAAATGTCTAAATTCGTTGTCTTTTGTTCTATGACTTTGTAAAAATGTTAGATTTACATTATCACAGAAATCATCAAGTTAGTATGTGTTTCGAAGCTGACAGAAACTCAAATCTGGGTTTATGTCTGCTTCGCGGTCGACCGCGTTAGACGCAGCGGTCGACCGCTGGGCGCGCAGAAGGGCAGAGTCTATCTGCCCTCTGCGCGGTCGACCGCGGTGGGAGCGGCGGTCGACCGCGTTAGTGACTTATCTACACATGGGGGTTGACTTTTGACACGAATTTAGACCCGCACATTGAAACACGTGCAAGAGTGGGATATGTATACCCTTCCACATATGCTAGTGACAATTACACTTCTTTGTTCTTAATCCATGTGTTGAGCATACATTATTATTAATCCATGTGTTGGATACTTATCATCTTAGTCCATGTGTTGGACATGCATTCTATTCAGTCCATGTGTTGGACATGCATTACTTTCAGTCCATGTGTTGGACATTTTTGCTAAACCTTGAGCATGATTCACATTTGAGTTTGGAACACGACCTATTGATAAAATTGGGACATGATAGCTACCTAGGCTGGGTATGACACTTATTGTAACTATGCACCTTTGACAAAACTGTGATTTTTGGTAGAGATGGGATTGTTGTCTTTTCTTTATTGTTCATGTATTAGACTCCGGGTTCGGTACTTAGGGATTTTCAATTTGAGATACAAGGTATATACATTAGGGTTTCCTTGTTTGGATTATTTCGCTCGACGTACCTATACTCGTGTTGAAATTTCCTAAGTATTAAAACCCATTATTCTTAGGATAATTGATTATATATACATTTTGTGATAACTGTATTTTTCATATACAACGAGTCCTCTCCCTTGGGGTTGGTTGTGATGTTGCTCGCTAGCGCTTTGACGCTCGTTGTCCCTCCCCCTTTTAGGTAACGAGCCAGGAGCCCGGAGAGTCGCAGATTGATGGCGACACACTTTAGCGTTCAGCTATCTATTTTAGCTATGTTTTATTTTGGAACTCCATTGTAGTTGTTGTTAGACATTTGAGGACTATATTCTAAATGGTGTAAAGGCTGTATGTCTCATTTCCTTTACTCAGACTTGTTGTATTTAAGACTTGTTAAGAAACTCCAGTTTATTCATTTCAGATATTGACTTTGTATTTCTGTATGTTGGATGATGAAATATTATTTTGATCTCTATCATTTCATTAGTTATCTCTTGTGTTATCTTTTACTTGCTTTTGTATCTACACCTGTTATTGTCTCTACTAGAGTGATAAAATTGTGATGGTGAAACATGTTATTGCACGGTGTGGTGCATGGCAGGTTTGACATTCTTGGTTTTACCTTGGACTGCAGCCTTGTATGAACCCAGGGGCGTCACAGACTGGCTGT
>NC_033794.1:67749285-67812971 GCF_001876935.1 Asparagus officinalis | reverse complement strand
GGCGTTCGCAGCACCGACAACGTCGTCCTCGGCATCGAGAAGAAATCCACCGCCAAACTCCAAGACTCTAGGTAAATAACCGAAGACCTAGGGTTCCCCTCCGGGACCTAGGGTTAGGGTTCCTCTGATCCATTCTCCAATTTCCGATCCAGATCGGTTCGCAAGATCATCAGCCTTGGTGGCCACATCGCCCTCGCCTGCGCTGGTCTCAAGGCCGATGCTAGGGTTTTGATCAATCGAGCGAGGATCGAGTGCCAGAGCCATAAGCTGACGGTGGAGGATCCGGTGGTCACCGTCGAGTACGTTAATTACTAGGTATATTGCTGGAATGCAACAGAAGTATACGCAGAGCGGTGGGGTCCGGCCGTTCGGGCTGTCGACGTTGATTGTGGGCTTTGATCCGTACACTGGGGTGCCCGCGCCGTACCAGACGGATCCATCGGGGACTTTCTCGGCGTGGAAGGCTAATGCTACTGGGAGGAACTCGAATTCGATGAGGGAGTTCTTGGAGAAGAACTATAAGGAGGTGGCGGGGAGGGAGACGGCGAAGCTTGCCATCAGGGCTTTGCTTGAGGTCAGTTTTCTTTTGTTGTTGTAGTTGGTGGAGTTTCTGTTTGATTGGGCGGTGATTCTAATGGAAATGTAGAGTTTTTGCTGTGTTTTTGGTAGATTTAAGCATTTGTCAGGAGTTGTTAGAGGTCAACTCCGCACGCACCTGATGGATAGCGCTTGCACGCTCCAGTGCCCAAACAGAGTTCTCTCTGGTATTTGTACTAAGGGGGTTGTATACTTAGGAGGACTCTCTTTGCAACACACATAATATTATGTGATCCCTCAACAACACATTCTTGACAATGCAATGACACCATGTGGCACCTGGTATCACGAATACAAATAACATAGAGATAAGTTATTTTGGACAGCAGGGGATCTATTGCTAAAAAATAGTTTAGATGTTGTAAGCAGTTTTTAGCCACTAGGACAGGAGTATATCATTATGAATCTGCGATTCATCCTTTAATAGGTAATGTTTGACGATGCGACTGAAGTTGTTGGACCTTACTTTGTTGTACATTGTAGATAGAGATTAGCCATTTATGACCGGTTCTGATTTCAAATATGGGAATTTGCATATGATGGAACTGGAAGAAGATTCTAAGAATTGAGCTTTTTTGTTAACCCTTATGGTGTTGAGGAGTGAGGGATTGAAATGGAAGTGTAGTTAGGAAACTGGTTTCTTTTATTTTATTTTTTTTAATTGCCAAAATAAAGCGCGGCGAGCCTACTTAGAGGTAGCAAAAGACAAAGAAAGTGAGTTTATTCTTTGGATTAATTGTTGTTTTGTAGAGTTTGTTGCTTGATCGAGAGCCATGCTCATAGGATAAATTTCTTTTTCCTTTGTAAACATCCGGTCCTATGGGTAAGCTCCCCACTGCCTTTGAGACAAATTTTGGTAGCCTAGCTGTGAGTATCATGAGGTCGGAAGGACAACTTCCAACACTTCCATGACTTAATTATGAAAGAGGATGCATGTTATGTATACTCAAAAGCAGGCAAATTAAGACCTAAAAATAGCCTAGTCTTTCAACCAAGAATGAAGTCTGCTTTTGAGAATGGAGGAACTGTTTGTTGATACTAAATATCTTGGACTGACAAGGAAAAATGAAGTCTGCTTTTGAGGATGATGGAGGAACTGTTTGTTGATACTAAGTATCTCGACTGACAAGGAAAAGAGCATGGCTCATTTCCTGCAATGAGTATTTAGGAGAACCTATGTGAAAAAGAGAGCGAAAATGAGTTTTTTATGAGCAGGGTTTGTGCAATAATACCAGGTTCCGTAGATTCTAAATAAACTACCTGAACTTGGTCAATAACAAAAAGTACAGAAACTTGTAAGAACTTCAAAAAAAAAGAGCATAACTATTAGCGTAATATCTTGTTGATCATTAGGAAAATAAAATATACGGGAGAAAGGCGTAACAGCAATAGCATCTGCATGGTGTCAAAGTTGCCAAGTGGATTACTGGATTATATAAGCCAAGTGGATTATAATCCAAGGTTGCCAAACATGCTTTATATAGAACATAAAGTTTGTGGTAGAGAGAAAATTCGAGGGAGGATAAGTGGAATAAGTGGTCAAGGGACTAGCTTATTTGTTTTGCGTTGGAGCAGTGAGTACATAATGAAAGTGCATAGTAGTTTTCTGAAGTAAAAATTAAAAAAAAAAACACGGAGTTTATGGTAATTCCTTGAAATTTACCCTCTTTTAACAAAAGTTCATCCCGGTTTTCCACAAAAAACTTATGGTAATTTCTTAAGAAGATAGAAAGGTTTAGCTTTCTATAATTTAGCCAAAATACTTATGGTAAACTGTGTGTTAGGAGATAGTATCCAGTTCTGTTAGTTACCACGCATACTGAGGGTTCATATCCTTTTTGTCCTTTATTGTGGTTTATTGACAGACTGTAGGATTTTGAATCTTTGATGCATTACATATCCACCATCTTTTACAGGTTGTGGAGAGTGGGGGGAAGAACATTGAAATTGCAGCGATGACAAAAGATGAAGGTCTCAAACAACTCGAGGAAGCTGAGATCGATGCCATTGTTGCAGAAATAGAGGCGGAGAAAGCTGCTGCTGAGGCTGCAAAGAAGGCTCCTAAAGAAAAATGTGATTCTAGGTAAGCTCAGCATATATTAAATTTCTTTTTCATATCTTGCCTATTTACAGTTGTGGATATGTACCTTCTCTATAGTTACTTGATTTAATTTTCTGATAAAAAGAGATATCTGGCCTTCAGCTTGATACTGCTGTATTTGTACCTGTTAATAGAGTTTTAGAGTTCATTTGCTGGACTTAGAAGGAAGTCATGCTTAGTGTTTCGAACACGCGTGTAGATGGGTAATCCACTGATTAATGATGAACGGATTTTACTAATATATTAAGCTTTCTTCAGCTACAGACTTACAAGAAAAGGATTTGTTTTTCCTCCCAAAAAGCAAAAAGACCGAACCTCAGGTCGTAACATGGAGCGGTTCCAAAGGAATGATGTTTGAGTTATACTCATCAATCTATCCAGTTTATATAGAAACCACGTTTCAAATGGATTCCAATTGTGATCAGCTACATTAACATATTTTCCAGTAAATTTTTGACCAAAGCTCCCAAAATATCCTTAAAACACTCGTGCCAGCCACAAGGTTTGGTTTAAGAAGGCATATCACATGGCGTGTGTTCTTTAAGGGTACTATGGGAATTTTGCAGCACTTTTTTAAGCCCAAAAATACAACCATCAGGGGATTATTCTCCACTTGATTTCTCAAGATCCTATATATGAAATAAAAGAACATCATTGAAGACATTTCACTTGTCCATAACTGGGCTCCCATAAAGTTGGGACGCAAATAATTTTCATTTTGAGCACTTCTTTGAAACCATGTTTTTTTTTAGAACTTTTTGAATCCAAGTGTCGGAACAAGCTAACGACCTTTTTAGATGGTAATGCTGCTGGGTGTAAAAGAACTTGCAGCATAAAAGACACTACAAGCTATCAGGACTTCCGACTGAACAAAGAATAACTTCAAATACAGACCAAAGCCAAAAAGTCCAAGATGAACATAAATATTTCTATGGATTGCGGGTCCTCAATTCTTCCATTTCAGTCGTGAGAGCTTAAATCACTGTACCCCAATTAAGCAGTGAAGTGCGCAGACCAATTACTCAACTTCAGCCAAATAATCATCAATCTCAGCAGGTGTCAATACCCTACAGAATGGATAAAAAAAGAATAAATTAAAGTAGAATAAATTAAAGTTTATGATAAAGTATAGGGTTATTGCATATATATCCCTTACATCAAGCGTATTTGCAAAAATACCCCTCAAATCTCAGTATTTGCAGAACTATCCCTCAAATCATCAATTTTGGAAATCACCACCGTTGATAAGCTAATTTGTAATCGCAATGTAAAATTTATCAACAAAACAATCAAAATTTGCGCACCAAGATGATTTTAGGGGTATTTTTTTACATAAAGTTGATCATTTGAGGGGTAGTTTTGTAAATACTAAGACTTGGGGGTATTTTTTGCAAATAACCATGATTTAAGGTGTATAGATACAAAGAACCCTAAATTATATCTTATTTGCAAGTAAAGTAAAAAAAACAAAGTTATTGTCATAGCATATCCACAACAAAACAATTAAACTAATCATAACAAAATCATAAGGATTCTCTTCAGGTGATCATCAGTATTGTGGGCCATGTTCATATACGAAGTTATTGCAACTAATGTCCAATTAGATTATGTTCTAGGGACCGACATCCTAAAAACCAAGTATAGGCTACACAATGATATCATATACGAAGTTTAAGCAAGTTGATCCAACCTAATCATTCTTGATTGATACTATATACTATATAGGATGGCTAATAATGACTGTCATAGTTCAATAGTGACTACCAACAACCAGTATACGAGAAGATCTAAAGATAAAGTATCAAAAGTTGATTTGAGAATTTTATACTAGAAAAATGTTAAAAGAACTGATGATTCGGAAGTTTGTGATTAAGCTGACTTATTGCATTACTACAGGTATGTAATTGTGATTAAGCTGACTTATTGCATTATCTATACTTATAAAGGCAATTCAAAACTTAGAACAATATCAGGTTTTCCAAACTTCGCTAAAAACCGACCGAAATTGAAATAACTATTATTATTTCCGAATTTACTGATAAAGCTACTTTTCACAAATCTATTCAAGTTTAAAAAAAAATCACCATCTGTTTGAGCAGGAGTGACAGCTGCTATTCTCAGAAGCTACATCCACGAATTCTAAAGAGCTGTTTTACAATTCAAACAAGTTCAACTATAGATAGATTATATATGGTTTGTAAATCGGATAGATTCATGAAAGTCAAAGGACTAATTCAATATATAGTTTATAGAAGGTAAGGAGACCCTGAACTTGTAAGATATTGGTTAATGGACGTGCTGCCCCAAGGGCTACATGCCTCCAAATTCTTGGTCCACCAAGGAGCTCTACAAAAACAGCCCAAATTATCCTCAACGACCAATACCTCCCCAGAGGTTATGCGGTGCCCAAAAAAATTGCCTTCTAGCAGCAACACAGGTCCAGATTGTTGCAGCTAATATACAATGTCCATTTAAAATTTTCAAACTTCCGATCTACATCTACATCGAATGTTGTGTTAAAGATCAATTAAAGATCAACTTTTGTCCATACCATTTTTCAGACTCAAAAAGTTGGGTCAGAAACAGTTTTCTATTTATTGATACAACAATAATTCAAGTGGCTAACCAGGTGTAAAAATAGTTATGACCAGACTAAGCGGAGCGTTGAATAAAAATTTTCATGTCAAATCTAGGTTGAATGCTCTAGGGCACACATACTGATCAAGATCTACAACTTTTGTAGAACTTTTCAAATTTAAAGATTTGGATCAAAAAGTGCTCACGAGCACCTATTTTGTATCGTAACGGCTCAAGCATGGGACAACAATCCTGCAAGAACTAAAGACAACCCTTGCATAAATCCTGTAAGGTACGAGGAGAGGAAGACCTTGCAAACTTTATTTGGAGGTTTAACAAGATGCAGCAGATCAGTATAACTCTAAACAGTATATCCATCCTGAGTGAAGAAAAAGACAATAGACCAAACCTGAATTTCCTATCAGCACCAATGATTCCAATTTCAATGTTCTTGGCTGAAATTTGCCCTTCAAACCTAAATAATTGCAACATAAATTTAGTGGTGTTACAGCACAAACACCAAGTAATTCAAGGAAGCAGATAAGTACCCTTCTTTTAAAGTCAATATTGCAGTGTGGACTGCATCATCAAGCTCCATATCATCAGTGTATCTACAAGTAGAAGGATTGTCATTTTTCATTATCAAACATGGAAATCTTTGTCCTTCAGAATGCATATTACAAAATAGGGGTCAACAGCAGAATGGACGACAAGTAAAATAACTTTAGATACAATTGAACATTTCATCAGCATACTGAAAGATGTGCTTGGTTATACTAGTACCAAAAAAGGTAATGATCAACCCAAGGCAAGTAATGCCATAGAAAATTCATGTAGCAAATTGAAGAACAATAGGGCATTACCGACATGCTCAAGACAATTAAATGATCTGATTTGCCCAACTAATTAAATATGTAATACAACTGGTAGTCTGGTGCAATATAAACATTGAGACAGGTGCACTTGAGGTGCCTGGGCAGGCACAAACCCTGTGTACCTGACATCTAACTAGCCAGAAACTCAGATTTGATGTTTTCTAAGTTGAACAACCACTTCTCAAAATAAAACCATATAATCAATTAGAAATTGCATTTGCGATGTATAAGTAGTTTGATTAACTTTGTTTTGCAGATAACAAGGTAAGAATATGAAATACTGACTGTAGGGACTCTATCTAATCCTAAGTCAAGAAGAGAAAAAATGTTAAATAGAAATTATAACATATATGAGACTTCAATAAAAAAAAATTGGTTTGTTCCACACATCTAAACGTAATATGACCATCCATTGTCGAAACTTAGAATCTTTTGAATTGCAATTTACTTCAAAAAATATGTATGAGATGGACTAAATTGTGCTCCTTTTGACAAAATTAATTACAGATCATTTTACTAGAACTAGGTTCTTCGTATATGAATAGCAATAAATACACTAGTTATAATATCAGTTAAATATGTACATATTTTGATGAATTGTACTGAATACGTGTAAAGCTGCGTTCCCTTATCTAGATATTGAACAATTGCCTTATCTGACACTCTATGTCCGTCTAGGAGCACAATCCTCACTCTTTTTCTAAATCTCTCCCTCTTTTTTTTCCAGCCATCAATTTGCTTTTTCTACAAGCCATAACTATTTATTTAAACCCAAACATCAACCTTCACATGTAAAGCGCTTGCCCAACACAAACAGACTACTCCAAAATCACAACTTTGTATTAAGTACTGGAACGATTCCAATGGATCAACAGAAGCCAAACTTGACTACATAGACAAACAATATTATAAATCCACAAGGTTTGGAAAAAAGACATGTGAAAAACTTTTTAGCTGACTTTAAGAGATCAAAAAATTAGAAAACATCTGAGACTTTTTTATTACCTCTTCTCAAGAAATGTCTTTGCATTAGAGACATTTTTCCCCATGGCCGAAGCTTTCCAAGAGAAGTAAGAACCAGATGGGTCAACCTATAAAAACATAAGTTAGAGATGGTGGTTCATTTTGTAGCTTCAAAATCTAACATATAGGCAAACAGTCAAATAAGAGAAAAGTACTGGAGCCAATTGGTTATCAAAGTACAATTATCAACATATATTTGTCACAACAGAAAATGGAATTTAAATAAAATAAATGTGAAGATCGATGCCTGTAGGCATTTAGTAGAATAATACAAAAATGTCTATTGAGAAACTGGACTGGTTATAGTACAGTTGCAGTTCTTAAATGCTGAAGAATATGCAAGGGAACGACCAGAAACAAAGGGGGGGAACTGATATTTGTCTCAGACTATGTCAATGACTCTTAGATGTCATGAAACAGAAAAAGGCAGTGTGCTATACCTGAAATAATTGTGGACCATTATCATCATACCCAGCTATCAGCAAAGAAACTCCAAAAGGCCTTACTCCACTGAAATAGGCAATCCATTCAGAAAAAACATTAGGAATTGGGTCCAAATAAGAAACCAAGAGGAAATTAAGGCATGGCCATTTGTCCTGTAAGGCATTACTTAGAAACATTATTCAAACAAGAATAGTATAAATAAGTTGAGCTTGAGACCAAACAAGATTCTAGAGATTGTCTAAAATAAAGAATGTTCGGGAGAAGATTAAAATTGCTGATGGCAAAATGAAACAGGAAGATTCATAATGACAATTCCTGCAAGGCTGCAAATATCATTAGACTTTATGTTCTCATAAGTAAGTAATCGAAGGGAAACTTTGCAAGCAAGCGGACATACTATCACAAATTAAAATTATCGAATATGAAAGTCGTAGTAGTTAAATATCATTAAAGACAAAAGCGACCAGTAACCTTTAGCAGATATTGACTAATATGTCTCAACAAGTAGAGTTAGCAAAACCTTTTTCAAGTAGCTTTAATTCACTTTTATAATCAATCGGAACAAGTCACTATCCAACTTATATAGTGAAGTATAGCAAACTAACAAAATCTTTTCAAATGTGTGTCCAAGTCAACCAACATCATTTTTAGTAATATATATCTCTAAATCAACTCTATACAGCGCATTTCCAGTGTCGAACACATCGAATTTGGATTGTTACGACTTTGACACTTCTATAATAGTGTTGGAATAGCTATACCTTACACCAATGTTACCTGGGTACTTCTATGATGAAGCCGTACCCATACCCAACACGTACCCATACCCAAACTTCATGGACACTCCTTGGGTATATACGTACATTTATTCACACTTCATGAACTCAATTATATGCTATGTGTTTCAATTTAAAACACTTGTTACACACTTCTTGGATGTATATCCTACACATCCATACTAGGAACTCGTTAGACATGGTTCGGGTTCATTTCAACCGATCCAAGTTCAAACTATAAATCATTTGAGCGTCTAGTTCAAAGATGAGTGATTTCCAATTTATAACAATCAACATAATAAAAGAAACTCAAAAATGTGATAGGAATTTTAATTGTGATAACACATAAATTGAAAAAACAATAAATCTTATGTGAATTATTTACTTCAATATGTATATGTAGTTGTTTCCCTGTACCCTACATTTACAAATTTGAAGCATGTTGTACCCGTACCCGTACCTGTGCCCGCACCCACAACAGTACCCGTTTCCATGCAACTTAGCCTTACACAATCTATGCAACCAACATACTTCACCTAGAAAACTGACTTGGTTAGACTGATATACTTTATGAAGAATGGCCGGTCTCAGAACCCCATTATTTTGTATTTGCAATGTATAAGTTATGAGTTTGCATTGCTTACTGGAGAAAGGAATGTGATTCTCTTTGATTCTGTCTAAATTGTTGCGTAAAATTGGCCGCAATTTCCTATAGCAGATAAATATCATTTTTATAGCCTCCAAACTTATTCATGTCAGACAATTGCAAGGTTGCTCCAAGGTTATATGGGCTTAAACTGCACTGCAGAAAAGTAGGTTCATGTTATGCCATCATAAAACAGGTATGACCCTCTCTTTGTCACAACTAGGAACTTGGCACCAAACTATTGAGGATTTTAGGATAGCATCAGGTTAACACTTAACAGACAGTGAAAGAAGTTGTGTAACTATTTCATCATGTTTATCCTTCTCTAAGTCGGACACCATGTTTGTAGAATACTTAAGATGCGGACAAGGATTATGATAAATTGATAATATTGGTAAAACATCATGTCGCACGAGGTCAAGTTTGCTTAACAGATTGCATTTAAGATCCTTTATTAATGAAAAGATGATGATAACCATACCCAGACTGAGTGAACTCCTGCATAACAGCTGCAGTTTCCCTTACAAGTTGTGTTACAGGAATTGGTTCCTGCATTCAGGTGACAATGATAACAATCAGATTTTCAGAGGGCAACGTATCTCCAACGAGATGCGTACTTAATGAAGCCTACACATTTGAAAATTCCAACAGTATACAGCTCAGAGTTAGAAGTGTAAACCATGCATGAGAAGCAATGAACATCATAAATATCAGGGTCCAAGTGTGATGATTAAATGCCACAGAAGTGCAGTTTCTATGCGTATAAAGAAACATGATATATTTTGTGAAAGAATAGTTGTCAAGGGGTGGTAATAAGATGGAACAGTAGTTGCAAATAATATCATCTCTTCCAATTCTACCACACAACTCCAGAAACTTGGCTCTTTGGCAATCATATTTCTACACAATAAAGTCGTAAAATACTATGCATCGGATCTGAACAAAATAAAATTTCATAAGGATGAGAACAATGTTAACCGATAGTTCCAGTAACAGAAAACGTAGCAAAAACACCAATCACAGAAGAAAATAGGTTAACCAACAATCCAGGAAGCGTGAAGACAAGATTATAGTTCCTACTGACCTCAAACAAACAATCTAAAGACAGCAAGATAATAAATGGTAACTTTAATTTAGTAATCACAGTGACCAAAGAAGGATGTAGCTAGGAGAGGGCTCAAACTGGATAATTGCATTAGAAAGAGAATAACTAAACAATGAATGCTGGACGGGAAATGGCACGCTCTTGTGAAGGTCATTATTGTACATCGACTGCATATGGGTAGGAAAATATTTAACAGAAATAATCTGGAGAAATGAGCTGTCAAAGGGATAACATGTTTAAGGCAATGACACATACAACCAAAATAGAAGCTTTCTGGGTTATCTTGAATACAACAGGAAACCCCCCCCCCCCCCCCCTCCTCTTCCTTCTTTTATAGCTGGCATGAACATGTAGGAAGTAACTAAAACCAAATCACTACAAAAGGATAACATACTTCAAAGGTATGGGTCATGACATAGTCAAGGTATGCCGGCATTGTTGAGCAGAAGCCTAGAAAACTTCATATGCAAGTGCAAAACATTAGAAACATTATTAGAAACATGGATATATTTGTCCTACCTAGCCATTTCCTTACTACAGAGAAAATTGATCAAACATTTCGAGGCTGTTGACATCCCACGGTTGATATTCCCTTAGCCCACTCTGCCCCTTCCACTACCGTTACAAAGAAGAGCTATTTGATGAAATTGAACAACTAAACAGTACATATTGTAGCAATGCCTCTGTGAAAGAGGGAATTTCGAGGAGCTTGTTCATACCAAAAAGTTTGATTACAAGTACTCTTTATACTAGATTCTTGGAATGCACCAAAACATTCTGAGACCCCTTTCATCAGTAGTCCAAAGGAGGCACTTCACTAGCTACCATGCATTTACATTGAATCGGGCATCATATACTAATTAACAGGTAAAAGAAAATTAAGCAGGAAAGGTGACTCGAGTTTAAGATATTAAAAATGGATTATAAATTTATAACATGAAAACAAGAACTGGACAATCCGGAGATGTGAACTTACTTTATAAAGTCTATAGTACTGCTGAGCTTGCCTTCTGCTTTTCCTAACTAAAACACGAGAATCTGGTCCCATTCCACTGCAAGCAAAAACAACAATGAAAAATAGTGGGTGAAAATGGAAAGTGGTAAACCACAAGGAAAAAAGTGAAACAAGTAAATCACAAACCCAAATTATAACAAAGCTTAGTACTCATATCTCAAGTGTTAATTTAATATCAAACGTATTAGCAACTGAAGTGTGAAACCTGTAATGCAAAACAGCCAATAAGCCCAGCGTTTTTTTGTCCTGATTCAAAGATTGTTTCAATTCCTCATAGCAAATTTTGCATATTCACACTTTTATCCGACTGTCCCACAGAATTTTGAAGGGTTCTCCTCATTGCATGATTTAAACCGCACAACACATGGCACAGCTTTTCTACCCGCTAACCAGTCATAAATGTTATACAGTAACAGTAATCATAACTCTTGTTCGTGACTTACTTTGCCTAGATTTTGGCAGGAGATTGCTGACATTGGGTTGCGATTGCTAGTCAGTTGTAATTTTAATCAAAACATTCTGCACAGTTTTCTCATAGTGGTACTCCAAAGCATTACATTTTGATCAAGAGATCCATTTACTGTAAGAGGAAGTTCATGAGTTTCAACAGTTAATTACATAATAATGTATTACACATTTTCAAAACCAAATGCAGAAACAGCCAACATGATACAAGTGAACCCTCTTTATAATGAAGCAAAACAATCACTCATGATTGACCAGGATTTAGAAGACATAAATCTACGTCAAATAGACAAATTGATGTTCATGTATGTCATATATTTTAGCAGCTACGTGTTATTGATGAATCTGATTCCAGTGTCTAAATAGTAGCAAATTGCATAGAAAAATACCTGTAAACTACTCCAATATCTGTTGTCATCAGCTGGATTTTTTGCACCTGCAACAAAAATTACTTGATGAAATTCTGTTCATTCTGAAAAGAGTGACGTTTCTACATGCTATCTAACCTAACCTAATCTAATCTAATACTATACTATTATAAAAGTGTGTTTAATGTTAAAACATTCCTTCTCAAAATGCCCTCCAATTTCTGTGTAAATGAAAATGTCATTTATATTATTATGGGCATTCATGTAATTTTTGTCTTCTTGATGTAAAACACTTGCATGCATGCACACATACATACACACACATAATATATACATAATTTAATAGCACTTATTTACCCATTTAATTTCTTTCATAACCGCTAGTTAAACCATTCACCCACTAAACCTATTTACTGATCCCCTTTAATCCTAAACTAAGGCACCCTTTCTCCGTCCTAAATGTAACATCCCTTCTATCCTTCCTTTATAAATCTCCATTCTCCATTGTTTTCATCCATAAGCCACCTAAACAGAAGTTCCTTTATAAATCTCCATTCTCCATTGTTTTCATCCATAAGCCACCTAAACAGAAGTTCCTTTATAAATCTCCATTCTCCATTGTTTTCATCCATAAGACACCTAAAGAAGAAGAAGAAGAAGAAACCGCACCTCACTAGCATGTATCCTACACCTCTTCCAAACTCAGATAGGATTAATGTCCCCCTGCCCAACAGCCGTTGGAGCACACAGATCTACAAGAAACACCGCTAAGAAGAAGAAGAAGAATGGACATCACTAGCATGTATCGTACACCTCTTCCAAACTCAGATAGGACTAATGTCCCCCTGCCCAACAGCCGCTGGAGCACACAGATCTACAAGAAGCACCGCTACATGTGGCTCTCAGCACTTTTGACACTGAACTCGACCCTGCCTGCGCCGGCACCTACAATGTTGCCGCCTCCCACCACTTATGTTTAAGCGATTATTGTTCTCGTGCTTCTTTTGGTATAAGTAATATCCTAATTGTAATATGTTTTCCCCCTCATATATTTTAGCTTATTCAACATGCAAATACGCTAAAAAGAAAAAAAGAAAAAAAGGAAAAAAAAACATCATAATGAGATGAGATCCTCTGGTGCGTTGCCAACCATTGTAACTTTGCGAACAAAGAAAAAGAGAAGCAACTTTTGAGAAGAAAAGGAAGAGGAAGAAAGAAGAAAGAGGGCAAAATAGCATGTCACTATCAATGAGTGATATATGTATCATTTTGTAAGTGAACAGATGTTAATCTTTATTTATGTAAAGGCATGAACATTGAAAGAATTAATAAAATGCCTCAAAAGTTTGTTTTATCTTCTAAATCAAAGAAATAATTGAGTAATAGATGCAAATAATCACGGTTATAAACTACTTCTGAACAAATTCTTAATTCAGTGACTCATATATGGTATTTTTTGATGTTTTTGTTGGTGATAATTTGTAATTGCAACATAGTCCCCAACAATTCCTATAATTGCTGAAGCTTCCCACTAAATCCAAAAAATTACAAAACAGTTCCTTTAAATCCAAAATATTTACAACACAGTCCAATAAATGTGTTGAAATTAAAAATGTACTCTATAAGATACTGAAATTGCAAGAAGCACTAAGGGCTAATCAAAGCCGCCTCCTGAAAAAAATTATTGATCTTGGTTCTATGTCGGCTGGTGATCCAGAAAAGGTTGTTGAAGAGTGTCCGAAAATGACACAACCTACTGGATATGTTTTCCACATAATGCTATGTTTTCTCTTCTATGTGATGCAACATCTTGTGAGTACATAAGTCTTCCATTTCTCATTTTCTTTATAGCATCACATTTTCTTTCCTTAATGAATGGTGCTTTACTCTATATGAAGTTGCTTTTTATAATTTCTATGTATTTCCTGTCATATTTTGGCTTCATGAATCACATATTTACTCATGATTCGTCTTCTTAACTCTTTTTCCTCTTCGAATCACTTCATGATTTTGTCAAAAAAATTCAGAATAAGGAACAATTATATTCACGTGCAACGCACGTGCACTATATTAGTCTAACACAAATACACGATTAATCAGTTAGCTAAGTGGGGGGAAGAAAACATATAATATTTCATTAGAAATGGAAATTAGAAGAGAAGATCCAAGGAAACCAGGTTAAACGATGCAGTCAAATAGAAATCAAGATATCCAACTTTCCAAGAGCATGACTGTTGTACAAAACCTGAAGCAGCAACCCTAAGAGCTGTAACTAATATTACTTACTAATAACAAAAAAAAAGAGAACAAATATAAGAAAACAACTTTTTCATCAGTGTCTCAGACAGCAAAGAAGAATGCTGATGATTCCAGATAAACAACTAATATAATCCTATTAAATATAGACTAGCATTAGGCCTAATACAGATTCTTTAAAATGTGACCTCATCAAAATCAGCTCAATTAAGCATAACAAATAAAATGTAATTCTTACAAAAATTGAAACTTCTTATGAGTACTAAAAAGGGTAGCCCAGTGCACGAGGCTCCCACCATTGTGGGATCTGGGGAGGGTCAGATGTACATAGCCTTAACCCCGTATTCGAAGAGGCTGTTTCTAGGATTTGAACCCATGACCTCTAGGTCACAAGGCAACAACCTCAACGTTGCGCCAAGGCTCACCCTCTTACTTATGAGTAATGAGAAGTATAAAATAAAAATCAAGAACAATACATTGCCATCATACGGCGTGCAGTTAGTTTCTATTACATATTTAAATACATATAATAGCAAGAACAGTAAACAGTAATATCTGAGCTTACAGATGTCTCATCAACTAAAATGGAAGGCAATTTCTTCTCAGTTGCAATGACAACACCGTTAGCAGCTGTCCGAAAAAAGAAAATATGATCATCCAAAAAAGATACTCAACATTAGTAACTTTTTACACAAAATAACACTGACATATTAATGAAAAGTATTTCATGATGGCCAACAGCTAATCAAGTTAATTACTTTAGCCACATGGTTGCTAGCTATGTCACTAGGAAATAATCCAGTGCAAGATCCTTTCACTCCAAATGGCAAATTATGTAGGATGGAACCACGCAATTAACACATTACTTTAACAAACAAATCGAATTTCACTTCTTTACTGACTACATAACTAGCACACAGTGCCAATCAAAATTCTCATAGAAGAAATAAGTATCTCGGACAATACAATACATAATAAAAGTTCAATTAAGGACCTGCAGTAATTACTCACCTACAATAATATGGGGGGTTTCCCCTAAAAACCACCTTCAAATAGTGTCCTTCTATAGAAACCACCTTCAATTTTCAATTTATATGTAAATCACCTTTAAATAGTATATTATTGCAATAAACCACTTGAACTAACTTTTAAAACATGTTTTTTTTTTTTGCCATCATAATTAATTGTCAAATACCAAGTATATTAGAGAGATGGTCCTTAGTGAAGTTTATGTGGGATCAATTACCCAAAAAATCAACTAAAAAGTGGGCCCAGGTGATTGATTGCAACAAAAACTCATCAAAGGTAGTTCACGTATAAATTGAAAATCAAATTTGGTTTCTATAGAATGACCCTATTTTGATGGTGGTTCCTCAGGAAAAAAAAACCAAATAATATGTATCAAACATGTAAGAGTAACATACAGCATTAATCTCAAACAGTGGAAGAACAGGAAGCTTTCAAACTCTCATTTAGAGATGATTTGTGGACACATATGCAAGTGTCATATTGCGACAAGAAACAAGTTCCCAGGCAACTCTCCAAGATTTACACAAAGTTTCAACAGTAGACATGTTAATTCGCAACATATGTTTATCTGCCATAAAAATGAATATTCGGTTTATCTACTCTAGAATTAATACTTAAATATTTTACCTGTGAACGTATCACAAGCATAAACTGTTTGCAAAATATATTCAGTCCAGAAATTTACTACAACTTCTAGTAGGAATTTTAGATATTAATTAAAATAGACTTCATCATTTAAACATACATTTTCTACTGGCTATATAGTAGAATAATTGTATCAGAATTCCATTATCCAGCTGAAGTTAATCAATTATAATCTGATTTTATAACTTAATTATTATGCATCATCATCAAAGCATCACATAACTAATAAATGGACTCCTAATCAGTTGCACAGTACGAGAAAGCCCAGGATACTCTTTTATCAAAGTCCTAATTTAGCTTTTCTTAGATACTCCTTTATCAACAACACTATCAGTCTTAAAACCATATTAGAACAAACAAACAGGGTGGTAGTTAATTTCAATTTTGCTTCTAACAGGGCAGAAGTTGCTAATTTCAATTTTGCTTTTTTCCTTCTATCCAAGAATGCACATAGATTTACAAGGTGGCAACAGGTTTAAAAGTAAATTAGTTGTAGTTTGTAGTAAATAGAGAAATTGATCTGCAGTCAGATCATACGTAGGATTTTGATCAGTGAATTTTCGTTTTGATGCATGGTAGCAGATCAGAGGTAAGATCGGGTTATCAAGAGCTTTTCTTTTCTTTTCTTGAAGGATGTGTTTTGGAGAAAGTGGGAGGGTGAGGCAGTGAAATTAGGTTAAGGGCTGAAGTTTGAGAGGAAGAACTTGAAGGTGGTGGTGATCAACATCATCAGCTCAATGACCAAGAAAAAAGATGTGCATTGAGCCCAAAGAGGAAGGAAAGGCGGGGATGCATGCCTACAATGTTACACACTATGTTTTCAGCAACCTTTGGTCCTTTACAATGCTCATGCTTATGTCACTTCAATTTTCCTTCAAAGGTGCCTTTCACACATGAACTTTGCATGTCTGAACACATGGACTAGATCAGAGACATGATATTAAGATTACTGATAATAAATGTGTATAATGCCAAAGAAGATGTTTACTTCTCTGATTAGGACTTTAGTAACTATCTTTACCTGTTTCAGCGAGAATTAAATGACAACTACGAAGGTGTCAACACAGGTCGTTATTGATGGAAACAAGACAACTCTTGCAGACTTTGCTATATGGAAGATCGGATAGTCTAATGAGCTAAAGAATGGAGTTTCCAAAAGCTAGTGAGGATCTATGAATATGCCAGCCGGGTCAAGTTTTCTCTCTCTTCTTTCCCTAGTCTTTGCTTAAGCCCCCCAAGGGAAGTCATAGAAATGGCACTTGAGCCAATGACTCTCCTCCACAGCATTGAGTTTTAGGATTAAGAAGAGAAGACATCTAGGTTTCGGAACCTTGACGTGACACCCTGTTATGTTGGGAAACCCCAGAGAGGGATAAGCAGATATCATCTATAGGAAAGCAAATGGGGTACAATTACATAACTTGCTAAATGAAACTAAAACAAACTTCTCTAACTTTTCCGATACACTAACTGCTCTAATAGAAAATGCTTTGATTCAAGCAGAGCAGATGAGAGTGTGGATGGCGTTCAGCAGTGATAATGATACTTACGCCAGCAACAAAGTTAGTCCTTCTCAAAGACTGCAGATGTGCACCTTAACAAACCAGTGCATTTTAATTAATTTAAGCTATGATGGGACCATAACTAGCTTGGCAAGGTAATTATGATGAATAGATGCTCCAAAATGCGGCTAATTTAATCAAAAAATACTCCATACTTATTCGAAAAAAATCTATTAAACTTTAATGTTTCGCATTGAGATCAAAATTGGGCACACTTGCACAATGATCCTTAGATCCATACAATTTACTGGAAACGAATTCATCGGTCCACGTACCTTTGATTCCAAGAGAAGTTTGCCCGGATCCAACGGCGGTGAGCGCGTGCTCGATCTGGACGAGCTTTCCCGATGGGCTGCCGACGGCGATGAGATCCAAGGAGAAGACGACGACGAGAACTAGGGTTACAACTCTGAGATAAGAGCAAAAGTGAGAGCTGAAGGGAGAAGAAATCGAACCTGAATGTGGTGAGAGAGAAAGAGTACTGGCTGTCTCCCATGGCTGGCTTGCTTTTTCTTTTTTTTTCTTTTTTTTTTAAATTAGGGTTTCTAAGAAGTTGAATGAGCGAGGGAAGAAAGGAGGAGTAGGGCTGTGCAATGGCTAGGTCGGTTCGGTTCATTCAAAACCGAAGCAAACCCATTTAAGTCGGTTCGGTTCGGATCGGTTTGTTTGGTTTTTACTCAAGTGTAAATGTTATGTCCAAATTCAATTTCACCTATGATCTGTTGACGAAGAAATAAGTCTTTTACACTTTATTTTATTGAAATTCATAAACTATTAAATGCTACTGAATATTAGATGTAGAAATCAAAATCTAATTCCTACCAAAGATTAAATAATTTTTTTAGAGAAAACTTACATAAAGAATTAAAGTGAAGTCTAATTCAAAAATGTATCAATCTAGAAGAAAAATCAGGAAAATATTAGAATAAATATTATGGTTTAAGTTTCTTACCTCCAAAGTGAAATGACCCTAGAGGGGTGAATAGGGTAATAAAACAATAAATGTGCAATAAATAAAATTCAATGCAACACAAGACACAAATTAAATGCTAAGGCAATAAATAAGGACGAATGTTAGAGAATAGTTATCCAAGATAACACGGCGATATGTTTACGAGGTCGGTCCTCCGACCTACGCCCCCGACCACCTCTCCTGATGGTAACTTCACTATCACACCTAGTTTGGAAGCCGGAACTTCTTCACAACGATCTCCTCATGAGATCTTACAATCCTTACAACGATCTCCTCGAGATCAATCTCACAACACAATCACAAGATGAAAATAAAAGAAAATCTCTCACAACAATCCTATAACAAGGATCAAGAGATAAATAATTCAAGCTTAGGAGTTTGTGAGATGTGGAATTGAGAAACCGAAAACTTTGAAACAATTGAGAATGAAAGTTTGAGCTCAAGAAGTTTGTGAGATGTGGAATTGAGAAACCGAAAACTTTGAAACAATTGAGAATGAAAGTTTGAGCTCAAGAACACTTAGAAACAAAACTTAGGGATTTTTAAAACTTTGAAACAATTGAGAATGAAAGTTTGAGCTCAAGAACACTTAGAAACAAAACTTAGGGATTTTTCTTTGTTTGCTTAATTATTGAAGTGAAGAGGGTCAAGGGGTATATATAGAAGGCCCAAACAATAGCCGAAATCCCAAACAAATCATAAAATCCCGGATTTTCCGCTCAAACAAAAACTAGCCGTTAACAGTGTTTGTAAGTCGACTTGTACTATGCATGAGTCGACTTATGAACTAGCCGTTACAGGCTATACAACTGATATGGGTCGACTTGATGAAGTCATAAGTTAACTCATCTTGCATAAGTCGACTTAATGGATTATGAGTCGACTGAGCAGACGTTTTCTACATTTTCCAGCACAGTTCATAAGTCAACTTATTACAGCTATGAGTCGACTTATAAACGTGCATAGGCAGTGTGCATGTATGAAATTAAAAATTTGAGTGCCTTTAAAAATAGAAAAAATCCATAAAATATGAAACTTTGGGAAATACTTATAAACATGATTTTGAACATGTTAGAAAAAGAATTTTTGAAAAATCATTTCCCAATTGTAAAAACTACTCATTTTTCAAAAATAGTCAAAAACATATTTTTATGAATGTGTGTGTGAACCCCATTAGCTTCAAATGTTATCTACTTAATAACTTGCATACATTAAGCTCTAGAGAGAAATAAAAATGTAAATATCTCACATATATGAATACAATTCTTCGGTCTTGATATTTGCTCATATGTTGATGAAGCTTCTCTTTTATACTGTGCTCTTGAAAGTTTGTCTTCATCAATATGTCTCCGCCTCCTTGGAAATCATCGTTGTAGCTCATATTCTGTCCAATCCTCCAATTGTTGGCACTATCTTGCTTGGCAAAATACAATCTACACAATATTACTCAATCAAGCAATTAGTACCAATAATGGTATTTGTAAATTATCATCAAAATAAGAGAACTAACAATCTCCCCCTTTTTTATGATGGTAAACTACCATTATTCAAGAGCATGAATAAAATAAAATTTTATAAGACTCTCCTGCTATCTATGTGCACATTTTTGGAGATTTCTCTCCCCTTTGTCAACATCAAAATGGGGTAAACAAGATAATATACATGTGTTAAAACCCACAAGATATTCCTTTAAGTGTTGGCCTACCCGTGTCACATTCCGCAAGTGTTTGGATTTACAACCTCTCCCTAGACATTACTACCAACCCACTCCTCTTGAAATTGACCCCGGTCTCTTCCAACTACTCCTCTAAGTATCCTTGTGTGTTTAAACATGTTTTGACTATGTATATCATAATATATGTAGATATGAAATTTATAGCTTAAAAACAAAAGCAAGCAAAAGGCATCAAAACAAGTATTCAAAGAATGCACATGCTCAATTCATTTCTTATACGATAAAAATCTTCTTCACTAAGGGGTTTGGTAAAGAAGTCCGCTAATTATGATTTTGTGTTAATGTAAACAAGAGAAACATCTTTCCTTTCTACATGATCACGTAAGAAGTGATGTCGTACATCTATATGTTTGGTTCTAGAATGCAAAACAGAGTTTTTTTTAAAATATTAATTGCACTAGTGTTATCACAAAATATATTTGTATCATGAAAGTGTAAATCAAAATCAACTAAATTTCGTTTTATCCATAAAAGTTATGCACAACACAAGCCGGCGGTAATGTACTCTGCTTCCGTAGTGGACAAGGTAACACAATTTTATTTTTTAGATGACCAAGAAACAAGTGAGTTACCCAAAAATTGACATGTTCTACTCGTACTCTTGCGGTCTACCTTATATCCGACAAAATCGGCATCACAATAACCACAAAGATCAAAAGAAGTGTTCTTAGGGTAAAATAAATCAAGTTCTATAGTGCCATTTATATATTTAATAATTCTTTTAACTAAATTTAGATGAGATTTTCTAGGAGAAGCTTGAAAACGTGCACATGCACAAACACTAAACATAATATCCGGCCTACTAGCGGTGAGATAAAGTAAACTACCTATCATACATCGATAAAGCTTTTGGTCTACCTTCTCACCACTCTCATCCAAGTCCAACTTAATGGTGATGCTCATAGGGGTTGGTGCATGTTTGGAGTTCTTCATTCCGAATTTATTGACCAACTCTCTCGTATATTTGCTTTGTGACACGAATATCCCATCATTAGTTTGTTTAACTTGGAGACCAGAAAAAAATATAAGCTCTCCGATCATGCTCATCTCAAATTGTTCTTGCATAACTTTAGAAAATTCCTTGCACAAAGATTCATTAGTGGCACCAAAAATAATACCATCAACATAAATTGAACCAAAATAAAATTATTTTTCCTTTTTCTAATAAATAGAGTATTATCAATTTTTCCTTTGAAAAACCATTATCAATAAGAAAACTTGAGAGGCGTGCATACCAAGCTTTAGGAGCTTGTTTTAACTCATACAAATCTTTTTGTACCCGATAAACATGATTAGGAAATAGTGGATCAATAAAACCGGAGGGTTGCTCAACATACACATCTTCTTCAATAAATCCATTCAAAAAAGCACTTTTAACATCCATTTGAAAAAATTTAAAAATAATAAGCTAGCAAAGGCTAAAAACATTCTAATTGACTCTAATCTTGCATCCGGTGCAAAAGTTTCATCATAATTGATGCCCTCCTCTTGATTGTATCCTTGGATAACTAAACAAATTTTTATTTTTAGTCACTATGCCAAATTTATCAAGTTTATTTCTAAAAATCCATTTTGTTCCATTAATATGAAAATCTTTAGGTCTAGGAACAAGTTTCCAAACATTATTTTTTTGAAAATTGTTTAATTTATTATGCATAGCTAAAACCTAAAATTCATCATTCAATGCCTCATCAACACGTTTAGGTTCAATTTGGGATAAGAAAGCTATATTACCACACTCGCTTATAGCCTTTGAGCAAGTTAAAACTCCTTTTGATGGGCTCCCTATAATTTGCTTCTTGGGATGATCTGGTGCAAATATCCATGCCTTGGAGAGTTCCTCTTGACTTTGTTCAAGGTTCCATTCTCCATCTTTTGGTACATCCGTTGAGGGTTTGTTATTTATTTGCATGAGTTTCAATCCTCCCTCAACATCACCATCATCCCTAGACACACTATCTAGCAAACCATCATTAGTTTCAATCAAAAGTAATGTTTATAGATTCTTCAACAACGAGTGTTCGTTTGTTGAAAACTCTATAAGCCTTACTCATTGATGCATATCCTAAAAACACACCAACAAAAATCTTTAAATCAAATTTGTTATGGTGATCTTTTGTGTTCAAAATAAAACATTTGCAGCTAAAAATCCGGAAATAGCTAAAATTTGGAGTTTTGCCAAAATAAAGTTCATAAGGTATTTTCTTGAAAATAGGTCTAATTAAAACATGATTTAAAATATAGGCAGTGTTGTCAACTTTCGCTCAAAAATATTTTGGCAAATCAAAAGCATAAATCATAGTACGTGTCATCTCTTGTATGGTATGAATTTTCCTTTCAACTACACCATTTTTTGTGGTGTTCTTAGAGCGAAAAATGTATATGTAATACCATGATAGTCACAAAAACTATTAAAAATTTATTTTGAAATTCACCACCATGATCACTTCGAATTTTTACAACTTTCAAATTCTTTTTATTTTTAATTCTTTTTACTAAATGAGAAAATTCTTCAAAATATTTATTTTTATTAGTAAGAAAAATAACCCATGTAATGCGTGAAAAATCATCAACAATAACAAACACATAATGCTTTCCTCCTAATGAAGCAACACGCATAGGACCAAATAAATCAAGATGAATCAATTATAAAGGTTTAGTGGTGAATACCTTATTTATGGATTTAAAAGAGTTTTTGATTTGTTTACCTTTGGTACATTCCTCACATTGTGAATCTTTAATGTATGTTATATTTGGTAGTCCTCTTACCAAGTTCTTCTTTGTTAGCTTTGAGATTAATCTCATGTGAGCATATCCAAGTCTTTTGTGCCAAATCCAAGGATCTTCATCCACCACAGCAAGACACTTCACATCTTAATCTAAAAGCTCATTCATCTCAAAAATATATACTTCAGACTTTTTAAGGGCAATAAAAATAGCTTTATCTTTTAGACTTATAATACACTTATCCGGTTTAAAAATAACATCATAGCCTTTGTCACTAAGTGACTAATACTTAAGAGATGATTAAGTTCTTTTACTGAATAAACATCTTCAATTACGGGAGAATGTATCTTATCAATATTATCAATACCTGCAATTTTACCTTTCTCACCGCCACCAAAGGATACATTGCCTCCTTTTATCCTTGATAGGGTTACAAATAAGTCCTTATTGCCCGTCATGTGATGAGAGTAACCACTATCAAGGTACCACAACTCTCTACGTCGTGTGCGAGACGTTCCCTACATGTAAACAAGAGGTAGAAGCTTTAGGTACCCAAATCTTGGGTCCTTGGATGTTAGTACTCTTAGCATCCTTAGGTACCCACATCAATCCATAATCATAAACATCATCTCTAATCATACAATGTGTGGAAGTATGACCATATCTCATACAATATGTGCAAATAAAATCTTTCTTGTGGGTAGAGGCATGAGATCTATGATACCATGTTCTTCTAAATTGATGATGATTATGACTAGTAGAAGAATGATTGGTTTTTAACATGACATTTTTATTTTTTATTTTTTTAATTTAAGATCTTAATTGTTTATTTTCAAAATCAAGATCTCTAATTATTTCATCCTTTAATGCAATGACATTATTTAGAGAAGATTATAATTGCTCAAATTTTGAGTCACATGAATCATGCAATTTTTGGAAAGAATAATATTCTTTTGCCAACTTTTTAAATTCAAAGTTTAATTCCTCAAGAGCGGCTCCTAGTTCACATTACATATACAAAGATTCATCATCGGAGTCGGATTATACCTCATCTTCATGAGCCATGAAGCATATGTTTGGATCATGAAGAGCAATTTTGACGGCTTCTTCGTCACTATCTGAATCGCTTTGTTCAGATTCCTCCCATCTTGCATGCATCGCCTTCTTTTTCTTATACTTCATATATTTCTCTTTTATTTTGGGACAATCCTTTGCTATATGTCCAGGTTCATTACACTCAAAGTATTTTTCCTACACGAGAGGAAAATTTGTTAGAATGATTTTTAAAAATTTTATTCATTTTATCAATATTGATATTCTCCTAGAGAGGTGAGCCACTTCTCTAGAGATATCAATATCACTATCTGAGGAGGAGGATTCATTATCAGTTGCTCATTTGAGCGCAATAGTCTTCATCTTTTGAGAAGGCTCTTCATTTGCTCGTTGGGGGCTCTTCCTCCTTCTCCTTGATCTTCTTATAGTAAACTTTGAGTTTACCAATGAGGTCATCAAGTGTAAGTGTTGTATTATCATTGGCTTGCTTAATAGCCGTAGCTTTAGGCTCGCATGCCAGCGTTAGAGAGCAAAGGATTTTGTAGTTCTTCTCTTGGTTCTCCAACACCTTGTCAATGCCATGTAATTCATTAACAATATTAGTAAATCAAGAAAACATGGCATCAATTGACTCATTAGGAAGCATCTTAAATAACTCATATTTATGTATGAGGCTACTAATTTTGGACTCCTTGACTTGAGGAGTTCTTTCATGAGTGATACATAGTTTCTCCCAAATTTCGTGTGCGGTTGCACACATGGAGACTCTACTATACTCATTTGGAGTGAGGCCACAAATCAATATGTTCATGGCTTTAATATTTAGATTGCCTTTCTTTCTCAGTCATATTGCTACTAGACTGCTCAACATATTTCATTTTTATTATCTCTAGGATATCAAGATCAATGTATCATAAATAAATTCTCATCCTAGCTTTCCAATATGCAAAGTTATTGCCGGTGAATAATGAGGGTCTAGTGGTTGATTGACCTTCAAGCATATGCACATCCATTATTGAATCCATTTGGATCTTTGCTCTAAGGTGGTTAGACCTAGTAAATATATAGAGACCTTGCTCTGATACCAAATAAAATTACTTTAGAGGGGGGTGAATAGGGTAATAAAATAATAAATGTGTAATAAATAAAATTCAATGCAAGATAAGACATAAATTAAATGCTAATGCAATAAATAAGGAGGAATGTTAGAGAATAGTTATCCAAGATGACACGGCGATATATTCACGGGGTTCGGTCCTCCGACCTACGTCCCCGACCACCTCTCCCGATGGTAACTTCGCTATCACACCCGGTTTGGAAGCCGAAACTTCTTCACAATGATCTCCCCACGAGATCTTACAATCCTCACAACGATCTCCTCGAGATCAATCTCACCACACAATCACAAAATGAGAATAAAAGAAAATCTCTCACAACAATCCTATGACAAGGATCAAGAGATAAACAAATCAAGCTTAGGGGTTTGTGAGATGTGGAATTGAGAAACCGAAAACTTTGAAACAATTGAGAATGAAAGTTTGAGCTCAAGAAGTTTGTGAGATGTGGAATTGAGAAACCGAAAACTTTGAAACAATTGAGAATGAAAGTTTGAGCTCAAGAACACTTAGAAACAAAACTTAGGGATTTTCAAAACTTTGAAACAATTGAGAATGAAAGTTTGAGCTCAAGAACACTTAGAAACAAAACTTAGGGATTTTCCTTTGCTTGCTTAATTATCAAAGTGAAGAGAGTCAAGGGGTATATATAGAAGCCCCAAACAATAGCCCAAATCCCAAACAAATCACAAAATCCTAAATTTTCAGCTTAACTAAAAACTAGTCGTTAACAGTGTTATAAGTCGACTTGTACTGTGCATGAGTCGACTTATGAACTAGTCGTTACAGGCTGTACAACTAATATGAGTCGACTTGATAAAGTCATAAGTCGACTCATCTTGCATAAGTCGACTTAATGGATTATGAGTCGGCTGAGCAGACATTTTCTGCATTTTCCAGCACAGTTCATAAGTCGACTTATTATAGTCACGAGTCGACTTATAAACATGCACATGCACTATGCATGTATGAAATTGAATTTTTGAGTGCCTTTAAAAAGAGTAAAAAATTTAAAAAATATGAAACTTTGGGAAATACTTATAAATATGATTTTGAACATGTTAAAAAAAGAATTTTTGAAAAATCATTTTTCAATTGTAAAAGCTACTCATTTTAAAAAAAATAGTAAAAAATATGTTTTTATGAATGTGTGTGTGTGTGTGAACCCCATTAGCTTCAAATGTTATCTACTTAATAACTTGCCTACATTAAGCTCTAGAGAGAAATAAAAATGTAAATATCTCACATATATGAATACAACTCTTTGGTCTTGATATTTACTCATATGTTGATGAAGCTTCTCTTTTATATTGTGCTCTTGAAAGCTTGTCTTCATCAATTTGCCTCCACCTCCTTGGATATCATCGTTGTAGCTTATATTCCGTCTAATCCTCCAATTGTTGGCACTGTCTTGTTTGGCAAAATATAATCTACACAATATCACCCAATCAAGTAATTAGTACCAATAATGATGTTTGTAAATTATCATCAAAATAAGAGAACTAACACAAAGTGGATTGGTCTAAAGTAGAAGAAGCGAATATATAATAGAGAGGGATAGAGAACTAGAGATAAAAAAACCCTAGAATTGGAGAGGATACCATTGTTGGGGTATTTTATCGCTATTAGGTCACGGGAGAGAAAAAGATATCAAGCTGCAACGAAGTAACTCTATATGAACTATAATGGGTCGGGTTTAAGAGGATACAAATACTAATTAGAATGGGAAATATAATTCGGTCGATTCGGGTTGAAAAAACATCAACCCGACCTGAATCGAACTCTATAAAAACTGAACCGAACTGTTAAATTTTGGTCGATTCGGTCGATTCGGTCGGTTTGAACCGATCTATGCCCAGCCCTAAGGAGGAGTAACTTATAAGTTATGACCCCTGCCCAAAGCTTTGTACTTTGTCATTGTGGTATATTGCACGTAACCCCCTAATCAAATACACACAGTCTCTATAGTTAGTGAAATTTATTTAAAACTAAATCGCACTTAAATACATGTTGTTTCCCATAATAGCAGTTATATATCCTATTTTTTGAAAATGCAATTTGTTATCTTCTATCAACTAGTTGTGAGAATATTTCCATAATATGCTCATGTGATGCCTCATATGATTAACTTAAGTATCAACTATCATCACTTATTATATTAGTTTCAACTCTACCAATCTCTTTCTCCTTTTCATTCCTCCTTTTCATTCCTCCTCTTCTTCTTCATCTTCTTCTTCCTCCTCAATTCTCAAGCTTTCCACTCTCAAATTTTTGCAAGCAAAGAAGGCTACGTAGAGTCCTCTTCGTCCAAAGCTTCAATTGCTTCATCAAGCTACGTTGAGGGTGAAGAGAAGGAGAACAGAGTTTGTTATTGTCATTCAATTTCGTTGTTAGAAATGGTTTTAATAACTAAAAACCATGGTTGTCATTTTCTGGGTGTCCAGACTATGAAAAGGCATCCAAGTGTAACTTTTTGGAAGGATAAATCATTTCCTCCTCAAGGCTCAAATTGTAATTAAGAAACTTTTGTGTGAAAATTATGCTCATAAAGGAGAGAAGTAGCGAAGTAGGGGATAGATTTATGGAGAAGAAGTTGAGAGAAAGAAAGTTACAATTGAATATTAAAGAAAAGAAGTTAATTAAGAATGAAACTTATCTAAGTGGCAGAGTTGAGGAACAATAAGGCTTATATGAGAGACAAAGAAGAAAATTAGAAGTATTTTTGAGTATTCAATGTTTTAATTGTGATAATTTGTTTTGTAATTGTAATTAAACTTAGTTGAAATTGCTTATGTAATTTTTCTTTCCTGCCTTCCTATAAATGTATCAATTTATGCTTATGTATTTTGTAGAAATTTATCTAATTTTGGCTTATAGGCATGTATTATACAATGTAGAAAATATAATAAGGAAAATATGTAACAAAATACATGATAAAAAAACATAACAAGGCTAAAAAATGTAACAAGAAGATGTATACAAGGTAAAAAATATAACAAGGTAAAAAATATATGCACAACAAAAACATGTGTATAAGGTTAAAGAAAAACACCCAGATTCATAAGTTACCAAGTAAAAACATGTATACAATGTTTTAAAAGAAATTATATCAAAAAACTTGGGACAAGGACTATTTGTCCTGTTTGTTTTGCATGCCAAAGTATGTGTAAAACACATGGGACTGCTAGTCCCCTAGTCCCCTGTATTTTACATATAGCTTTATGAGCTGTACAGAACACACAGGACTAGTAATCTCGTGTGTTTTTTTACTATTTTTTTAATGAAATATACTTAACATTCCATTTTTCCTTCCGTTGATCGGATACCGTTATCGATACTGATCCATAAATTAGTAAAATTCTTTCCTTCACTATGTCCCAGATAATCTTCTAGCATGAGGATTTAAATTTAACTAATTCTCATATTATGATCTAGTTAATGAAGTTATAGCATGTATACAAACTTAGCATGTATACCTAAATCAACCATGCTTTAAACTTTAATTAGAGATAACCAATATGTTAAATACCTAATTTAAAGTTCTCTAATTAACATAATTATGTAATTTTGGCCAGCCATGTTAGTGGAAGATTTTTTTTTTCAATTTAAACCCTCAAAAAGCTCATATTGCAAGAGATTTGTGCATGGGGAAAAATATAGTCAAACATTCAACCTTTCACATCTCTTCTCTTCCAAGAGAAATCTATTATATCACACACTCTCTCACTCTATATCTGGTCAGCAGTAACCCTTCTCTATTCCCTCTTTTTCATTCATTTTTTTCACCCTAAACCCCTTGCTTACCTTAAAGAAGAAGAAGGAGCTCAAGAATAGCCAAGAAAAGGCGCATTGAACCTTGGAAAGGGAGGAAAAGTGTTCTAAGGTATAAACTCTAAAGAAATTCTTTTATTCCATCAGTTAGAACTGAGTTAGATCAATAATTTTAGTTATATTATATCTGGGGTCTTGCATGTAATATTTTAGGGCTTGCATGTCAATGTTATCTTGAAATAGAAATTTCGTGCAGAAATTTCTAGCAGGATACTCTATCAGTAAAAAGATCATAACTTTCTTTGTATATATTCAAATGAAGAAATTATTTTTGTTCTAGAAACTATACTTTCGTAGATTTCATTTAAGACCCTGTTTGTTTAATTCTAAAATCATTTACTAGTTTGAAAGTATGGTTTAACTTAGTGTATGTGTCTAAAATTGTCTGCTTGAGTTATGTCCTTTGTAAAGAGCATATATCTCAACATATACTATGCATGCATGAAATTCTTTCTGTTCTAGAAACTATACATTTGTGACTTTCATTTCAAACCATGTTTGTTTAATTCTAAAATCATTTACTAGTTTGAAAGTATGGTTTAACTCAGTGCATATGTCTAAAACTGTCTGCCTGAGTTATGTCCTTTGTAAAGAGTATATATCTCAACGTATACCATGCATGCATGGAATTCTTTCTGTTCTAGAAACTATACTTTTGTGGCTTTCATTTGAGATCCTGTTTGTTTAATTCTAAAATCATTTACTAGTTTGAAAGTATGGTTTAACTCAGTGCATGTGTCTGAAACTGTCTGCCTGAGTTATGTCCTTTGTAAAGAGCATATATCTCAACATATGCCATGCATGCATGAAATTCTTCTATTCCTAAAACTAAACTCAATTGTTCTTCTATTGATGTGAGTTTGAATTAATTCGAATAACGTTTGGTAAGTCTAAACCTAGTTCTAATAGCTAGTATATGTACTGGCAATTTTAGTCTACCCCCCTGTGTTGTTTTTGCATGTAACATGCATTATAAAAATGAAAATTTGATGAAACTAATTGTAATTGGAAACCAATCCATTATATCACTTATATACCAAATTTGAGCTTATTTGCATAGTGTTAAGTATCCGAAATAAATCATTCATTCCAGATAGTAATATCTGTTTTTCTACTATAATTTTGATAGGTGTAGTTTGCTGAGAGCATAACACTTACTATACACTATGCATTGATGTAATATTTTTATATTATAAAATTAGACTCATAATGGAGTCCTTTGGAACTAGTTTCATATATTTTGGACATCAATTGTTATACCATCCATTCACCTAAATATGCTGAATGTACACTACTGGTGTTGTTGTGCATGTTAGAGATATTGGATGTAATCATCTAGAGTGTAGCTTATACCATAATATAACTTTTAAATTAGAAAATTATAAAAGACATAGTGCTTAGAATCTCATGTGGGTATACATGTATATAGGACAGAGAATCTTGGATTCATTCGTTGGTCGAGAGGATCCCGGCATAATCGGTAGGTAACCTTTCATTGTTTCCTCTCAAGTCTTTGAGAGTTCGATTGATTACTTTCTTGAAATTTCTACGAGTTAGTTTCCCATGCTAATTTGTATATCTTATCACTTCCGTAATATTCCTATTTGATTCACTTCATGCGTTGGCTCTTTGTGATTTCTTAGCCATTGTTATCATAATGTTGTTTATATCAGTTTTATATCTTTGATATCCTCGAAAGATTATATTACAATATTTCGACTTGCTTCGATGATTCTACTATTGGTAATGACAATATTCCATCTTTGTTGATAATTGATAGTCTATATTCATGGATTATGCCCTGTGTGAAGTAAGCTTCACCGGTGAATGGTAATAGTAATGTGTTCTGGTGGGGACAATGCCCTGTGTAAGGATGCTCATCGGTGGGTGTATAAAGGCATGCACGGTTTATTGATTATCCCATGATTGGGGAGTTTGGAATCCTGAATATTAGACCTTGATTATTCATCTTTACATGTTATTTCATTTCGGTCAATGATAGCGATATAAGAATGACAACTTGATGTTGAGATCCTTTGTTCAAGTTTGATATCTATGTCTATCATTTTCATCTGTTCTCTTGTGTTTTACCCGAGATTTTTATGGTTACCTATTGGGCCTTAGGCTCACCCCTATTATTTTTGAATCCACTCACAGGTCATACTACTGGCAAGGAGAAGGGGATTACAGACCCTGAAGTTGAAGATTAGCTCCGGAGGAAACTCTTAGTAGGAGTTAATTTATATTCACTTTTGTAGTATTTTTTATTTATAAAACATGTACTAATGTTGTAGCCACTGCTATTATTATAATATTTAGTAGTTCCCTTTAGTGTTATTCTATTTTGGTATTCTATGGACTCTGTTGTCAACCTCGTGATCCTAAGTATTGCATATACATCTCTACTGCCTTATTTTTCACCTTTCAGTATATCCATATTGTGATATGCATAAAGATTTAGCAGGTCGATCATTCTCATTACAGATAGGTCATGCCCAAATTTTTAGGTACCTCCCAGAGGGACGTTACAAAGTGGTATCAGAGCACTGGTTGACACCTTAAGAGTCCTACATAGAATACCAATGGGACTTAGTGATGATTCGAGTGGGTGTCAAACACCAGTCATTCCCTGACATTCTTGTAATATCTAGACTTCTATTAGATTGGTTTTGTACCCTTGGATGATGATAGATAACTTCTGGCAGGAATGGCAGATTCCGATTTGAATGATTCTAGCATGGAAGGATCCGTTAGCAGCGGGGAGGTGTGGTCAACACATTCAGAGGATTAGGAGATCAGCTCTGAGGAGACTGATCCGGAGGAGACATTTGGGGGAGAGAGTGGATTACTCCCCGATTGGCCATCACACCCGCGGGCAATTGGCGAAGAGGGTCGAGCATGAGAATGAGGACCTCAAAGAGGAGGACCCTGAGGAAGAGGACCCCATAGAGGAGGATTCCGAGGAGGAGGACCCTATAGAGGAGGATCCTGAGGAGGAGGAGTCGGAGGAGAACCCTATGGAGGATGAGGATCCAGAGGAGGAACCCATGGAGTGGGAATTTGAGGAGCATCTACTTGGTGGGATACTAGAGGGAATTCCACTTGGATGGGTGGTTGACCTGGATGAGGAGGATTGGGCATGGGAGGATGAGCCGATGGTAGAGGATCCTATTGAGGACGATGAGTAGGAGGAGATAAGCTTAGATGGTGATGAACCCCAGCTGATTGAGGACTCCGATACGGAGTCTACTTCTACCCCTTCCAAGGTTGACCCATAGGGTCACTAACCTTAGGAATCTTATTACTTTTGGCTTTTGGATAAATATCCAAGTGTGGTGTATTTTTTGGATTGCATACTTTCATCTATATCTTAGATATGGATTATTATACTTTTGTAGAACTCTTGTATTGATAAATATGTGTATGTTGATATTATATCAACGAAAAAGCTTTTGGTGAGATCAGTACTCTATGTTGATTGTTGACGTTCCTTATGTATATATATTATGTGAGTAATAGAGATATTTCAATGTGAGTACTATGAGTAACTGTGGAATCAGAGCCTTTGCTATAGTTTCATGTAGATAATGGTGAGAACAAGAGCAAATCAGACCCCGAATGGGGAAGGACAACACATGTAGAATTTGGAAGAAGGATCTTCTGTTCCTATCAGAATAACAAGGAATGCAAACGGCCTGTTGATCAAACAGAACCAATGCAAGATCCATTGGAACGATTAGCAGAGATCCTCGAGCAACGTATCAATCCTAGAGGTAACCAACCAACACCTTCTATCTCAGCCCTAGAATAGTTTTAGAAGCTCACGCCTCCATCTTTTTCGGGTACCACTAACCCTTTGGTGGCGGAGGATTGGATTTTACAAATAGAGAAGATATTTACAGTCTTAAATTGTACAGAGGGGCAAAAGGTGTCATTTGCCGCCTTCATGTTCAGAAGGGAAGCTGAATATTGGTGGAGGGCAACCTTAAGATTAGAAAGGGTTGCGCAAAGACAGATTGATTAGGATAGATTTGTGGAGCTTATGAATAAGAAATATATTCCAGAGGGTGTTAGGTGTTTGCGGAGAAAGTTGTTGTATTCATTGCTGTATTCATTACAACTTCAATCGTTACAATGAAACAAAAAGATTGCCTTTTTATAAGACTCTTACACAATGAAAACAAAAAAAGTTACAACTCTCGTTCAAACAAACGCAGAGATCGTTTATCGGTCTTCTGCTTGCGTGGTTCTTTTGCCTGTAACGGGGACGTCAATATCCGTAGACCACCTGGCACTCAGATCTGTTCCGAAAAATCGGACAGAGCTTCGTCGATCCGCGTGAGATCTAGAAGCCTGAAGCGTCTATCTCGGCTAAAACGAGATATCTGCTCTTCTTAGTGATTACCGGCGAAGGGTAATACTAAGGAAAGGGGGGGGACGGGTGATGAAGACTCTGATGAAGACCTCTCCTCTGTTGAAGCGCTCGACCACTCTTCACTGCAGCAGGGCTTCGCCAACTTCTCCAAAAATCCAGATCTACAAAAATGAGGCCCAAGGGGGGCTATTTATAGGCAAATGGGAGCACCTAGGGTGCCTAGACACCCCTGGGGTGTTTCGACTTTCCCAAGACACCCCGGGTGTCCCAACTTAGCCTGAGACGCTCCGTTGCGTATGGTTGATTGTTTTCGCCGTAAATTCTTCGTCCGAACTCGGATTTGAGTGATTCAAAGTTCGTTGGAAGCTTGACGAAGAGTTCGATCCGCTCTAGTGGTTGGATTATCTGTAGAGTGATTGAGACATGACGGGCATTGTCCTTTTTGTGAACATTGCCGGGTTCCCGATTGGTCCGGGTCTTCGTTGTTCCGAAATCCTATCAGCTCACGTAGTTCGTTGATTCACTTCAATTGTTCATCGACGTCAATTGGACTCCTGTGGATCGGATAGTGACATTCATCGTCGCTCTTTAACACTGAACCGTTCGTGGAGACCTATAGGCAATTTTCGATGCCTACAGATACCCCCTCCAAAGCGTTCCGGACTCGTTTCTTTTATAGAAGAGGCTGGAATACTTTGGATGTGATTGGTCTAGCCTTCAGTTGGCGTAAGGACCTGTAGTTAGCTTCAACTCTTGGCTCCTTCGATTTTCGGTCTATTCGATGCTTTGACGAATAGCCGAAGTTCTTTCGGCACTGCGTTTATCGCTTGGCCGTCGTCGGAGTCTCGAGTCTGCAGCTGATGAATTGAGTTTGGCTCGTGTCATTGAGTTGACTTTGAACTACCTCCGCCACATTGTGTTGACTTAGGGTTTCGGATCACCGTGTGTTGACTTTTTGTCGCAACGCGTTGACTGGCGTTGACCTAGGGTTACGCGTTAACCAGCATTGACCTAGGGTTTCGAATCGTCAAACGTTGACTCTGGTCGTAACGCGTTGACTGGCGTTGACCTAGGGTTACGCGTTGACCGGCGTTAACCCTTAGGGTTTCGAATCGTCAGACGTTGACTTTGGTTGCACCGCGTTGACTGGTATTGACCTAGGGTTACGCGTTGACCGGCGTTGACCCTTAGGGTTTTGAATCGTTGAACGTTGACTTTTTGTCACAACGCGTTGACTGGCATTGACCTAGGGTTACGCGTTGACCGGCGTTGACCCTAGGGTTTCGAATCGTCAAACGTTGACTCTGGTTGCAACGCGTTGACTGGCGTTGACCTAGGGTTACGCGTTGACCGGCGTTGACCATAGGGTTTCGAATCGTCAAACGTTGACTTTCGACGAAAACGGGCGAATTCGGGCTCAACATAGGCGTACGGGGACAAAACGGGACCCGAAACACCCGTGGGTGTCTCACCCTTGGCCGATACACCTTAGGGTGTCTCGGCCAAGGCCGAGACACCCTAGGGTGTCTCGGTTCTAGGGCCGAGACACCCCCCTCCCTCTTTTGTTTTGTCTTTTTCTTCTTTTGTTTGTTTAGCTTTCCCTTGTTTTGGTTTTATTACCTCTTTTGTTTTCCCCCTTCTTTTCAAATTTTCAAAAGAAAATCCCTCTCAAACTCCTTCTTCTTCCTTTCATCTTTCCACCATTGTTCCTCTCCAAAACCCATACCAAGTTTTCGGATTTTTGTTCCCCTCTTGGCCGAGTTTGATCTCCTTTCAAGCTAGGGTTCCTCCTTCATCCTCAATCTCAAGAAAAGCCTCTTGATTTGGTAAGTTCCCCTTTACAAGATCTCCTTTTTTTTTGACAAGATTGTAGCTAAGAAAAGCCTCTTGATTTGGTAAGTTCCCCTTTACAAGATCTCCTTTTTTTTTGACAAGATTGTAGCTTTATGTTTGTAATGGGGGTATGCTATGAACTCATATGCAAAGATTACAACTTTTTGTTCTCATGAGTTAAAAGATAGGCTCTTTAATGATGGGTTGTGGATGCACAAAGCTTTGGGGGGTTTTATGCAAAATTTGCAATGTGGCCGAAAATTTGAGGGGGTTTTTATGCAAAATTTGCAATGTGGCCGAAAATTTGAGGGGCTTTTATGCAAAATTACCATAGTGCCGAAATTTGGGGGGCATTTATGCAAAATTATCATAGGGCCGAAATTTGGGGGGCATTTATGTAAAGTTACAATATGGCCGAAAATTTGAGGGGGTTTTTTTTTGTAAAAATTGGCTCGATTCTACAAAAGGGCTCATTTGTAAAATTAACCAAAATTGTAGGGTATCGGGGGGTGCTATATGATCAGATATGATGACCATGACCCAACCCGGGCGTGTCCTTGACCTGAATTTTGGCCTTGAACACGAAGGGTATTTTGGGTATTTCACCAAAATTCACCGCGAAAAATGACAATCATTGTTTCGCATGCACGAAATTTGTAGGTTTAACTAGACTTCAATTATGAAATCCTATTTATGTATAGGATTTTAATTAAAGTTCTTAATTTCCCTTTTAAATTTCGTGTATTCATATTTTAGATTGTACCTGACTTGCTGTTTTTTTGTTACAGATTTTCAATGTCTTCACACCGACCTCGACCTCGAAGGAGTCGTTCGCATTCGCAGCCTAGCGAGGAAGAGGTTCCCGCGACATCTTCCCCCGCGGCCTCTTTCTTCGGGGGTGAGAATTTATATTTTCCGTATCCCTAATTGACCTCTTTGCGGGTCATGAAGGAAGAACCGACACCCTCCTTCGCGGTGGTTAAGGTTTCAGACTTGTCTTGCTTGGCCAATTCAAGTCTTCTGGTATATTGGGGCGATTTTGCGTCGTCCTATACCTTATAGGTCGGTGTATGTTACCATATTATTTATGTGATGATGCATACCGTTCTTCCAGTGTAGGACACTCAAAATCGTCTCTCCAATTATTCCGTGAATGAGCTTATCATTCTTCTTACGAGATGGATTTTCTGACTCCACCCTTGTGCTTTATTGCAGTAGAATTTCCTGCGGGGAGCCTTCCTCCTCATGCCAATACTGGTTGTGGCCGGGAGGTCTTCTCTTCAGCTTCTCTCGGGCAGGCCATTAGTCCACTCCCTCGGTTTGACCGAGATCGTTCCGACGAATCTTGTCGTTTGATACGGGAAGGAGGGCGTCATTGTTTGCGCCAGCTTATCACGGATGCCACCCTTACTGCGGATTCTTCCTCTACTCAGGCTTTAAAGAAGCCGAGTTTCCTGTTCGGAGATCACGTCGAGGATCCTGCTACGCTGACCCTTACCGAGGAACACTGGCTGACTCTTGACGAAGGGGCTGTCTTGTACATTCCCTCCATTCCACGCCAATATTCTTTTAGTCACTTGAAGGGGCAGGCCGTGGAGCGACAGATGTCTTGGCACCTTACTGAAGATGCTGAGCGAGTTCAGTGTGGATATGCCACTCACCACAAGACTCCTGGCTCTAACAGGTATCATGACGTTCGTGGTCTTCGACCCGGGATTATGGGCCTTAACACTGCACCCCCAGGCGAGGTGTCAGTAGCTGCTTCTACTGTGAGTAACCGTCTGGCTCTTCTTGGGAGAAGGTTACCTCCATCGGATTATAGATGCTATGGTTGGGCTTCCTCACTAGCCAAGGGATAGTGGGCACGCATGACCAGTTTCGTCTTGGCGCGCTGGGAGAGGGATTTGAAGAGCAGTGGATTGTATGCACCTATACGAGCCACCATGTACGGAATCCCAGTCAGCTGTCGCCATTTCTTGGCGTTGCTGGAGACCTACATGCCTGACAGCAACACCTTTCTGACCAGCGGTGGTGAGTTAGGGTTGGCCTTGCATGAGATGCATCATGTTTCGGGTCTTCCGATGGGGGATTGTCCGTATCAGGAGTATTTTCCCTCGAACCAGCAGTTGGAGTGTATGAAGAAAGATACTCCCGATATGTATGACACTCTCTGGGATCTTACTTGTCATTATCATACCTCCTTGGTCCAGACTTCTCCTCAAGCGAAAAGGAAGAGGCAGGTCAGCTTGAAGCAGTTTGCTTGCTATTTGTTCCAGAACTTGGAGGGTAGTTCCGGCAAACTTATTCGTGAATTAGACGTGTTGACCCCTTCCGCAATTAATGAGTTGCTGGAGAAGGCTGAGGCTCGTTCTTCACCGTCCTGACTTGATGTCGGCGCCCAGCGTTGTTGATGTCCCCGTTCCTTTCATGCAGCTGTTGGAGAAGAGCAGATGGCTCGGGAACAAATTCAGTGATGTTCAACGAGAGCTCCGAGTTCGTAAGAGCTGGGAGTTCTTCAAGTGTTTTCCTCACTTTTCAGGTCGCTATGGTGACACGCTGGTTGATGAGGAGAAACCTAGAAGTGACCGGACTGTTCTCGACGTTGGTAGCTTCCGCTGGTTAGTGAACATCCGCGTTGGGTATCTTGTTATCTGGGTGAAGAATCGATGCCACATAGAGCCTTACCTTCCCTGCCGCTTTGCTCGTCAGTTCGGCTATGACCAACTATACGTCGGGAATCCAAGCCGTAGCCTGCAGGTTGAGGGAGGGCTTATTAATGGCGTACGAGCATGGCTGTGGACCATGGTGGGCTGCACTGGAGCCCATTTTGCTCTTCCTTCATATAGGCGTAAGCCGCTGACCACTTTCCTCAGTTGCAAGTGGTTCCTTTCCGCCTATGAATCCATAGGTGTGAGGAGCCTTTCAGAGTTACAATCCGAGCACTCGGTCCGGGCTGCTATGATGGCTGCTCGCAGGGCTGAGCTTGCTCAGAAGCAGAGAAAGGGGCATGCCAAGTCTCTTCTTACAGATGATGAAGAACTCCTTCCTACGGGTGACGACGATGAGACCTCCGAGGAGGAATATATGGATGCAGACACCGACCGAGAAGAATTCGATACAGGTTTGTCATGCTCTTTGATTTTCCCTTCTCCATTCTTGCTTGTTTAATGAAATGACCATTGTCACTTTAGGTAGGACAGGTGACGATCATGAGCCGCCAGATCCTACACACGTTGAAACGTGTGACAGGCCTGTGCATGACCGACCCGTTGGTCCTAGGAGGGTTGGTGCCCCGAAAAGGAAGAAGACCGTACATAAGTCCCACGACGGTCAGCGTCCTTATGGAGTGGACTTAGGAAGCACTGCCGATGGAGGGGAAGGTAACATTTTATTGCTTTAAGGTGATTTTCCTTTTGGGATTCGTAACCATGTTTTATGCTCCAGGGTTCTTCGAAGAGGGCGAACTCCCACCGGGTCCGGTATCTCCTGGATCTGATAACATGGATTGCTTTATGCGGCAAATGTGCGACGCCCTTCATGACGGGTCTCTGGGCATCGATCTAAACATTGATCTTGAGCAAGTGAATAGTGTTGAGTCCACCGTCCCGTATTCAGGTATATCTACATCCAATGTTACCTTCCTCAAGCATGGGGAAGGAAGATCTTCTGTCTTTGCTGCAAGTATTCTTTGAGCTTTCCTCATCTTCCAGCCTTCGGGTTACCCTGCAGATGTTGTGATGGAAAGGCCAGCTGAGGATGGAGCCTATCATGATGTAGGTTTCGAGGAGCGGGGGTGTGCTCCTGTACCAAGCTTCTCGAAACCCGATGCTGGCTTATTAGCTGATATGCTGGCTGAACAGACTACCAGAGGAACCGAGAGACCATTCTTTGGGAATGATTCATTCATAGGTATATATCTGATCCCCTTCATCTTGCCTGATCTTTTGTCTGACTAACGAAGGATTAATATTACAGCGCCGACCATTGGGATTAGCCCAATATCGATTCCTGGCATATCCAGCTTGCCTCGGAGTGACGGACTCGCCGGTACGCATACGATTTAGGGATATCGTACTTCTCTATGTTTATCTGACTTTTGACTAATATATGAGTGCAATCATAGGACCAGGCACCGGGACTGATACTCTTATGACTCCTGGCATTCCCCAGATACATACGGATGATGGACCTACAGGTATGCAGATGACCTTATCATCCCAATCCTCCTTATTTGTCTAAATTTTCATTTTGACTAATAAAGAAGTACAACCATAGGACCAGCCGCTTGGGCCGATACCCTTATGACTCTTGGCATTCCCGCTGCATCTGAGGACGGTGGGATTGCAGGTATGCATACGATCTTCTTGTCCCGATTCTCCTTATTTGTCCAAATTTCCATTTGACTAATACAAGAGTGTAACTATAGGACCGGCCGTTGGGCCTGCTACTACTACAGTTCCCGGGGCTGAAAGTCTGCATAGAAGTGGCGTCTCCCCGCCCTTGCCGAGTGGTATGAGCAATCTGCCTGCAGGGGTTGATATACCCTCCATGACCACTTCTGCCGCTATCTCAGAGCCTGTCAGACCTCAGCCTGAGGGGATCTCCGTTGGCGTTGGTATGTTCGGAACCCTTTGAATTTCCTTATCGTATTTGATAATCCACTGAACTTCTATGTTGTTGCTTGTAGGATCTCGATCCTCGCTATATGAGCGTGTCCGCGCCCTTTTGGTCGATACTGATCCTGACAGAGACATTTTTTGTACGGACCTCGGCTTCTTCACTGCCTTTTATAACGGCATGATCGAGAAACTTCTTCATAGAGGATACGGTTTCGATCAGTTCAGGCGCTCCTTTTCTCGCCACATGATGATGATGAGGGAAGAAGGATACCCGGAATTGGCCGATTCCTTCACCGCCGATTTCGCTGTCCTGGAGTCAGAGATCCGAGAGTTGAAGGAATTAGAGATTAATGGGGCTTCTTCTTTCGTGTCCTCTCAGCTGGAGCATAGGCTGACACAGTGGCGTGACCTGAGATCTTCCATTGGATGCGAGCTTCAGTCACATGAGAGCTCCATTGCGCAGCTAATGGCTAACGTGGCGAGGAAAGATACGGATAGGGCTGAGTTACTCCACTCTTTGGACTCGAGTCGTGAGGAAGTGACTAGGTTGAAAGAGGCCTTGAAGTGCGCCGAGGAATCTGCTGCTCTTATTGCAGATGACCTGGATGGACTAGAGCGTTCTCGTGAGCAGGCACTCAAGAAGATAGGATCCACCCAGGAGAGACTGATGAAACTGAAGAGTGAAGCCGCGGAGATTTTGAGCAGTTCTGAAGAATCTGCTCGAGCTGATCTGCAGGCAGGACTCGAGCGGAGCTATGTAGATAGACTTTTTAGTTTAAAGTCTCATATTCTCAACCGCCAACTGCCTTCGGGCTAACGAGCTTTTCATTGTATGCTTTTGACTCGATCTATTAATAGAGACTCCGCATTTGCTTCTTTTGTGATCTTTCTGTATTTATTCTGAATGACAAGGTTTATGGGATTTTTGGCAAACCCCCAGCCATCAACGGGTTTGACATGTCTTTACCGATTACCGTTTGAAATCGGACTAGCATGTGAATTATTAAACCCGTCTCACATGTAACGTTGTGCTAAGAAAATTGCTTTTCTTAGACTTGATGCTATGATTTTAAATACATAGACTTAACCATTTCTTATAGGGAAAAGGCACCCCGCACCGCGTATTAGGCGATGACTTATCCCTTCTTAGGCTTCGGGATAAAATTCCTCAGGTTTAGACCCTGGTGTCTTCTTCAATAGGAGAAAGACTAAACCGGCCATGTGTGTTAGACATGGACTTTGGAATTTTTGGCAAACCCCCAGCCATCAACGGGTTTGGTGTGCCTTTACCGATTACCGTTTGAATCGGGCTAGCATGCAGATTGTCTAGATCCGTTCCACATGTAACGTTATGCTAAGAGAGTAAATCCTCTGAGGCATTGTGCTATGATTTTGAATACATAGACTTCGCCCTTGTTACGGGAATAGGCTATCCGGCAACACGTATTAGGTGTTGACTCATCCCTACTTAGGCTTCGGGATGAAATTCCCCAAGTTTAGACCTTGGTGTCTTTTTCTTTAATCGGTGAAAGACTAAACCGGCAACGCGTGTTAGGCGTTAACTTATCCCTACTTAGGCTTCAGGATAAAATACCCCAGAATCGAAGTCTGGTGTCTTTTTCTACGGAGAAAGACTAAACCGGCGACGCGTGTTAGGCATCTCTTCTTCAATCGGTAAAAGACTAAACCGGCAACGCGTATTAGGTGTTGACTCATCCCTACTTAGGCTTCGGGATGAAATTCCCCAGACTGGAATTCTGGTGTCTTATTCAATTGGTAAAAGACTAAACCGGCCACGCGTGTTAGACGTAGGCTTATCTCTATTTAGGAGTCGAGATAAAATTCCCCGTGCACCAAGTGCCCGGATTGGAAATTGAGAATTGTGTCTTTTCTAAGAGCAAAGACAAACTGAGAAACGGGAGAGGAAGAATTTTATATTCTATCTCCCGGTGCTGAAGAGGAAGAATTTTATATTCTATCTTCAGCTGGAAGGGAAACAGGAGAGGAAAAAGTTTATATTCTATCTCCCGGTGCTGAAGAGGAAGAATTTTATATTCTATCTTCAGCTGGAAAGGAAACTCGAGGTGGGATCTCCACCCCCAGAATCCGGAAGGATGAAACTAAGAGTGGGATCTCCACTCCGAGAATCGGAAAGGTTCGAACGACCCTAACTTTTATAGGATTGGTCATTTGAACCCCAAGAACCCCTCATTCATTGAGGAGAAAACCCAATTTCAACCCTAACTTTTATAGGTTTGGTGGAAAAGGGGACAAAGGTGGATTTTCGTTTATCGAAAATAAATGACTCGACCTTAGTCTTGACTATCTGTAGGCTTGACTAAGCGAGATCGGGAACAATCCTAACTTTTATAGGTTTGTCTGTTCCAATTGAAAGTGGACCTCTCGTTCATGGAAGGAATCGAGAGAGGAATTTGGCTTTGGCCCTAACTTTTATAGGTTTGACCAGAAGGCAAAGAAAGTGGAATACGGGTAGCAAAGAAAGTGCCAACTCGTATTATCACTCAAAGTGAGACTTTAATGCTAGGTGATTATGACCTAACATGTTGAGTCTGAGAAATGCCAATGACTGGCAGATGGAAATGTTGGTGGACCCACTGTCGTTTAATTTGATCAGCGGGTGGTTTGGTGAGGAAAGATTAACCTGCCAGAAGATTGGATCTCCTCTCACAAAAATAACTCATAAGAGTTAGAGAATTTTTGATGAAAATAAGAAGAGACATTCTGACCTTCAGAGTTCGAATGTAGATTTCTCCTCGTCAATTCCACAAAGACCAGGTTATCCCTAAGAATACCCATGTGGTATTCTTTCGGGAACTTCCCGATGCATTGGATAATCCACCCCCAGTTTCTCTCTTGGAACCGGGTTTGATTTTGTTATCTGGCCGGGTTATCCTTAAGAATATTAGTGTAATATCCTCCAGGAACTTCCCGTTAATGGTAGGAAATAGTTTAGACTCATATACCTATTGGAGTATCAGGGAGCAGTTTAACCTCTTATACCGGTCGGAGGATCAAGAAGCAGTTTATACTCTTATACTAATCGGAGTATGGGGAAACAGTTTATACTCTTTGGAGTATTGAGGAACAGTTTATACTCTTATACTCTTTGGAGTATTGAGGAACAGTTTATACTCTTATACTCTTTGGAGTATTGAGGAACAGTTTATACTCTTGTACTCTTTGGAGTATTGAGGAACAGTTTATACTCTTGTACTCTTTGGAGTATTGAGGAACAGTTTATACTCTTGTACTCTTTGGAGTATTGAGGAACAGTTTATACTCTTGTACTCTTTGGAGTATTGAGGAACAGTTTATACTCTTGTACTCTTTGGAGTATTGAGGAACAGTTTATACTCTTGTACTCTTTGGAGTATTGAGGAACAGTTTATACTCTTGTACTCTTTGGAGTATTGAGGAACAGTTTATACTCTTGTACTCTTTGGAGTATTGAGGAACAGTTTATACTCTTGTACTCTTTGGAGTATTGAGGAACAGTTTATACTCTTGTACTCTTTGGAGTATTGAGGAACAGTTTATACTCTTGTACTCTTTGGAGTATTGAGGAACAGTTTATACTCTTGTACTCTTTGGAGTATTGAGGAACAGTTTATACTCTTGTACTCTTTGGAGTATTGAGGAACAGTTTATACTCTTGTACTCTTTGGAGTATTGAGGAACAGTTTATACTCTTGTACTCTTTGGAGTATTGAGGAACAGTTTATACTCTTGTACTCTTTGGAGTATTGAGGAACAGTTTATACTCTTGTACTCTTTGGAGTATTGAGGAACAGTTTATACTCTTGTACTCTTTGGAGTATTGAGGAACAGTTTATACTCTTGTACTCTTTGGAGTATTGAGGAACAGTTTATACTCTTGTACTCTTTGGAGTATTGAGGAACAGTTTATACTCTTGTACTCTTTGGAGTATTGAGGAACAGTTTATACTCTTGTACTCTTTGGAGTATTGAGGAACAGTTTATACTCTTGTACTCTTTGGAGTATTGAGGAACAGTTTATACTCTTGTACTCTTTGGAGTATTGAGGAACAGTTTATACTCTTGTACTCTTTGGAGTATTGAGGATTTGAACATCTTGGTGCAGGGGCTCCTGTTGGGTCCTCTCAGCAGGTGCGGGGGTAGTTGTAATCATCTCCACCCCATTCAGTCGACCATACTCATTCCCATGTTCATTGTCGGAAAATGAGAAAGCAGGCATTGCTTCGTCATCTTCCCCTGGAATAGCAGAAGTTCCATGACAAGATTTACCTTTTGACTTTTTCTTGGACGAGGATCCAGTCCATTGTTCATCTCCAATCAAATCTGGGTGAACCCAAAGAATCTCGCCATTAGGGGCTGTGTGTGGCACAAGTCCCTTCTGGCGCTGCTTGTGAGGATCATCGTTCACCGTCTTCACTGCCGCATTTATTACTGGTTCATGCTGGAACCAGTTTAAAGGAATAGAACCGAAGCTGATTGATACTGCATTTGCTCCCACTCTCTTCTCCTTCGGCTGCTTCATTGTGATGACCCCGACATCGATTAGAGCTTGGATCTTGTCCTTAAGAGCATAGCACACCTTGGTAGGATGGTGCACCGCTCTATGAAATGCGCAGTATTTCGGATCATTGATTCTCTTAGCATCTTCCTGATCCTGAACTGGAGGCAACTTGATCTTGTTATTTTCAATGAGGTACTTGAAGATACCGGGAACTTCATCCTCTTTGAACGAATAAACTTTTGGGAACTTTGGCTCCGAAGCTTTTGGCTTCGGGGTCTGCTGTTGCCACCTTGATTGTTGAGGTGCCTTTTGCTGCTGCTGTTGCGGCTGGGCTTGCACCTCGAACGTCTGATTCGCGTCCACAGCATTCGCATGTGCTTTTCCCTTAGGGACGAAGTTTGGTTGCGGAGCATTATTTGCTATTTGGCCCCTTTCCGCCTTCTTCCTTTTGAGGAATCATTCGGCTCGTTCTCCTCGCACCTTCAGATCCTTCCAGGTCTTTGGTGGCGCCATTCCCATAGCTTCGAGGATGTCCAAGGAAAGATTATTGTGACAGGTCTCGAGGATGAAATCTTCGCTGACCGGATCCCTACAATTCATTGCTTTATTCCGGAATCTCTTCACAAAGTTTTCAACTGTCTCACCATTCTTCTGTTTCTCCTCAAACAGAGTGTTGATTGAGACCTCAGTGTCGTCGTCGAAGAAGTTCGTCAGAAACATATCCTCCATGTCGTCCCAACTGCTGATACTCCCCGGCTTGAGGCGACGATACCAATCGAAGGCCGCTCCGCGAAGAGTGCCAACGAATGACCGTACCATCAAGGGTTCATTGCCGGAGATTACTCCTAAGTGAGACTTAAAATATATTAAGTGTTGGGTAGGAGAACCCTTTCCATCAAACGGCGTAAAGTTGATTAAATTGAACTTTGCCGGATATGGAATCGAATCCCACTCCCTTGGATATGGACATGGTATGCCGGACCTTTTCACCTCTTGAGCGTTCATTAACGCGTTGATTTTGCTTTCCAAGTCCTTCATCTTCTTGTCCTCACTCGTACCTGTCTTCGAGTGGCTTTGGGGAGAGGTAACGTGGTCTTCTTTTGCATTATCATCTATAGGACCACCTCCATTGTCGTTGTTGACAGGGGGAATAGTTATGTTAACATTATTCCCTTCCCGTTCATTCTCATCTTGATTCTGATGATTGGATCGAGTGGGCTCTTCTTGATGAGTTGTCAGAGCCGCGATCTGCTGATCATGCATTTCTCTCATCTGCTGCATGGCCATCTCCATCTCGAACTTGAAGCTTTCTTTCTGCCGAGCCAGGGCATCTTCAAGCATCTTGTTTACTTGTTCGGTGCTTATCATGAGTACCTCGCGGTCTTCTGACGGTAATCTCGTCCGAACCCTACTATAAGTCCCTCGTGTAATGGTTCCGGACTGCAGATGAGTTAAATACCAGGGTACTAGCGGCGTTGACTCGGGATTATCTCCCGTCGATGCCCTTTTGCTGGCCATATTAGTGGTGACCTTCGGCAATTCTCCGTCTTCGACTACCCTTCGTCTTCGTCGGAAACGCCTAGGCTTAGTCTCAGACGTTCTGGTGGAAATTCTCTCGAACACCGAGACTCTCTTTGGGGCTTCAGAGCAACAGCATTCTGATAACACCGCCCTGATGATGTTGGCGCACGGGCAGTGAAGTTCCGTGTCTCGAGCATCTTGTTTCCAAGACTTACTCGCACCCCCAGCTCTATAGTACAACTCATCAGTTTGATAACTGGAGCAACCCATAGAGTGTTGGCACGACTTCCCAGGTATAACACAATCATCATCAGACGAATATGTTTCCCTTTGGGGATATGACACGTTATTAGCGTTTTCAGGAGTCGCTCGTTCAAGTCTACGCTTTTGCGAGCGTAAAAACTTAACGGGCTCTTGAACTTCGACACGCAACCCGATGCGGTCGGCAATAGGGATTTTCCCTTTGTTATTTTCCTTGGGGGGATTAGAACGACCCCCAGTCGGGTTTATCATTTGGGGACCTTTCAACGGACCCAATCGCTCTTTGATAGGTACTTTACCTCGATTCCCCGGTAAGGGACCGAGGCGACCTTTCAAAGGGACCCTGGATGTTGAAGGATCCGTGTTCTTACCTGACTCCGCCGGAGGTGCGGGGGCAAGGGGAACGGGACCTGGATTTGGTGAAGGTTGGGCAGCAACATCTTCAGCTCTCGTCTTAGGCGCTGGCTTTGTCTTTAGCACTCATACCTGCTTGAGCTTTGACGGGTTCTTAACCGTCTCTTCTTTCTGCATCTCCTCCGCTTTCTGTAGGAGAGCTCGGGCATGCGCAAGCAGTGCGCGGCGCTTCTTGATTCGCTCTTCGAGGGTTGAGCGAGTCCTCGTGACACGAACCCATTCGTTCGTTTCTGCCTTGGAGGAAGAGTTGGTTACGTACCGTTGTTGCTCTTGGCGCTGTCTGGACTTGAGATCTTCATTGTAGCGGATCCCGTCCATCGATTCTGCGGCCTTGGCCATCTGACGAGCAAGGCGTTGACGCCGTCTTTGGCGCGTCCTCTTTGACACAGCTAGAGCACCTTCAGTAGCCATCTTCTTGGCGGAGGAGAAGCCCAGATCTGCGATCTCGACCACGTTGGACGACGCGGGGACGGCACGTGGTGCAAGTGCAGCGGCGGCAATGGGATCTTGGATCTTCGAGCCGAAGGTCCCGCGAACATTTCTGGAAGAGGATGCCTTCCTGCGCCTGTTCGGAGAGGCGGATCTGGAGGAGGAGGAAGAGAGGTACTCTTCGAACTTTTGCTGATCGAACTCGTATTCGATCTCTTCATTCACCCGGATCTTGAATGCCGGTTGCGTCACGACGGCCTCGGCAGCGAGGCCGTTGGCTCCCACTGTGGGCGCCAGCTTGTTTGCGGAGGAAGTTGTTGTATTCATTGAAAAAGATTGTCTTTTTATAAGACTCTTACACAATGAATTTACACAATGAAAACAAAAGGTTACAACTCTCGTCAAAACAAACGCAGAGATCGTTTATCGGTCTTCTGCTTGCGTGGGTCTTTTGCCTGTGACGGGGACGTCAATATCCGTGGACTACCTGGCACTCAGATCTGTTCTGAAAAATCGGACAGAGCTTCGTCGATCCGCGTGAGATCTAGAAGCCTGAAGCGTCTATCTCGGCTAAAACGAGATATCTGCTCTTCTTAGTGATTATCGGCGAAGGGTAATACTAAGGAAAGGGGGAGGACGGGTGATGAAGACTCTGATGAAGACCTCTCCTCTGTTGAAGCGCTCGATCACTCTTCACTGCAGCAGGGCTTCGCCAACTTCTCCAAAAATCCAGATCTACAAAAATGAGGCCCAAGGGGGCTATTTATAAGCAAATGGGAGCACCTAGGGTGCCTAGACACCCCTGGGGTGTCTAGGCTTTTCCTAGACACCCCTGGGGTGTTTCGACTTTCCCGAGACACCCCGGGTGTCCCAACTTAGCCTGAGACGCTCCGTTGCGTATGGTTGATTGTTTTCGCCGTAAATTCTTCGTCTGAACTCGGATTTGAGTGATTCAAAGTTTGTTGGAAGCTTGACGAAGAGTTCGATCCGCTCTGGTGGTTGGATTATCTGTAGAGTGATCGAGACATGACGGGCATTGTCCTTTTTGTGAACATTACCGGGTTCCCGATTGGTCCGGGTCTTCGTTGTTCCGAAATCCTATCAGCTCACGTAGTTCGTTGATTCACTTCAATCGTTCATCGACGTCAATTGGACTCCTGTGGAGACGTTCATCGTTGCTCTTTAACACTGAACCGTTCGTGGAGACCTATAGGCAATTTTCGATGCCTACATTAGGGATTAGTGGGCTATCAAATTTCAAGAGTTGTAGCAAAACAGCATGACAGTACAGGAGTATGAGACTCTGTATAGATTACAGAGAGTTGAATAAATTGACCATTAAGAATAAGTATCCACTCCCAAGGATAGATAATCTATTTGATCAACTTCAAGGAGATCAATATTTTTCCAAATTTGATTTAAGGTCAGGGTACCATTAGTTAAAGATTAAGCCTGAAGACGTAGCAAAGATAGCATTCAGGACTCGCTACGGTCACTATGAATTTTTAGTGATGCCTTTTGGACTGACTAATGCGCCGGTCGTATCCATGGATTTGATGAACCAGATATTCAAACAATATTTAGATCAATTTGTGGTGGTTTTCATTGATGACATCTTGATCTATTCTAAGAGTTACCAAGAGCATGAAGAACATTTGAGGATTGTATTGCAAACCCTAGGGAACAATAGCTATACGCAAAGTTTAAGGAGTGTGAATTCTGGCTAGAAAAGGTGATGTTTTTGGGTCATGTGATCACTAGAGATGGGATATCCGTGGATCCAGCGAAGGTTGACGCTATCGTGAACTGACCGCGTTGCACCTCAGTGACTGAGATTCGTAGCTTTTTGGGACTAGCAAGATATGATAGAAGATTTGTCAAGGACTTTTCCCAATTAGCAGCCCCTTTAACTTATCTGACTCGTAAGAATGTCAAATATATATATGGAGTGAGAAATGCGAAGAACATTTTCAGGAGTTGAAGAAACGCTTGGTAACCACTCCTATCATCACTATCCCTACGAGTTCGGATAAGTTTGTGATATATAGTGATGTATCTTCCAGAGGTTTAGGTTGTGTTCTGATGCAGAATGAGAAGGTAGTGGCTTATGCCTCTTGGAAATTGAGGCCTCATGAGAAGAACTACCCCACTTATTATTTGGATTTGGCTGCTGTGATTTTTACCTTGAAGATATGGAGACACTATCTGTATGGGGTATCATGTGATATTTATACAGATCACAAGAGCCTAAAGTATATATTTACTCAGAAGGAGATTAACATGAGACAAAGAAGATGGTTGGAATTGCTGAAGACTATGATGTAAATATCCTTTACCATCCATGTAAAGCTAATGTAGTAGCAGATGCACTCAGTCGGAAGAATCATATTGCATTAGCTTGTTTGCTAACTAATCAAGCTGAGTTAAGTAAGGAGTTTGAGAGAATGAAGATTAAAGTTAGAAAGTATTCTTCTAAAATGAAGATTTGTCAGATAAGCCTACAACCTACTCTGTTGGACCAATTCAAGGAGCGACAGAAGGAAGACAATGAGCTAAGTGAGATAAGGAAGAAGGTGGAACAAGGAAAATATTCAGACTATAAGATTCAAGATGGTGTTTTGAAAATGGATAATCGCCTTTGTGTACCCAATGATGGGGAGCTTAAGGATCAGATATTGAGAGAAGCTCACCAGACCCTATATGCTCTTCATCTGGGTAGTACTAAGATGTATCAGAACCTTCAACAAAACTTCTAGTGGAACCACATGAAGAAGGAGATAGCTGAAATTGTGTCAAAGTGTTTAACATGCCAACAGGTAAAGATTGAACATCAGAAACCATCGGGACTATTATAACCTTTGCCCATCCCAGAATGGAAATGGTATCACATCACCATGGATTTTGTTACTAGACTACCCCGCTCAACAAAAGGAGAGGATTCCATATGGGTGGTAGTTGACCGCCTGACCAAATTAGTGCACTTCATACCCTACAAGATGTTGTATACCATGGAAAAGTTGACCAGCTTATACATTGATGAGATCGTGAAGCTCCATGGGATTCCCATATCCATCATATCAGATCGAGACCCCCGTTTCACCTTAAGATTTTGGAAGAGTCTACATCAAACTTTTGGGACTAGACTAAAGTTTAGCACTTAAACACATCCTCAGATTGATGGTCAATCTGAGAGAATGATACAGACCCTGGAGGACATGCTGAGAGCTTGCACATTAGATTTCGGAGGCAATTGGGCTACGCACTTGCCGCTGGTAGAGTTTGCCTACAACAATACCTTTAATTTTAGCATTGACATGGCACCTTACGAAGCCCTATATGAAAGGCGATGCAGATCCCCTATCTGCTGGGAAGAGACCAATGATCGTTGATTACTTGGACCAGACGTAATCCAAGAGATGACTGAGAAGATCCAAACCATTCGGCAACATATGCAAACGACACAAAGTAGGCAAAAGAGCTATGCAGATCGACGACGCAATGACCTAGAATTTTAGGTTGGTGATCATGTATTTCTGAAGGCTACACCCATGAAAGGAATATCAAGAGGTGGTAAGAAAAGAAAACTCCATCCGAGATACCTTGGGCCATTCGAAATTTTGGAGAAGATCGGACATGTGGCCTACTGGCTAGCCATGCCCCTAGAATTGGAGAAGATTCATAATGTGTTCCACGTCTCGAACCTGAAGAAGTATGTACCAGACCCAGGACACATCATTTTGCACCAATCCTTGCCCCTGCGGGAGGATCTATCTTATGAAGAACGACCGGTTCGAGTGCTAGGCTTTAAGGAGAAGCAACTGAGAAACAAGTCCATATCACTAGTTAAAGTGTTATGGAACAATCGAGGCATTAAGGAGGCAACATGGGAACTAGAATTTGAGATGCGGAAAGTATATCCACATTTATTTTGAGGGTATGTAAAAATTTTGGGGACGAAATTCCCTTAAGGTGGGAAGTAATGTAACATTCCATTTTTTTCCTTTCATTGATCGTATATCGTTACCGATGCTGATCCATAAATTAATAAAATTCTTTCCTTCACTATGTCCTAAATAATCTTCTAGCATGAGGATTTAAATTTAGCTAATTCTCATATTATGATCTAGTTAATGAAGTTATAGCATGCATACAAACTTAGCATGTATACCTAAACCAACCATGCTTTAAACTTTAATTAGAGATAACCCATATGTTAAATACCTAATTTAAAGTTCTCTAATTAACATAATTATGTAATTTTGTCTAGCCATGTTAGTGGATTTTTTTTTCAATTTAAATCCTCAAAAAGCTCATATTGCAAGAGATTTGTGCATGGGGGAAAATGTAGTCAAACATTCAACCTTTCACATCTCTTCTCTTCCAAGAGAAATCTATCATATCACACTCTCTCTCACTATATATCTGGTCAACAGTAACCTTTCTCTATTCTCTCTTTCTCATTTATTCTTTTTCATCCTAAACCCCTTGCTTACCTTGAAGAAGAAGAAGAAGGAGCTCAAGAATAGTCAAGAAAAGGCCCATTGAAGCTTGGAAAGGGAGGAAAAAGTATTCTAAGGTATAAACTCTAAAGAAATTCTTTTATACCATTAGTTAGAACTGAGTTAGATCAATAATTATAGTTATATTATATCTAGGGTCTTGCATGTAATATTTTAGGGCTTGCATGTCAATGTTATCTTGAAACAGAAATTTCGTACAGAAATTTCTTGCAGGATACTCTATCAGTAAAAAGATCATAATTTTCTTTGTATATATCCAAATGAAGAAATTATTTCTATTCTAGAAACTATACTTTTGTGGATTTTATTTGAGACCCTATTTGTTTAATTCTAAAATCATTTACTAGTTTGAAAGTATGGTTTAACTCAGTGCATGTGTCAGAAACTATCTGCCTGAGTTATATCCTTTGTAAAGAGCATATATCTCAACATATACTATACATGCATGAAATTCTTTCTATTATAGAAACTACACTTTCGTGGCTTTCATTTGAGACCATGTTTGTGTAATTCTAAAATCATTTACTAGTTTGAAAGTATGGTTTAACTCAATGCATGTGTCTGAAACAGTCTGCCTGAGTTATGTCCTTTGTAACGAGCATATATCTCAATATATACTATGTATACATGAAATTCTTTATGTTCTAGAAACTACACTTTCGTGGTTTTCATTTGAGACCCTGTTTGTTTAATTCTAAAATTATTTACTAGTTTGAAAGTATGGTTTAACACAGTGCATGTGTCTAAAACTGTCTGCCTGAGTTATGTCCTTTGTAAAGAGCATATATCTTAACATATGCCATGCATGCATGAAATTCTTCTATTCCTAAAACTAAACTCAATTTTTCTTCTATTGATGTGAGTTTGAATTAATTCGAATAACGTTTGGTAAGTCTAAACCTAGTTCTAATAGCTAGTATATGTACTGGTAATTTCAGTCTACCCCCCTGTGTTGTTTTTGCATGTAACATGCATTATAAAAATGAAAATTTGATGAAACTAATAGTAATTGGAAACCAATCCATCATATCACTTATATACCAAATTTGAGCTTATTTGCATAGTGTTAAGTATCCGAAATAAACCATTCATTCCATATAGTAATCTCTGTTTTTCTACTATAATTTTGATAGGTGTAGTTTGCTGAGAGCATAACACTTACTATACACTATGCATTGATGTAATATTTTTATATTATAAAATTAGACTCATAATGGAGTCGTTTGGAACTAGTTTCACACATTTTGGACATCAATTGTTATACCATCCATTCACCTAAATCTGTTGAATGTACACTACTGGTGCTGCTGTACATGTTAGCATTATTGGATGTAATCATCTAGAGTGTAGCTTATACTATAATATAACTTTTAAGTTAGAAAATTATAAAAGACATAGTGTTTAGAATTTCATGTGGGTATACATGTATATAGGACAGAGAATCTTGGATTCATTCGTTGGCCGAGAGGATCCCGGCATAATCGGTAGGTAACCTTTTATTGTTTCCTCTCAAGTCTTTGAGAGTTCGATTGATTACTTTCTTGAAATTTCTGCGAGTTAGTTTCTCATGCTAATTTGTATATCTTATCACTTTTGTAATATTCCTATTTGATTCACTTCATGTGTTGGCTCTTTATGACTGCTTAGCCATTGTTATCCTAATGTTGTTTATATCAGTTTTATATCTTTGATATCCTCGAAAGATTATATTGTAACATTTTGACTTGCTTCAATGATTCGACTATTGGTAATGATAATATTCCATTCTTTGTTGATAATTGATAGTCTATATTCATGGATTATGCCCTGTGTGAAGTAAGCTTCACCGGTGGGTGATAATAGTAATGTGTACCGATGGGGACAATGCCCTGTGTGAGGACGCTCACCGGTGGGTGTATAAAGGCATGCACGGTTTATTGATTATCCGGGACAATGCCCTGTGTGAGGACGCTCACCGGTGGGTGTATAAAGGCATGCACGGTTTATTGATTATCCTATGATTGGGGAGTTTGGAATCCTGAATATTAGACCTTGATTATTCATCTTTACATGTTATTTCATTTCGGTCAATGATAGCGATATATAAGAATGACAACTTAATGTTGAGATCCCTTTGTTCAAGTTTGATATCTATGTCTATTATTTTTATTCGTTCCCTTGTGTTGTACCCGAGATTTTTATGGTTACCTATTGGGCCTTAGGCTCACCCCTATTGTTTCTGAATTCACTCACAGGTCATACTACTAGTAAGGATAAGGGGACTGCAGACCTTGAAGTTGAAGATTAGCTCCGGAGGAAACTCTTAGTAGGAGTTAATTTATGTTCACTTTTGTAGTATTTTTTATTTATAAAACATGTACTAATATTGTGGCCACTGCTTTAGTAGTTCCCTTTAGTGTTATTCTATTTTGGTATTCTATGGACTCTGCTGTCAACCTCGTAAACCCGAGTATTACATATACATCTCCACTGCCTTATTTTTCACCCTTCAGTATATCTGTATTGTGATGTGCATAAAGATTTAGCAGGTCGACCATTCTTATTACAGATAGATCATGCTCAAATTTTTATGTACCTCCCTGAGGGGCGTCACATATACAAACCAAAAAACATTAATAAACTAACATAATCCACACAAACATCCATAATGCATCAAAAACTCCCACATCAAATATCCATACAGAAAGTATATTTAAATCAAAATGAAAATATCCATACGATACTATTATCCTTACATCAGTCATCCATAAAAATGCAAATGTCCATAACAAATAAAAATATCCATTCATCCATACAAAGGCAAATGCATATATACGTACAAATATCTATAGTACATTCTTAGAAAAATGTCACCATAATGGATAATCAATCTTGCATAATCCAACATCACTACAATAAAATAGTATATAAATTAACAACAATTATCACAATTTACCCACCCTAATGTTAAATAAAACAATTCACACCAAAACTAAAGCTTGAGACCCAATCAATCAAAATCCCAAACTAATTCATCAAATTTCTATATGCAGTAAGCAAAACAATTGCAAATAAATGACCAATGTATCGAATAAAATTAAGCATGGCATTGAAAAAAATAATGTTGGTTTAGATTTTTTAGCTTTCTTGTACAAAAACCCTAATCAGACTTCCATGCAAACTCAAATCTCATTTTCCACCAAATTAGCCTTCCATGCTCTATCAAAATCAATCAAAGGATGTGATTTTACATTTAGAAATGAATTGATCGAGCCCTCAACTTCAAAATCCAACTATTTTCCTCCAAACAGGGCCGGCCCAAGCTTTTTTGAGGCCCTGTGCGAAATGATAAAATGAGGCCCTCTTCTATATAAATGTTGAACTATAAATTTATTGAATTATATTTATTGGTGTGTTTCCTAGTTAATAGGGAATATTTAATTGGGAATTAATGAGTTCAAATTGAATTTCCTAAACTTTAGGAGACAAATGAGCAACTAATCATAATTGTAGTACTAATTGGTGTATATTTCCGGTAAAATATAAATCAGATGGGTCATGGGTGTTAGGCAGTTAGGCTTAGGCAATGGACATAAATTATTATTTAATTTAGTTGGCTAGTATTAGATTATTAGGCCCTTTTTTAAACAAACAAAAGACTTATTGGAAAGAATTAAGAAATATACTATGGGCATTTTTAAAAATTTGGGGCCCCCTTTGAAATGGGGCCCTGTGCGGTCGCCCCCCCTACCCCCCCTCTTGGGCCGGGCCTGCCTCCAAATTGAATCATTGGAATTAGAACCGCCTGCTGCAGCTCGTCAAACACTAGATTTACTTGCTCGCGCTCATCCACGAAGGCTAGAGTCAAGTATAAGAGACATGAAACCTAGTTTCTCATTGTAGATTTTTTTTTGGGGAGGTGGGGGTGAGGGATTTTGAGAATTTTATAAGTAATAGTAAATTTTGAAGATTTATTTACTGCAAGGTGTTTATTTAGCAAGAAGGGCATTACCCTTTCGGGTAATATTTAACGTCATAAAGAAAATTCACACAGTGAATAGTTGAGTTTTTTTTACTTTATTTTGAAACTTGAGGTATTTAACTGCTTTCATGGGAAACAATAAAGGTAAATAATTGCAATTTAGCCTTTCTTTAGGCCCCTTCTTTAGCTTTGAATTTAGGGACTGTTTGGTTCGCTATTATAAGGGGTGGAAAACTTAAAAAACCCCTCCACGTCAGATTTTTAGCCCTCCACGTCAGTTTTTTTGTTTCCGTCCATTTCTTTGTGCCGCTTTGGTTCACTCGAATGGAAGAGGGAAAACTCTGCTGAAATCGCTGCCAACTAAGATTTTTTTCCCTCTCCGATTTCCTTCCCCAACAAAGTGAAATTGATGAAAACACTGCCACGTCAGATTTTTTCCTTCTCTGCTTTGTTTACAAAAGTTTTTCTTTTTTTCTATGCGAACCAAATTGTTTACAAAAGTTTTTCTTTTTTTCTATGCGAACCAAACACAAGAAAAATAAATACATTGGTTTCCCACCATTTTTTATGTGCGAACCAAAGCAAAACAATCTATTTCTTGGAAAAGTTTGGAAAACTAAAAACTTGTGTTTCTTTACATGGAATTGCATTTCTCTATATCAAGGAAACGAACCAAACAGCCCCTAAACAACATCCTTGAAAAAATTCAATGTGCTTCGGAATTTAAAATTGTGTTTGTTTGGTAGTTTAATAGGGTAAAGAAAGGAAAGATAAAATAGGAAAAAAGAAAATAAAAAGAAAGAGATAAAATGTATTATATTGTTTGGAAGTTTGGTAAGGGAAATGAAGGGAACTTATTTTATCTTGGGCTAAATAGCACTTAAATAACTTATAGTTTCATTCCCTTAGCACTTATATACTCTCAATTGTATTTAATAGCATTTATATACCCTGATTTATTCAAAATTGTCACGTTAATACCCTCTAATTTGCAAATGTGAAATTTTTTATTTGAAAGTTTCTGTATAACATTTATAAGCTAAGTTTATGACATTCTTATTAAGTTTGCTAAATTCATTGTTAAACCTTTCAAATTCCATTTTTAACATAGAATTAATATACACTTAAATTATAATATGGATAGATTTAGTAGTAATTTAACAAATATAAAACTTTAAAATACTCTAAAATTAATATATGGATGTTACATAGGAGCTTTCAGATGAAAATTTTGACGTTTGCATAACATAGGGTAATAATGTGACAATTTGAACAACTCAAGCTATATAAAAGCTACAAAATATAACGGATGATATATACGTGCTAAAAGGGTGAAACTGTAAGGTATATAAATGGTCTTTAGCCTTTATCATATTTTGGAGTTCTAATAAATAAAAGGGAATGGAAAAGAAGGAGGTTAAAGTCAAATCTCAGTCATTGATCCATGATAATAGAGACCAACCTCTTATAATGATTCCCCTCCCTTCCTGTACACTCCAATTTAAGGGGAACAACATTACAATTTTTTTATGAAATCCCCACCCGCCCCCATTTGCAAACCACCCTATCCACCATTATCCTCCTTTAAAAAACTCCCAAATGGAGCTAAGTATCAACTTCCCTTCCCTTACTTTTTGCTAGCCCCATGGAAACACATTGTAAGGTTTTTATAAGGAAAAAGTGAGGGATAATTTTCTAAGAGTAAATTAATACTTTTTAAGTGGTGACTTGACAATTCACCAGTACCTTAATGGAGAAATGATCATTTTATTATTGTTATAGTTTAATTTAAGAAATTTATTTTTAAATAAATTTCTGAATGAAACTCTTTTGGCACTTTTAACCTTGAAATAAACAACTTGTTAATTTCACTCATGAGTAAATATCTATCAAAGTTCTACCCGAAGTAAAAGAGTAAAAGAAAACTTCATGTGGAGAGTCTATGTGCCAAAATCAAACTATACAAATGATAAATTCCGAAGTCCAAAGTTTCATACTATAATCAACCCTTTATTTTTTGTATTGCTGTTTTTCATAGAATTTAAACTAGAGTGAGAATACAAAAACTGTCTTTAAACTTTAATTAATACAGAAACCGTTTTTAAAAAATGGTTTGGGTAGCAATCAACCACTCCAACCTGTTTTCTAGTAAAATTTCTTTGAAATATCTAATAAGCCCTTAAAATCACATGTGCCAGGCTTCTAAACCAATCTTGACTAAATTTCGATGAACGGATTTTGATAATTTCAATCAAAATTTTTAGTAGAAGAGCATGCCAAGATGGTTGATCACTATTAGAATACCTTTAAAGTTCAATTACTATGGTTTTCATAGTAATTGAACTTTAAAGGTAGTTTTGGCGTTCTCATCCCATTTTGAGGGTGGTTCTGTGAAAAAAAAAATCCCTTTGTACTGCTTTTGCCGAGTTACACTTATTATTTTATTATCACAACAATATTCGCATATTTTCTTAAAATGGCTAAATCACCAAAGCAGTATATTTAGCTGCACCTGCTTAGCAAAAAGGTATATTTAGTGGCTTTGGCGACGACAAGTTATAAAAAATGGTTAAATTATAAGGCATCATTGGTCTCTAGCAGCAAGTTTAGAGATGGAGTTTTTACATATATGCCTTTAGAATCTCTCATATTTACAAATTTAACTCTAAACCTTGATATTGCAATCAGTATTTTTACAATGATATAGATGTTGTGGGTTTTTTGGGTTATTTCAATATTAGTCCCTCAAATCTTCCATATTTTCAAATTAGGCCCCCCGTATCGTATAAATTTCTATTAGGCCCCTCAAATCATCCAATTTCTTACAATTGTGTCCCTTTGTTTTGATTTAACGCGCATTTACTTAACTAGTGTTAGGTTAGGTATTTATCCCACTTACTTACTAAAAGTGTCCTTAGGTTTATTTTCCCTACAAAATCCTCATTTGTCTCCTCCTTCCCCTCTATTCAATGTTCTGGTGATCAAAAAAAGATTAAGAGTTCCCTAATTCCTCCTCATTTCTCATAATGCATCCCCCCACCCCACCCACCAAAAAAAAACCCACCCCCAAAATGATTGGAAGTTTTTCCCTCATAGTATTTTTGTTCATAATCTCATAGATTTGTGAAGGAACAACAATTCTTAAAGAAATTTAGAGCTAAACAGAATGAATAAAAGTTATCTAACTGAAGGAATGCGTAGCTAAATTTGATTATTGTATTTTGGATAATTATGATAGATAGATGTTGTTTTCACTTTATTTTGGATTTAATGTTAAATTTTACTTGTATATTGTACATCATTTGTGATTCAATCTACATCAAGGTGGATTATTTGAAGCTCTCTTTTGGGGATTCTATGGGATTGAGGTGGGATAGGCCATTGAAAAAGGGCTAGGGAAGAAGAGAGAACCATTGGAAAAGAATGTGCAAATGACTTTGTATTTTAATTTAGAAAATGGGTCAAATTGGGTTCATACGGGTTGAACGTCATATGGTTTTTTAGCTTGTTAGGTTATGGGTATAATAGGAAATCCATATTCTAAAGTTAGATCTAAGGTAGATTCCTTTAGATCTAATTGTTGTTAACTAGATGGACCTAATTGTAAGAAATTGGATGGTTTGAGGGATTTAATAAAAATTTTCATGAATTTAGGTGTATTGTACCTAGACTCAAAGCATTTGGCAAATGGCAAAATCGTGCTCTTCCCACTTCATCATCCGAAACCATGGATGAAGTCACCATATAACATTGTCATATACAATCTTCCAGCCATCGCTGTCGTTATAACTATTTAGTGGTTTCATTTTGAAATCAAGATGTGAAATCACCAATTATGACGAGCACTTGCTCCTTTTTCAACATTGTCTCTCATCATAAGTGGTCTCTACCACCTCCTTTGCAATCAAGATAAACATGGATGCCACATCGAAGAATGATATTTCGGTGTTCAGAGTCATTGGCCGAAATCACATTGGAAACCACATTCTCCCTTACAACACTTTTGCCCAACCGCCCTCCTCTCCCCTACTCTTCCTCCATCCCCTCGATTCCTCTTGAATTTGAAGCCAAGGCTCTTCTTTTAGGCTACCGTCTTGCCTTCAAAAAGTAGTGAATTGACATTTTCATGGAAGTAGACTGCCTCTTCCTCATGCTCATGCTGCACAGAGTTATCGCTTACCCTCCACAACTTTCGGCCATCATGAGCGATTGTTGGTCTCTAATTAAAGTTTTCAACGCCTCATATGTTCGTCCTATCCGACACACGGGCAATATTTGCGCACATGATTTAGCGCTTCTCTCTCTCTCTCTCTTCTCTCTATGTATATCTTATTAAGAAGACTATATATATAGAAATATAGGATATTGTCAAAAAGTAGATAATTATATACTTATAATATTAATACTTGTGTTATAATCTATCTAAGTTAGATTATTATTTGATTGACTATTAATATATATATAGCTATATATATATAAGTATTAAAAAAAAACTATATAGTATTAATATATATATATATTATAGAAGAATCAATTAATATTAATATAGAATAGGTGTATATAGGAAATATGTGTATGCCTTGGTACCAAGGAACTAAAAAGTATGTGCTTGGTAGTGGGTCAAATCCCCTCCCACTATAATCAAAGTGGAAACAAATTCAACATGGGTAGTGAGTGGATTGAGATTGAAACACATCACTACCACGTACAGAAATTTGTGCCTTGGTACCAAGCATAGAACCGCATAAATTATTCTCATATATAAGATAATAGAATAAAAATATATAATCTAAGCATTATACTAAAATATATATAAGAGGGTATATACATATCAGTATATAAGAAGTAAAGCTATGAATGTGGTGTGTTTGTGTTGTTTGGTTGTGTTGTGTGTAGTGGTGTGTGTGTCGGTAATGAAGAAAAACTGAACATGAGCTGCCACATACGAGTTTTGTGCAACTGCAAGGGGGTATTTGAAAAAAGCCAGTATTTCAGCATAACTCCATCCCCCCCGTGACCCCAAATCTCTCTCTCCCCAAAATTCCAATCATCTCTCTCCCAACCCCCCTTCTCCGGCACGAGCCCCCAAACCCCAACCCCAAATCCTCCGGACGTCCCGACCTCCTCTCCGCCCCTTCCTGCCGTGCGCGAGCCCCAAGCCCCCATCCCCAAATCCTCCAAGCGCGTATCCCGACACTCTCCGTCCCCTTTCTCCTGGCGCAGCCCTCAACTCTCCAACCGCACCAGATCCGAGCAATGACAACTACCGTCCGTGCCACGAACAAAAAATATAATTTCCCTTCTTCAGTGATCCCGACCTCTCTTTCTCTTCAGCGATTCCTAAGGGCAGTGAAAGTTTCTGTTTTAATGCTTGTTCTCTTATCAAAATCTTCACTTTTTGGGTTAATACAACTGTTTATATTTGGAATTGGGGCTTCCTGGGAGATTTGGAGTTAGCGTTTTCTTTATGTAAGTTAATTGGAGTATGAGTTTAAGTTGATCTCTCGGTGTTTTTTCTCTCTCTGTTTTCATTGGAAAATTAGATTTTTTTAGTAGTTGTGAAGAGAGGTCGACGATGTGGCATTTTTGATAATTAGGAGGAATGCAAAAGGCAAGTTGATAAATTCCCAAATGCTACATATAAAGGGTATGCAACGTACGAAGAGGCTTTGATTGAATGGGATAAGCACATCATCGCTCGTGATTCAGCATCCAACTTAAGGTGTGGCCATACACCTGTTTATGTCCAGACACCTGATTCAGCATCCATCTCAAGAACTACTATTTCCCCCATCTATGCTTTTGCATTAGGTTCAATGTTTACAATATTAGTGCTTGTAGTATGTATCGTTGTAGTATTTTTTTTTTTCTATATTACAAAAGTAATGTGATTGTGAGAACTTTCTTGGATAGTCACTCTATTGTGTATCTTTGTAGTATGTATAGTATGCAAAAATTATGTGATTGTGAGAACTTTCTTGTATATTCAATCTATTGTGTATCTTTGTCGTATGTATAGCATGCAAAAAATATGTGATTGTCAGAACTTTCTGGGATATTCAAAATATTTTAACATGGCGTTTGCTCAAGCATCTTTTGTTGGGAATCATGCACTAGGGCGTATTCTACCTCGTTTTGGTCAGCGCCATTTGCACTCCCTTATTTCCAGTTGGCCCTTACATTGTAACTTCAAATGTTGTACTTGACTGAGCAGGAATTAGACCATGTTATTGAAGAGCTAGAGAAAATTGCAGTGGTTAATCTTCTTCAACACAGATCAATAATATATCTCATAGAAAATGTGTAACATTCTTCTTTGATACTAGAAAAGGTTATATCAACAGGTTGAGAGATACAACACAAGGTGACTAGAAATGACAAGAACGACAAACTTAACCTCAAAGAGAGATACAACACAAGGCAACATCCTTGTATTTAGTCTTCATGAAAATGACCCAACTGGAATTAGAACTACAAAGTTGCCAGCATTTTTTAGAAGAAAGGCAGACTTAACCTCAAAGGCAGACTTAACCAATTCCACCTCAAAGAGAAACTAGCCAACAGTTATCTGCAAAGTTTTAACCAAAGTTACATCCAGGTGCTCTCACAAATTAGAGTCATTTTCATGTTTCAAAACAGAAAAAGTTACAACCAAAGTTATTGTTGATACATTCAAACTGAGATCCAAGATGCTTAAATGCTTCAAAATTTTCATAGTATGCTCCAATAACCCGTGCTCCAACCACCCACAATTGCCACAATTGCTCGGGTTTTGTTAAGTAAAGTCCAAAATGTTTGCGCACCAGGAAGACAATGCTATACTAACAAAATATTCGGCCCTTCACATATTTGTAAACATATGCCCGCATAAAAGAGAAAATTGTAATCATTATCGAGAATTGAGCACATTAAAAAATATTCATCCCTTCATATATTTGTAAACATGCCTGCATAAAAGAGAAAATTTTAATCATTACCAAGAATTGAGCACATTAAAAAATATTCAGCCCTTCACAAGTATCCAGACATATTTTTGTTTAGCTGCAAATCACATGACAAATTAATCATGAGGTATAGCTTTGTGTTATGAAGTTTCATGAAAAAATTATTAATTGTACCTTGGCAAGTTGACTTTACAGCTAGTTCTATAATGCCTGAGTTCTATAATGTACCTTAGCATACCTTCTTCTCACAGACTATCAATAAGTTTTTTACATTTTTGAGTTTTATGGAATTATTGATGTGATCTGTGCATTTTTGCTTTGTCTGGACTACTCAACACATGATTTGTATGTTCTTCAATAAACCCCGTGACCTCCCACGATTTGTCCTCTAATAATTAACTCGCATCATTGCCTTACATCCCACTCGGGTCTCTCACCGGAAAGGGATCTCTATCTTGTTTCTTTTAGGTCTATAGCCCTCCTTATCACAAACAAACTTTCTGTCTACCACTTCTCTAGTCTTGCGAGAGTAATTTACCATGCTCTTCCTTATTCCAAAACCCATCAACAATGCATAGGAGTTATAATAGTTATAAGCTTCTTCATAACTATTAAACTTTATTCCTAGTAGTGGTTTAGGAGCATTTACAGTATTGGCCATAATTTCACTTCCAATAGCACTTGATTCTCCTATTCCGAACTCTACACTAGTTGAATTTGTTTCCTTCATTCCGAACTACTAAAGAAGAAAAGAAATTCAAGGAAAACAAACTTAGTATTTGTAAAAACTTTGATGGTTGTATAAAATGCTAAAATAATTACAACCTAATACAACAAAGAAGATTGAATTACAACCAGAAAAAAATATTACAGATTGAAACCATATTCTCATTTTCATAAAGCTCCCATAAAAACTAATAAATCAACAACAATTAAAACCAATGATATTGAAAGAAGTTAAAGACCAAAAAAGAGAGACCCGTGTATTCTTTGTTATTTACAAACTTGATTGACCTAGCTGTATAAATTTTTATCATCATCAATTCTTTGTTACTATTTTGTAAATGTGATTTAATAATAAGTTCCAAATTAAAATGAATAATTATTTTGTAAACATGTATTCATATAATGGCTTAATCAGAAAATGTGTTCTACTAAAACCTTCAAAGCATGTTTTAGTGCTCCAAAATCAACCTTTATGGCTCGACGGCACGATCAGAGAGGGATTGAGAGGGATGCAGATTTTACCTAAGGATGAAGGGGCTCGACGGCGCGATCAGAAGCTCGACGGTGAGATCTCACGGTGGCGGTGTCGTGGCGGAGTTGGGGCTGGGGTTGGGGGAGGGAAGGAGGAGGGGAGAGGGTAAGGTTT
>NC_033794.1:67710025-67749084 GCF_001876935.1 Asparagus officinalis | reverse complement strand
ATATATAAAGACAGACACACACACACACACACACCACTTTCTTAGACTCTCTTATAAGTCTAAACTATAGTAATCAAATTATTTTTGATGCACTTTAGTAGAATTAGCTTCATGGTTACTTAAAAAAAATGAAAAAATTGCTTCTAGCCCTAAATAATTTATTTGCTTACCTCCCAAGACTTAGTCCACAATCTCTTCACCCCAAAATCATTTTTGTTGTTTGTTGAACCCCCTAAGTACAATGCCAACCCATACCCACTCAAAAAATATAAAATCTCAAAACTACCCTTGAATACATGTAACTATTCTTTTTTTTTTGTGCCTCACTCTTTCTCATTCCTTCTCTGTCCCCTCTAATTCCCTACTTCTGTTAAACCCAACCCCTTCCATCATTAATTCTTTTCTCCCTCTTGAAAATTTTTCTATCTTTCTCTCTTCTCCTCTCAAACTAAGGTGAGGTTCAATTTTCTCTATGGTGGCTAACAAAAATTTTGTATCAGGAAGTTAGTTGCCATTCTCTTCTCCAGTTGTGGTGTCGGATCATGCATTGTTGGGTTTAGGATCTGGATGTAAGGATCATTGTGAACGATGGTAATTTTTTCTCACGAGCAGAGAATGAACCAATAGAGTTCGAAGGAGATGTTTAGATGTCATATTGTGGATTATTTCGCCGATTTTACAATGTATTTGTTTTGAAAATAATTGTAAACGATTTTCCTCATATGTTATATTGTAGTGGTGGTTATTATGTTAGATATATACCTTAATTTGAATACAATTATAAACTTGTAGTCAATTGTTAACTTAAGCAGTTGGTTGTTAACCTTTTGAGTTAATTGTTAATGTTATGAGTTAGTTGTTAAGTTTATGCATTTGCTGTTAAACTTGTACGTCAGTTGTTAAGCTTATACATTGGCTGTTAAACTTATGCGTTAGTTGTTAAGCTTATGCATTAGTTATTAAGCTTTTTCGTCAGTTGTTAATCTTATGTGTTGGTTGTTAAGCTTTTTCGTCAGTTGTTAATCTTATGTGTTGGTTGTTAAGTTTTTCATCAGTTGTTAAATGCATTGATTGTTAAGCTTATGTATTTGCTGTTTAAGCTTTTCCATTAGTTGTTAAGCTTATTTGTTTGTTATTAAATATTTTCGTAAGTTGTTAAGCTTATGCGTTGATTGTTAAGTTTTTTCATTAGTGGTTAAGCTTATGCATTGGTTGGTAAGTTTTTTCGTTAGCTGTTAAGCTTATGCGTTATTAAGCTTTTTCGTTAGTTCTTAAGCTTATGCATTGGTTATTAAGCTTCTCTGTAGGTTGTTAATATTATGTGTTGTTTGTTAAGCTTATATGTTTGTTGTTAAGTTTTTTTTTTGTTTAGTAATAGAAAGAGGAGGAATCTAGAAAATAGCTAAATAATATTCATCAGTTGTTAATCATGAAAAAACTTAACAATAAATACATAAGCTAAACAACCAATGCGTAAGCTTAACAACTAACGAAAACCTTAATAACCAATGTATAAGCTTAACAACCAATGAAAAACTTAACCAACACACGCTTAACAACTAATGCATAAGCTTAACAACGAACACATAAGCTTAACAACCAATGCATAAGTTTAAAAACTAACGAAAAAGATTAACAAACAACACATAAGCTTAACAACTAACGAAAAAACTTAACCAATGCATAAGCTTGACAACCAACATATAAGCATATTAAGTAATGAAAAAGCTTAACAACTAACGCATAAGCTTAACACATAAACTTAACAACCAATGCATAAGCTTAATAACTAACGAAAAAGCTTAACAACAAACGCATAAGCTTAACAACCAATGCATATGCTTAACAACTAATGAAAAAAATAAACAAACAACACACAAGCTTAACAATTGACAAAAAAGCATAACAACCATCACATAAGCTTAAAAACTGACGAGAAAACTTAACAATAAATGCATAAGCTTAACAACCATGCTGTATAATAATCTAGTGTAAGCTACAAAACACCATCCCCTTCTAGTATTGCTTTCATGAATAAGTACATGTAAATCCCGCAGTTGTACCTACAAACAAAAAATTAATAAAACATGAAATTTTTTTAGTAAACATTTATAGTTTTATTTTACAAACTCTCTAATAGTTGAGGTAAGCTCTTTGAAATTCAAACAATTTACAACTCGATAATAATTATCTTATCTCACTCTCTCTGTTTATACCCTCCACCAATGTTCACAATGATCATTATGTCTAGATCCCAAATCAAATAATGACAGATCTGACACCACAACTGGAGAAGAGAATGATAATCGACCTCTTGATACAGAATTTTTGTTAGCCACCATAGAGAAAATTGAATATCACCCTAGTTTGAGAGGGGAAGAGGGGAAAATAAAGAATTTTTTCAAGAGGGAGAGAAGTGGGGAAGGAGAGGGGAAAGAGAAGGGATGAGGGAGAGTGAGGCACAAAAATCCAAAAAAAAAGTGGTCACATGCATAGTTAATAGTAGTTTTAGAATTTTATATATATTTTGAGTGGGTATGTGTTGGCATTATACTTTAGGGCGTTCTAGAAACAAGAAAGTTGATTTTGAATAAAATTTAATTTTAGGGGATAGAAGCAATTTTCCCAAGAAAAATATTGAAATCACCGGTCTCTTTCAAAGAAACGAAACCCCACGCATCTACTCCTTTATACAAAAAGGAGGATCAGAGAATCACTGTTCATCAAACAGTAAATTGAACAGTATTTCATTGTGGAGCCCACTTATTTCACTGACATATTTCCCTCACAGAGAAACAGATTTGGGAATTCAAATCTCTGCTAAAATTTTGAAATTCAAATCTCCGCTGAAAAAATCCAAAAAAGCTAAAATCATTATCCCTCCGTCACGAGCCCTTTGAAGCCCACTCCTCTTGAATCTCTTTCGAAAAAAACCCTAAAAGTGGAACCTTAAGTCTCCCTCGATCTCTTAATCAATGGCAGCGTCCGCTTTCAAATCGACGTTGAGGCGGTCCTCCCTTGCCCCCGGTGACGATCGTCGAACAGAGTCGCCGAAGCTCCACCAGAGAAGTTCCCCTCCTCTCTTCGTCATCATCAACGGCCACCATTCTCAGACCCATTTCTTGATCTGGAAGTCTCAATTAATCAGCAAGAAAAGGGGGGAAATGGAGAAAAATCAAAGCAAGAGGAAGACGAGTCCATCTCTCGCAAATCTCTGCATCGAATCTGCGAGGTCCTGCAGAGAGATCGTCGAGACATGGCGACGTCAGAAGCGAACCCTGGATCGCCTCCCCTCCCACCTCGCCGACGCCCTCTTACGCCGCCTCCGCCACCGCCACCTCCTCTACCCATCCCTCGAGTCCGGTCAAAACTCTAACCCTAACTTTTTTTTATTTTGGAACTTTTCTGTTGGAATTTGTGAAATTTATTTTGGACCTTTTCTGTATAGTGATCCAATATATCTTCCGCCGCCGTTGCCTAGGCATTTGAGAAATCTTCTTTATTTTGTTCAAATCTGATCCGAGGTATTTCTTTTTTTTTGGTTTAATTATTAATAGGTAATAATTATTATGATGACAACATCCTAATGACGTGCGTGACGGAATCAGTGATTGAGAGTATCGATCAGTTTCAGGTGATGGTTTTTACTATGATTTTTGCTTAATTTCTTGATTTTAATAAATTTTATTGTTGAACATGTTTATAATTTTGATGTTCACCATGTATTTTAAATGAGGATCAGAAACTTTAAAATTTACTTATCTATAATATTGTTAATGATAGTTTCCTGTTATTTATACTTTTGTAATGTTGGGTATTTCATTATGATATTGGTCTATTTTGCTATTACCTTAGTATTCGCGTATCACAATTATTTTTTACATCTTGCTTTCTAGGCTTTAGATGCAAATGTAATCTGATTCAAGAAAAATAAGGCAAAAGATGTAGTGTTTCATAATGGTATTTCATAATAATATCATGAAAATTTATCTGGTAAAAATGAAAGTTTCTTTGTTATATTACTTTTGTATTTTGCTGTGGTGTTTCCTCAAATTGGTCCACAATTAGTTTCTCTTCCATGTTGCATTTTGCTATTAACATTGGATTAGTGATTTGCAAGATACACTGTCTTATAGTGATCATGTACTTGGTTGATAGTTTTATTACAAAATAAGTTTCTGTGTATATTCATAATAAAGCACTTATAACTCTAATGTACTTGGTTGGTAGTTTTATTACAAAAATAAGCTTCTGTGTACATTCATAATAATGCACTTATAACTCTAATCTTTAAGTAGAAAATCTAATAAGATATCAGATCTACTTGCTAAGTGTTTTCTTAGTCTTAAGACTCTTACTTGTGCTTTGATCAGTGTAGTGTTAGATTCAACTCATTAGACTTACATGACTTCTGTTAACTAGAATTTTGATACCCAGATGATGCATTGTATGCTTCTCTTTGATCCCTTCATAAGCATGACAATGTTCTATGTTCTTTATGGCTTGCATTTTTTAGAAGCTTTGTAGCAGGTATGAGAATCAATCATGAATATATCGCAAGACCCAACTCCAACATCAAAGTAATGCATATGCATGGTTGAAACAATTTCAGCTAATAGTGTTAAATACTGAAAGCGGGTGAATCATAGGAAATTGCCATGAATTCTAACCTTTTTTTTCAAATCTTATGCTTCCTTTAATGCAAAAACCATCATCAACTTACTCAAAAACCTTTTAATAGACTATCATGATGCATCATCTTTCCTCCTCCATTCTCAGGCCAATCGAGATTAGGGTAGTGTTTTGCCTCTAAATAAACATGAGACCTAACCGCATTTCCACATCCATCTATATATTGAATAGAAATAATATATCTTAGTTTACTTAGGAACTACAATAAACTGGTTTATTTCAGGTTCTTTTACTTATATCCCCAAAAAATAAAAAATAATAAAATAAATACGAGTTCTAGTTTTTTACCACATAGTTCCAAGCTAAAACTTGGAATAATTTGAGAGACTAGAACTCTCATTTTTGTATAGAAAAAAAAAGGGATAATTTTGTACAATTATCTCAATTCTAGTTTTGTTAAAGTTCTGCTTGACTAACACTGTAAAATTTTATTCTAGTTTTAGTTCTATATGACTAACACCTTAAAATTTTGTTCTAGGTTTAGTTTTATGTGACTAACACCTTAAAATTTTATCCCACAGATTATTACAGTTCTAATTTTAAGTTCTAGGTGTCTAACCCCCCTAAATTGAACAGTAATTCTCTCTCCTCCCATTCTCGCTCTTCTCACGCCTATATCCCGTATCAGCTCAAACCCCTCTGTCCCTACCAGCCCAAAATTCAAAATTCAAAACACACCCCTCTTCGTCATAAATCCAGGCCCTCCCACGAGACAGCGATCTTTCCCTCTCTGAGATAAATCCAGGCCCTAATCTCTCTCCCATTCCGATGCCAACCCTAGACTCCATCTCCTCTTCTCCAAACCTTCTCATCGCCATTTGCCTCTCAAACTCCAATTCCCTCATGATCTCCTCCTCCATCATTCTATTGTCAGCGATTTGTCTCGCAAGGATCTCCTCTCTCATCCGCTCCCGCCGGAGCTCCTCTATCAGGGCTTCCGCTCTTGACGTCATCACCAGCGGGGCGAAGCCGGAGCTCCAGATGTCGATTCCAGCTGAGATCAGGAACCAAATCAAAGTTTGAAGGAAAAAAGAAATCTAAAATTAGGGTTTTTGTTAGGTACCTCGAAGAGCCTGATCAGTGAAGTACCAGTAGTGGAGGAGTAGCACAAGGTCATGGGCATCATGAACTCGGCTTGCTAAATACTACGTCCCTCTCGAATAATCAGAGAAGCACAAGGTCGAATACGAGGTCTAATCTCTTCCCCTTTGCATAAACCTAGACATTTTCTTTGATTTTTGTTTTAATATTTATCCTTTTTGTTTAATTTGTTAGGTTCATAGGTTGGTGGTCAACAGGGATCATAAGTTCACCAATTTTGCTGAGGTATGTTGCCAAAAGATCGAATCTTTTTCTTGAATTGTTAGGTTTAAGTAAAATTGTTCAATTGTAGATGGTGAGTATAAGTTGACACTTCAGATGTGATTCTTTTTTCATCAAAATTTAAAGGAGAACACTTTTAGAATCATTTTTTTTTCTAACTGTGCTATGATCAGGAGTGTGAAATCAAATTTATAGACAAATTTCGTGGAGTTTGTTCTTTGAGGATGGTTTACGGGAGAAGGAAAAAAAATACCATCTAAAAAAATTTGGTTTCATATGGGTAAGATGACATTGGATGCTATTTACATGCTAAAATAATGTATTGAAATTTCTAGAATCAAATATATTTTCATGTGGTTGTCATTGATTTAGGCCAAAAAATTATTAGGTCCCTAAGAAACTAATTGGTGGATTAGAAAAGAAATAAGCTTCAAGTATTTACATTGATGTGGTTAAGGACATATGTCAGACTAGAAACCATGGTTGAAAATTGCTAAGGGTAACTAAAATAAGAACATACCACATCTTAGACTTCACTGAGGATTACATTAGGTACTTTTACATATGACAGACATATGAGTTTATTAAACTTAAGATATCCAAGGTAAAAGTCTTTTGATGCATATTTTACGAATTTAGGATACTATAAAAGGGATAATTTAGTTGTAGAAAGGCGTTGAGGAGTTCTAGAATCTAAAGGGGTACCAAATAGCAAGATAAAAAGATGTGATGCAACTTTATTAGCATGACCATGTGAAGAACTGATAATGTAGAGCATTACTGGCCTAGAAATCTTGGGAGTAACCATTTTCCTTTGCAAATCTAAATTTGGATCTGAGTAACAATTTTCATTAACATTGAATGGTTTTCATTTAAACTCTATGTGAATACAAATTTATTTTCATTAACTATTGTGCCTTCAATAAATGTATTCTCCTTCCAACTTCCCACCAACATTCACTTTCATTTAAAGTCTCAAATAGAACTATTTTTGGTTAATCCCGTCCTTGAGAAGATCCTTTGCCTAATTTCTTCTTTTTTCCATTGTCAATTTAAAGGTTAGTGCTAATCAAATACAGTTGATTGTTAATCCATGCTTTAGTTCTAATCAATGTCTTAGCATGAGGCTAAATTGTGTTAATCAATGCTTGAATGTAGCCTATTCCTTGCTTTTTTCAAACTTCTCAATGCTTCGCGCACAACAAATCAGGTAAAAAAATGGCACTGGCTCTAAATCTTAGCCTCTTTCTGTTATTTTCTATGGGCATTAAACAATTACATGTCAAAGCACTTCTGAAATTGACGTATAGTTCCATTTTTTCTACATTGTATAGTATACATATTGACATCCACTTACAGTTTCACTTAATTTTTATGGAGTTATAGGTTATGAAAGTTGATATAATTAGTTTCTGTACCTATAGAAGCTATATGTTATGCAATTGTTTTCCCTAATTTTCATTTGTTATCGAGTGTTTGATATTTAATAATATTTCATCAAAGGATGCATTGCTTTCTGACATTTTTTCCATTTTATATTTAGTTGACTTATTGCCTTTTTTTGATCAATTGTAGGTTGAAGATTCCTTGATCCTAACAAAACTCAATTTATCCTCTCTCCCTCTTTAATCTCCTCTCAAGTCTATTGTTCTACTTTATTATCAAATTGTTTTTCCTTATTTGCATTTGTTAACAACTATCTATATAACTGATAACTTATTCATTATACATGCAGGAATACTCATAGTGAGCATAACTTGCAATTGTTGACGGCATCTGTCTCTTTCTCTGATACTCAACCAGAAACAATAAAGGCTTCACAAACACCACTTTATGAAGTTGTATTGCATATTAACATTAGTGAGTTATCTATTTAATAAATGATAACACCATCTTCTGCAATTATAGGACTACTTTTTCATATGAAATGTTGAACTAGATTGGCGTTATGTTGGATGTCGAGATTGTGCAAAAAAAAAAACAATCAACTTCAGGACAAGTCTGTTGCAAATCATGTAATAGGGAAGTAGTGCCTCAAATCAGGTACACATTCATATGCATATTTCATAGTCATAATTACAAAGCACATGCAATATTATTTTTAATCATTACCGAGTTTATAATTACATAAATCAGGTACAAAGCTATAAAGTGAAATATAGTTCAGCAATTAAGACGTTTCTACAATTTATGCTCTTAAATCAAAAATTATACAATATAGTAATAGGTATCCATCACCTCAGATGCCTTTCATTGTATATTTGAATTTCAAATATTACTATCGTGCCTTCAATCAATGTATTCTCCCTCCAAATTCCCACCAACATACACTTTCATGTAATTTGGCTCAAATAGAATTATTTTTTTGAAATCCCGTCCTTCAAAAGATAATTTTCCTTATTTCTTCTTTTTCCATTGTCAATTTAAAGATTAGTGCTAATCAAATACAATTGATTGTTAATTCATGCTTTAGTTCTAAATGTGGTGTTTTATCATGAGGCTAAATTATGTTAATCAATGCTTTATTGCAATATATTCCTTGCTTTTTTCCAACTTCACAATGCTTTGCACACTACAAATCAGGTAAAAAATGGCACTGACTCTAAATCTTAGCCTCTTTCTGTTATTTTCTATGGACACTAAGCAATTACATATCAAAGCACTTTTGAAATTTTCTGAATGCAGAATTTTTTTTGCTCTCACAAGCTCAAAAAGCTAAGTATTATGAGTCTCAAAGACACTCACAATATTTTCAGGCATTTTTGAAATTATTTGGTACAATTTCATTGAGCCAGAAAATTGACGTATATTAAAGAAATTGTCTTATAGTTCAAATTTGTCTACATTGTACAGTATACATATTGACATCCACTTACAGTTTCACTTAATGTTTATGGAGTTATAGGTTATGAAAGTTGCAAAACTGTAATATTTAATCACATCATCACTGTAGCATTTTTTGTGGTGAAAAGAATTGCTTGATTTTTCCTTCTCTGTTTGTAGTTACTTGGTTTAGATTAGAAATTTAAATATAAGATGATGATAGTTGAAATTTAAGTAAAACAACCTTTATCATGATATATCTAAGCTTTCCCTCTTTTACTATTTCCATAGAAGGTTAGGTTGGAAGAGTTGTAGAATATTTATTGCATGTATAAGATAGCATGATCATTTAACTTCCAATAAATGCTAAATTAGCATCACCATGTTGACGATTCTTTGATTCCAAGTTATCTCTAATCTCCAATTAGCGTTCTGATATTGATCACATCCTACGTGCATTTCATCAAATAGGCTTAGGAGAAGTATTTATCACATGCATAAGGCACAAAAGCTTACATCATAGCCATCATTATTCAGGATTGGTTAGTTAATTGTCATTCTTAAGCGAGGTGATATTTAAAAAGTCTGCTCGGAGATCATTTTACATGTATGTCCTTTAAGGAACCTTATGTCAATTAAGTTGATATAATTAGTTTCTGTACTTATAGAAGCTATACGTTATGCAATTGTTTTCCCTAATTTTCATTTGTTATCGAGTATTTAATATGTCATCAAAATATGCATTGCTTTCTGACTTTTTTCCATTTTATATTTAGTTGACTTATTGTCTTTTTTTAAAACAATTGTAGGTTGAAGATTCCTTGATCCTAACAAAACTCAATTTATTAGGTATTATATTCCATCCCCTTTTTTTAATATTATATTCCATTATATTCAGTTTTTTTTCCAATATTTAGAAAAAAATGTGGAAATACAACCATGTACAATTTGAGTGGTTTAATTCAAAAAATAAATATTAAAATAATTTTTTTCATCCCCTCAAATATCTTTTACCATCTATTTGAAATTCAAATATAACCAAGCTAATGAAATCATCTATTCTCCCTCCAAACTCATATTTCTCCCTCCAAGTTCCCACTATAATACAAATACATTCATTACATTCATAATTCACTCAAGAAAATATGCTCTCACTGCATCAGATAATTCGAAAAACTCTTCTTAAGTCTAGCCTTTGATTTTATCTTCACTGTTATTTACCATCTTTATTAAGAAATCTGACATTGAGTAAATCCAAGTAGTTTGTCATGTTGCCGTTTTCATGTTGCATGTTGTCTGATTGCAAAGCCTATATATACCAATGTCCTGCAAAACAAGGAGAATCATTAGCAATAGTTTCTTGACATTGAGTAAATTATTTGACAATATAAACGTAGATCACAACAGTGCCTCATGTATAGTCTTCATGAATCTGGGTTTTGCTATTTTAACCTCTTTACTATTTTTTTCCAATTGAACGGTTTAAAAAACAAAATCTGATAGGACTTTAATTTTTATTACTCCAAATTAAATGATGAGTTCTCTTTCACTTTTAATTTATTAGTTAAACTCTCTCATTTTGATATAAACGTTGGTGGGTTTAGAACATGTTAGAGAAAATATATTGAAGACTTAATTAATATTAGCTACTTATTTTTGTTGTAACTACTGAAAATAACCATCTTTCTAGATATGATACGACACAAAGCATTAATTATATCACTCCTATATCATTCATAGATCCAACAATCTATTTATATATTTATGTATCTCTATGATGTATTGAATTGTAATTGTATCCACTTTTAAAGATTTCAATTTATTCTTTAGTATCATTTGTTTATTAAGTAAATGATTAGAGTCATTTATTTTCTTAGTATTAGAGATGATTACTATCATTTGTTTAACCTGTCCTTTCTGTTGGTTCTCCGATGATAATGAAATAGAGAAGATAATTGTTTTAGATGTCATAATCTCCTTTATTTTTTAATCAAATTAATGTTTGGTTCAGTACTCTCCCTCTTTTTGAACAGGAAATGCAATGATGCAAGCAACATGACGCATTTTATGTAATGACAGGAAGGCATTCGTTTTGTATTGTCTTTCTGTGAACAATGATACTGCCTTTATTTTGTTTTTTCCAGCCTGTATTTCGGATGCCCTGCTTTTCGAATTTTGTTGGTTTTGTTTTTTCTTGATGGGAATGGATGCCATGACAATTGGCAATATGTTGGATTGTTCTGGCTGCTGGAAAAGTTGCTGGATATGTTGTTGGAAATGGCAGTAGCGCACTCTGAAACTCATTGTAGCAGGACCTGGCTCATGCTGCTGGAAATGGTGATGCATTCATGTCAAAATTACTGTAGCATAGGGTATTCTTGGCTTTTTTCGGCTGTTGGATTGAATGTTCCAGCCGAAATGATATATGTAATTATGGATGATGGCCTGGTGGTTGTTTCTCATGCTGGGCGCTGGATTTATGGTTTCCAGTTTGTGGATGTTTCATATGCAACAGGGATTCATATGAGCTTGCCTTCTCATGTTTGAAATTTGGCCCATAATGTTTTTATGTGGTGGCGGATAAGATTGGTTTTGTAGAATGTATTTTGTATTTTGTAATTTTATGCAGGAGCTACATGTTCATCAGCTCACATTTATAGTGTAATAGCATTTTGTTTCTTAGATCCTTTTGTAAGAGCGAGGGATGTCTCACTTTTGAACTGATCGCTCTCACGATGAGAGGCGAAACAATGCAATTTCTTTCCATTAGTGATATCTATTGTTTCGGTTTAAAAAAATATTCGGTTGATTTAGTAATATATTAAATATTTCATTCTTAAACAAGGCAAAATAGAGGTTTGACCATATATTCTTTAGAGGAAGAATGTAAAAGCACTAGATGACAATATTTTTAGTAACATATATTTTAATATGATTTATGATTTTTTATTTGAAGTATATAATAAGTAAATCAAATGTATTAAAACTTAGAGAGACACAAATTTAAAATACAATGCTAGAAAAAATAACCTACCGTGCTTTGCACGGAGTACATACTAGTGTTGATAGATTTCAGGTCGCTCTGATCCAGTAGCCTCGGGCGCTTTTTCAACCCACGCGGTCTCTTTTCTCTCTCTGAAAAAAAAAAGCCTCAGCCCTCTAAAAACATCTCTAATATTCATTATTATTCTATTATCCCCTCCACGCCCGCCTCCCCCCAAGGAAAGAAAAAAAAAAAACTCAGAACTCAATCTAAAAGCTTCATTTTCCCAATGGAAATCCTCACCTCTCCTTTCCCCCTATCTCTCCCCCAATCCGAACCCAAACATAACCTCTTCTCCCCTGCTTTATCGGATCGGCCGCAATCCAAACGCCGACCCGCATCGCAATCCGGCCCGCCTCCATCCGGGTTCGATACGGCGTAACCTACCAGAGGGCTTTCTAGAATGAATCCAGGTCGGCGGCGGCGCGCGGGGCCGGGTTGGCCGCTTTTAGTTGACGAGGGGAGCTTGTGATGATCGAGAAGAGGCGGTTTGGGCGCGGTGCCAGAGGGAGGAGGGAGTTTGTGGAGCCGGAGAGGATATGGGTCGTGGGCACCTCGCACATATCGGAACGGTCGGCCGCAGATGTGGGTCGGGTTGTGAACGCGGTTAAACCCGATAATGTCGTCGTCGAGCTCTGCAGGAGCAGGCAAGTAGCGGAATGGAAGTAGTGTCATGTATGGTTCATGCATCATCAGTACAAATTCTATTTTTGAGGACCTGATAGATTGATAATGCACTATAGATTACACCATCTCACATATTAATTTATTTCTTAATGTAAAACTTAATAAATTGGAAGGCCACATTTTATAATTCCACTACGAAATGTAAAACCGCATGAATATAGCCTCAATTCATAGTTAAATTATTAAATGGAGAAATGCATGAAAATATGAAATAGAAAACCATTTCAAATTAGTACCAACTCGGAATAAAGGAAATCATGGAACATAAATTACTTATTAATGATAATCATGTAGATGATGACATCCCAACATTTTTTTACCAAAATGCAAACCCACAACACCCGATAAATAAGCTCACTGGAGATGTTCCTAATCCTATTTAACTTTAAAGCCTAGAAAATGTGGTCTAAGAAAAGGAAACAAGAATGCTTTTATCTGGAATGGGCAAAAATCATATTATCTAATTTCTTGGTTGCGCCGCTTAGTTTTTTTTCATCCATAGCCCATAAACTTAACCACTTAATCATTCTCATTCACAGGGCCACAAGTCTTTTTCTTTATATAATACACTAGCTCTCAACTTAAGTTATATTGTTTGTGCAGTAACTTTTAGTTAATTAGTTCTTTTTCAATGTAAGTCTATTAAATCTTTCTTATTTTCAATAAGTACATCAAATCATTGAAATCAATATTAAGTTATTCTGAAAATTCTTCAATTAAGAGCAGTTGTAGCAATTAGTGGGATTAATTTGAAAGTACTTAAGACTTGCGGGGTCTAATAGTAATTTCTATGAGTTCAAGGAGTAATTTCATAATACGAAAATATGAAAGAGGTAAGAGACTAATGTGTACAACCTATATGTGAATAGTTGCTAAAAGTCAAGGGGGTCATGGCCATCCTCTGCCCCAACCCCCCTGCACCCTCCCCACAAAAAAAAAAAGCTCCACTATTGCTTAGAGATGCAAATCATGCAATTCATGATCCAGATAAGTGGTTTATGTTAGGAGTGCTTGGTTGGAAATTATCAGAATAGCAAATGTATGCACACTGTACGGTTTCAATGCATATACTAGGCGCAACAATTATCAATGTTTGTAAGTTATTCTGCTTTTACGCAAAAATAAAAATAAAAATAAAAATATAATCAAATAAAATAAAAATAAAAATAAAAAACTATTTTAATTTGCAAAGCACCAAACCAAATATGTATATTGAAATTTGGAATAAAATTTCTATAGAGAGCCCTCAATAGTAAATCATATAGGAAATAAGGAGACCGCAATACATGTCCCAACACAGATTTTAAGTTGATGATTGCACTAATTCTATATTCTGATTCTGTTTGATATTTTAACTGTCTCCATTGCTATTAACCAATTGCACTAATTTTGTATAATGGTTAGTGGGCCTCATATTATCTTTTCCTTCCTCTCTATATGTTTTCCTAAAGAGGGACTCTGTAGGATTTTTTTAAAAAGAAAATTAGATGTGGTTGCAACAACATGAAACTCCAATGAGTCCTATCTAAAGACAATTTTGTTGCACTATTGAAACACAATAACAACATTCTATTCTAGGATCTTTTATTTTTCTAACAGCTCTTTGTAATTGTAACAACTCAACCAAATTAGTGGATTGGAGGCTGGATGTAGTTAGAACGGCAGGAAACTCCAGCTATTCCAAATGAAGGCACACATTAGTTTGCTTCCTAACTTGTGTCTTTGCAGAATTCACTTTCAGGGCTGGAATTATGTATACATCCAATGAAGCTGATGATGGTCCATTGCTGAAATTGAATATGTTCTCATTGGGCGGTGATAAGTTTTTCGGAGCAATCAACCGGAGCATAAATTTGGGTACGTGTTATAAATTTTTCATCGTCATATGCTCACTAGCTCATAATTTGCACCTTGGATAATGCACTTTCTATATGATATGTCTTGAGTTGTATCTGTTTCTTGTATACTAAATTCTTTTTGTTTATGTATTTAGTACTGCTAGAATCATGGGACATTAAATGCTCATTGAGATAAAAGTGTTGTTAGGCAAGTGGAGCTCATGTGTTTATGAATGGGTTGTGGGATCCTTGCTAAATTGTGCTAGAGATGTTCCTTGATGATGGCTGTTACTCACCTTAATCCACTTGGGACTATACCTGCAACTGAACATTTGTACATTTCAAATTTAGCTGCCTACATTGATTCTCTTGAAATTGTTAGCTGTATTCAAGATGTCTCTCTAAGATGTCTCATTATATTATACATTTGATGTACATAGAGTAAAAATGTGCATCAAATCAATACTTGCAAAAATCACCTTGATGACCACCCTGATCAGTTGCCTGGGAACTCTGATGCACCTCAACCGAAAAGTGTAGTCAAGTGGCTATGCAACAATATATTCAGTTTGTTATATCTTTTGTAACTTAATTCTTAGCGGTCATCTGTAGGATTGTTATTTTTTCGTAACTCTTGCCCCCTTGTCCTATTCTTTTCTTCCCATGACGTTCACTTCGTATGTGATGCTCTGAGCGAGGATTTCGCATGGTTCCGGGTTCTAAACCATTCTAGCTACAACTAATTATTGAATTCATGAAGATTGTTGTGCATAAGATACTTCCATAGTACATGTTCAATGTGGAGGTAGTCACTTTGGGGGTTGCAACCTGTGGCATGTTCCATTGTTCATGCAGGACTCCATATGAATACTCTACCATGCAGTACTGATTCTATCATTCTACAGATGGTTCATAATCATGTGTAGCATAGCATTAGACTTCGTGTGACATAGCATTGCCATATCTCATAAATCAAACATAAATGATCTATCTTACTTTCTAGGTCAGATGGGTTTGTATGTTCAGAATGGTTAAACTTATCAGCTAACAGAATGATTGAGCAACCGAGTGGCTAGCTGGTAGTAGAAAGATTGTATGTTTGACATGATGACATGAGATAACTACCCTAAAAGTAGGCATACTCTTTATAATAATTAGTGAACCAGACTTTCTATGATGTACGCTCATTCAAGATGTTCAACTTCTTTATGCTCACATTAACTTGGACCATTGGAGGGTCTTTGATAGGTTTACCTTAGTAACCTTGCACTTTACTCAGATTGGTTCTGTACTTAAGACCCATTGAACTCCCAACTGGGTCTCATGTTCTTTCTAACAAGTGGTATTAGAGTCCAGATTCTGGGTTACGAGAGAGTAAGGACCAATGTCAGGTTAATCCACAAATAATCAATGTTGCCTGAGATTATGTGCTGGTGTGACTAAGGTCTCATTAGCGCACATGATGGAAGATCCTATGTATATTGGTAGTCATGTTGCTGCTCCATGGGTGTCTGTTTAGGCCGAGTCAGTGACGACGACTTATGGTTTTCCATGGAAGATTACATTCGAGGAGATTGCTAGTAATTATTGTGTGAGTATATTCCCACATTGAAAAGACATGAAGAGTAATGAGTTTAAATAAAAATCAGAGTCAATACCTAATAGCTCAAGTTTTTTTTATTGATTTTGGTTAACCTTATGCTAAAGTCTGAATTAACTGCAGGAGGGGCCCAAAGTTTCCCCAATGAAGACCTCTTGAAAATAGCAAAGACATTGTATTTGAGTCAACTTCAAGATTAATCATTGACGACCTCTCAACTTTCATGTGGACTTTTTAATATTTACTTTATCATTACACTCACACTTCTGGATTCACATTGTCAGATCTAATAGCATCAGTTATGGCTTGAGTAAAAGTGATCATTTTGTTCGAGTATTACCTTTTACCTACACGCATTTAACGATGGAGTTGTACAGTGGCTATGCTCTTGAAAATGCTAGCAATGACTAGTTCTTGAGTTCCCAGGAGTTGGTAATATGTTTACACTTTCATATCAATCGGAGTGCCAACTTGTCATTCTACAACCTCAGCAAATATACTTAGTGGAATACTTGAAGGGTCAGCTTATCATATATTGTTTTACAATTTGATTAATACTTGTTACTATACCTTTCTTCCTTTATCATGCTTAGTAGGCATCTATAAAATGTTATTAGCTATAAAAGGATCAACCTCTTTCTACCTTTAGCTTATTATTTACATGGTTCCTGAAGGATTAGACACTTGAGTTTGTTTAAGATAATGGAAAGAGAACTTACCAATAGGATAGAAAGGGCAATACTAATATTTTGTTATGTGAATAGCAGGGGGGCAAACGGCTCTTGCCTTACGATTGCTCCTAGCAGTCTTCTCTTCGAAGATTTCTGGTGGAGGGAACCGACCTTTTGGGGATGAGGTGAAATATATCTCCTTGAAGAATATTATCATCTGATCCAACGTAAATGTAGATTATTCTAGCTAGGATTACAAATTCTTACATATTTTTTATAGTTTCGTGCTGCTCGAAAAGCTTCTGAGGAGATTGGAGCTCAGATTGTATTAGGAGATCGCCCAATTGAGATTACCGTATGTATTTGTATTATGTGGAATCCCAATATACATGTTGTTCTCTTTTGTTGGAAGGAAACTATATAGCATGTTATTTTCTTTCAGCTTCAACGGGCGTGGAGCTCTCTCAAATGGAATGAGAAGTTGAAACTACTTACATCAATTTTCCGTGGTATAAGTTCATCCAAGCTAGCTGAGAGTAATTCAAAGGTTCGTTTTTATTCAAGTTCACTTCTCATTTTCATTTATATTTTATGTATTTGACTGCGATATTTAGTTTTAAGATCTGTCATACCAGACTATAGAAATACTTTTACACTATCATTTGAATTAAGCAGCCCTATCAGTGTTTGTGCTTCTTCCCTTGGTTAAGAGGAACTATAAGATTGTCTATTGATGTGAAGCTATCATATGAGTCTTGGACCGTAGATTTTGAGAAGGTGATGGAAAACCCTGATTCATCCTGAAACTCGAGGTTCCTTAAGCTAACCGTTCCACTTTAGTTGTTTAGTCTTAAAGGTTGCTTTTGCATTGTTTAGGGTTAGAGCCGTTAGTTGTAATTTCAGGATGTGCATGATTTAGCCACGTATAGTAAATAGGAAATATGGCGCATTGCACTGCTGTTCAGTTGTCAATTGTAGTTTTGCTTTCATGGTGGAACATCAAAAGCAAAGCCTTTGTCCCAAATTTTTAGGGCCGGTTTCATGAATCCTGTTCTTTCATTCAGTTATTTTCTGGACCACCTCCTGCTTAAGAGTGTTTGGGAAGGCTTTACTTTTTAAGCTTTAACTTGTGCTAGCTTTTAGTGGCTTTTGACTTTTTTTGATAAAAATGCTATAAAAATTGTTTGAGTAGAATAGTAATTTGTTTGGTCAAAGTTAGTTTTTTTAAATGGGCTTATAAGTTAGTTTTTTAAAAGTTGGGGTATACCAGAAACAGATAGAAATGAAAAAGCCAGCTTAAAAGGTAGTTTGACCAAACAATAAGCCTCCCAAACACCCTCATGTTATGATGTCTTATTTGACTTATAATGCAGTTACAAGTTTTATCACTTTGATGTAGGGCCAAGAAATGGATGTCAGCCCATTTGAGCTATATAAACAACTGAGCATTTCATATCCTTCTCTGCTGCAGCCTCTCATACATGAGCGTGACACGGTAAACTGTTTTCTTGTCAGCACTGTGTATACATAGGGTTTTTTGAATATTAGTCCCCCAAATATTTTATATTTGGAATTAGTCCCCAAAACTTTCATATTTTGAAATTAGTCCCCCCAATCTTGATATTTTGAAATTAGTACCCCAAATCTTAGGTGTTTCGAAATTAGTTCCCCAAATCTTCATATTCTGAAAGTAGTCCCTCAAATGTTTTAGGGGTATTGAAATTAGTCCTTTCGTTAGCATGACGTTGAAAGATTTGGGGGCTTATTTCAAAACACATAATAGATTTGAGGGACGAATTTCAAAATATCAAGATTTGGGAGACTAATTTCAAAATACTTAGATCTGGAGGACTAACTTCAAAATATGAAAGATTGTGTGGGCTAATATTGAAAAACCCCATCTATATATTGACTAAGAATTTACTTATTTTATTGGATGTGATAACTTTCTGCAACCTCCCATACATGGACTTGACAGGGTATCAATTTCTTATCAACCAACTAAAATTCACATAAACATCGTATAAATCTGTGTATTGACCGGATAGAATCTCTACTGTTTTCTTTGATGTGATTATTTTCTGCATCCTCATACATGAACCTGCCAACCGTATCTATTTCTGATCAACTGACACAAAAAACCACATAAATATTGTGTACCCTTTTATATATGTAGTGACACGATGTCTGTTTCTAATCAACTAACATTAAAAATCACATATATGTCGTGATGTTTCTTCATCATGTCCTGTATATTTATGTACTTACTATAGAGATATACTATTTCCTTTGATGTGATAATTTTCTTGCCTCTAATACATGAACATATGTGGCACAACATCTTTGTCCAATTGCACCAAAATTCACATGAGATATCGGGTATACCTATGCATTGACTGTATATAATCTTGTAGTTTCTTTGATGCAATAATTTTCTCTATCACTCATACATGAATGTGACTATTATGAGACTATCTATTTCTTGTCAATAACTCTGAATAAATGCCATGTGTATCGAGGTATTGGCCAGATAGAATCTACTATTTTCTTTGATGTGACGGCATCCTTTTGTGCATGAACATGACACATATCTGCTACCTATCAACTTACACTTAAATTAACATAAATATCGTGTATATCTATGTAGCGACTAGATAGAATCTTCTGGCGCTGATGATTTTTTTTCACACTATGGATTCACCTGTTGACAAAAATGAAGTAATTTCCACTTCGTGTTTTCAGTATCTTGCATGGTCTTTGAAGAGGAGTAAAGCTGTGAATAATAGTAAGATAGTTGTAGGAATCATCGGTAAAGGGCACATGAATGGTGTTATTTATGCCTTAATTTCCGACCAAGGTAACTTGCGTTTTCGCGATGTCGCTGGAAGAACGTCTTCTGATGGTTCGAACACTTGGGTCAGTTCTCTCGTCAAGGGTCTCGTTAGAGACACCATCTTAGGGTTTGTTCTCTGGGCTCTTTATGAACAGTTGAAGAGTACATTTTGAAGCTTTCTCTTAACAAAGGTTGTTATTATTAATGTACTTTGAAGTTGTAAAATTCTATTTTTTTTTCCCTCTGTGAATCATGATCATAATTCTATTGTTTACTTCAATTGTTCAAAACAAATGAATTTTTATCAACTGTCTAGTATTATAGTTGTTTTGAGATTGCAGGTATTAGAAACTAATACACATATATCCTTGAACACTAATTGCCCTTATTACTAAAAGCTATTAGGTTTGAAGCTCCATAATAATAAAGTCATTCTACCAGGGCAAAGCGGGATGAGAATTAAACAAATTAAACATATTGAAAATCTCTAAAAAGAATGATTGAACAAATTAAAAACGCAGAACATAACTCTCGAGATAAACGCCCTAAACTGTATAGGCCAACTCCCAAGTACAAGTAGGTCTCTTTCTTTGTTCATGTTGCCGCTGAAATGTTTCTCAGACGGAAAACAACCTTGTAATGACGTATCCAGGTCGATATTTTGTTTCGACCCACAAACTAATTAATTTGAAATCCTTCTATCTGTTGATATAAATGGAATATTGGAGGATTCATGCGAAAATATTCTTTGGAAGAATATCATTTTTATAGTTGAGTATTAGTCTCACATTGACTAATTGAATGCGTTTTAGTTGGTTTAAATTAACATACGGTTATATAGTATAACAAATATGTCAGCATGTACACTTGGGTTGGCAATGCTAGCGAGCGTGCAAATGCGAGTGACCCCGAGTGCGTCGGTTCAAGCGCGTAGTCCCAGGCATGCTCTTTTTGCATGTGCAACATTTTTCTAGCCTAATTAAATGTTTCGTACGTTACGAGTGGTATGAGGTTTGAATGATAATTAATGTAGATGTTATACAAATGTTGCACTAACTGACCATTACTATTATTAGAGGCCTTGTCTAACCCCCTCAGCTCACTAAAACCCCTATATAAGGAGCCTCCTTTATCCATTTGAGAGACACTGAAAATCAAACTAGTTTTGGAGATTTTGGCGAAGTGAAGTGGCAATCGAGGTGTTCAACAGAAGAGAACGCTTCGTTGGACTGCAACCAAAAGCGCTTCATTGCGTCTCATCCTCAGAAATATTATGCAGACCCAACGCTACCATATGTGGAGCATAATTTTTTCAAGGCTAGCACTCTATTTAGAGGGTGATTTGGCATATTTATAATGTAGTTTATTCCCTAAGTTACTGCTACGGAAATCTTATTAGTTTTTTGCTCTTTGTCTTTATTCCATTGTGGTTTGTTCTGCTTTGGTGTTTCCTTTATATTGGATCTGCTTTTATTTGCACTTTTTCCTACAATCTTGAAGAAATTAGTAATATATGAAGTTAAGTCTTCTATCTGAAGAGTTGGTTTTAGTGCCTTTGCCCCCTAAAAAATGGACATGTGTGGAATGCTAGAGAAGTTCATGGACCAGTTCTTCAAATGTTGGCAGCAAAGTATGAAGATTTGACTGATGACTAAGGGGCTATTGACAATGACACTATCGGAACGCCCAAAACCCGACAAAAAAAGAACCCAATAGTTTAGAGAAAATTGCACAGCGGATGTAGAAGGATCAAATAGCCAGAGGATGTATTTTGTTGGCTGTGTCCAATGCGCTCTTCGATGTCTATTGTCTTCTTCAGCCACTGCTAAGGCACTATGTGATGAGCTAGACAGAAAATACAATATTGAAGATCTCAGTCTTAACAAGTATTCTGTGTCCAAATTTTTGAAATTTTAAATTGTCGAGGGTAAATTTGTGACAGAATAAGCACATGAGCTTCTGATCATTCTTCATGTTTTTTGGGAAGCTAAAATGGAGCTTTTGGAAAGTTTCAAGTTATGATAACCATCTAGCAATTTCCTCATACTTGGGAGAGTTTTGGAATGTCTTTCAAGCATCAAAAGGCAAAAATAAATCTCAATGACTTGATGATTGCCATAGCCATAGAGGAAGAGCATAAGAATCAAAAACATGTTGTGCTTGTTGAGCACCAACCCAAAGTAAATGCTATAACTTTGGAGAAAAAGTTTAAAAACAAACCTAATAGCAAACCTAATGACAAAATCAAAGCTATGGCTAAGATCCAAAAGAAACCAAAAGCAAACAAATAATGTTGAAATTGTGGACATGTTGGACATTAGGCTAAAGTTTGTCCTACAAAGAAAGCTAAATCAAACCTAGCGTCTACTAGCTAGGCTCATATTAGGGTATGTGTTTGTTAACCTCGAATTGCTATCTATTTATGAATCCAATTAGTGGTTAGTAGACACTAGTGCAAATGTACACATTTATATTGACAAATTGTTGTTGTGTCTTTCTAACCTGCACATGAAAATACCTTGAAGATGGGGAACCAATATGCATCTGACGTGTTAGGATATGGACGAGTTGACCTGAAGTTCTCTTCAAGGCGGGTTCTGTTATTACACAGGGTGCATCATGTTTTTACTATTCGATGCAACATAATTAGAGGTTCATGCTCAGATAAGGAGGGTTATAAATTTTCTTTTAAATGTAATAAAGTGGTTATGTTGCATTCTAGACTTTTATTTTAAGGGCTATGATTTTGATAGAATGTATAAGGTTAAAGTTGAATTTGTTTTAAGTTTTGAATTGAATAAAAAATTTATTTCTAATTATTCTGTTAGTAACAATATTGAATCATCTTAAATTTAGCATAAATGTCTTGGTCATGTTAATTTTAGTTTTCTAAAAGAATGATGAATCTTAATTTGATTACTAAACACTCTATAGATCACAACAAAAAATATCAAGTATGTGTAACCACTAAACAAACAAGGAAACTATTCACTCTTTTGATAGGAATTTAGAATTGCTTAATTTAGTTCATGCTGATATTTATGAATTTAATGGTGTTTTGACCAAAGACATGAAGAAATACTTTATCACTTTTATTGAATATTAATACAAATATTGTTATGTTTACTTGCTTAAGACCAATGATGAGGCCTCAAGAAAAATTTATTATTTTTAAGAATGAGACTGAAACTCAAACTAGTAAGAAACTTAAAAGGTTAAGATCTTATAAAGGAGGATAATATATATCGAACTAGTTTATTCTTCTATATCAATCTTTTAAAATATACTTGGAAGTTCTGGAACTTCTAAACATGTGTAGGGAGTAGCTTTGAATACGGCTTGCCATGTTCTGAATAAAGTCCCTCAAAAGCATAAGGAAAGTAGCCATTTGAACTTTGAAGAGGTCAAAAGGTCAGCTTGAAATATCTTAAAGTGTGGGATGTCTTGCAAAAGTACTAATCTCAAAATACAAAAGGAAAAATCTAGGTCCTAAGACAGTGGACGCTATCTTCCTAGGTTATGTGAAAATACTAATGCATTGATAATCTTAATGGTCAAGTCTAAAATCTCTAGCATAGATGTTAACAAAATTATTGAATTTCGTGATGCAATATTTTTTGAGGATGTTTTCTCTATGAAACTGGAATGCCTCAAAATATTTCTACTGAAAATCATGTCTCTATCTCGATTTTCATTCCCGATCATGTGGAAAGGTTGATAAATGTTAGGGCAGAAAGTTCTAAATCCATATCTAAAAGATCTGAGGATTTAGATGAACCTAGAAGGAGTAAGAGAACAAGAATGTCTAGGATTTTAGAAGTGACTTTGATGTTTATAATATCGATGAGTATCCTACTTCATACATATCTCCTATAGCCTCAAAAGAGTCTAAGCAGTGGAGGATGTTATCGAAAGTGAGATGGGTTCTACTGTCTCTAATGAGACATGAGAATTAGTTAATCTACCTCTTGGCTGCAAGACAATTCTATGTAAACAGATCTTTAAAAGAAAATTGAAACTATATGGAATCGTAGGAAAGTTTAAGACCAAACTTATTGCCACGGGGTTCAAGCAAGTTGAAGAAATTTATTTCTTTGATACTTACTCTCTAGTTCACTATCAACTAGATGGATGTGAAAATTGCTTTTCTTCGTGGAATTTTCGAAGAAGAGATTTATATGGATTAGCCTGAGGGATTCATAGCACTGGTTACGAAAGGAAAGTATAGTTTTTGAAGTCTCTATGGAGTTAAACAAGCTCATAAACAATGATATAAAAGGTTTGATTCAACTATCACTGCTTTTAATTTCAGTATGGTTGAGCCTGATAAGTGTAGCAAAGTAAGAGGTGATTCATTTTACTCTTTTGTGTATTTATGTTGATGATATTCTATTATTTGGTCCAACATTGGGAAAATCAATGAGACTAACTCATTCTTGAGTAGTAAGTTTGATATGAAAGACTTGGGCGTCGTTGATGTGATTCTTAGCCTTAAATTGATTAGATCAGCCAATGACATAGCAATTTCTCAATCTCACTACATTGAAAAGATTTTTGAGAAATTTAGCTATGAGAATTGTAAACCGTCAAAACTTTGTACAATCCTTCAGTTACTCTCTACAAGAATGCAAGTGGGACTCTGTGTCTCAGTTGAAATATTCTTAGACTATTGGAAGCTTGATGTATATTGCAAATTGTGTAAGACCAGATAATTCATACTCAGTTTCTAAATTAAATAGATACACTATCTATCCAAATAGGACTCATTGGGAGCCCTTGGATAGAGTACTTTCTGTTGTGCGCGGCGGAAGTCAAAACCAAACCGATGTGCTTCGAGAGACCAAATCAAACAACTGTCGAGAGAAGGCCAAACAATGCAAAATAACGGCACAAACTTAAATAACCAATTTTAACGTGGTTCGGCAAGTTGCCTACGTCCACGGGGCAAGAAGGGGATGGAGTTTTTACTAATAGAGAAGAAGAGTACAAACTGAGATTACAAATCACTCGAAGTCACTAATTAATCTCACCAACAAATCTCTAATTCTCTCCAAATAAAACCCTAACCAATAGCTCAGAAAATCTCTTTTCTGTGCTCCAAATATCCCTAATTCGCTGCTCAATTCTCTCTTCCAATCGTTCGATATATATAGAAATCCTAAAATCAAAAATATATTAGGAATTCTAAAACTAAAAACAAAACAGATTAGGAATCCTAATAAACCGTTATCAAAATAGATTTGGAATCCTGTTACCAAAACAGATTAGGAATCCCAATAACCTGTTACCAAAACAAATTAGGAAACATATTAGGAACCTGCTATCCAACAATTCTCCACATCGGTGAAGTTTTTCCAAAACCGAGCCGACACCAATATCAACCAAACGTTTCACTTGTTGCGTCCAGTATTAAGTGGAACAAATCTACGACAACAGACTCAATCCACAACAAGTCGAGAACCCAAACGAGAATGCGAACAAACTCTAAATATCGATATCAACTCACCAAACCGGCTGCATCATAAATGACTGTCCACGTATCCTCTTGTCTAAGGAATTAAGCCTTCACGTAGTTCACCAAATGACCTCCAAATACCCTCAATCCAATAGAAGAGTTCTTAACTCTTTACCAACAAATCTGCGGCTGATAGCTCTCCCAATTGCCCTAAAGTGAAACAAACCAAACATCTCCACTTGAGGTGAATCAACGGCCATATCTAAATGCAAACTATATCCACTAGCTGCACTCGAATCCAAAACCAACTCATCATCTGCATTCAAATCCAAATAACCCCCAAACTATGTCACCTCAGCTGGAATCCCAAATGATGCAATATGATCTGGACTATGTAGAGTAATCTTCACCTAACGTGGAGTAGCATCATCCTCTATCCGCTGTGATATCCCAATGATTTGATCAACACTCTTTACCCGTCGAGAGTCAAATGTGACATACCTACTCAGAACAAAATCAGAGTCTCCTAACTGATAATCAAAAGAACCTCTGAATCCTAAACATGCAATCAGATCAAATCTCACATCCTTAGTGTGACCAAATGTTGGACAACTAAACATTCGACGCAATCCAAAATCTAAAGCAGCTCCACCAGATCTAATAAATCCAAACGCAATAGTTGGCAACCTATGACTAAGATGACCCAAATATGTCGAAGCTCCAAAACTCCTCTACAATCCAATTATCGACAATAAATGTTAATCCTCCTCTAATAAGGAACGATCCATAAAAATTGTCATCTCATCTCATCGCCCCAATGTCTCCACTCTAATGAAATGTCTCAAACTACCGTGAGCTTGGTACAAATGCAAGAAAGAACCCCTACTAAGAATAAAACGATGGGTTACCTTTCTGCCAACACACTTCCTCCATCTGTTGTTAACTTCTAGAACTTCAAACCAACGAGACTTGGTTGTAACCCACTAATGCCTAGAATAGTCCCTAACTGGGAAAACCAAATACCTCCTAACGATGCCTCCTTGGAAGGCCCCCAAATGACTGAATAAACACTACCTAAAAGACCATTCGATCGATGGATAGAAGTGCCAAACTTCACCTCGGTCTTCTTGCTTATACCAATGTGCTCAAAGAACTTTAATCTATAGGTCAAAGCACTCCTCAACAAACCATGCACGACATAACCAATCAAATATCCCAGCCTCAACAAATGCTATAGTCTAGACAAATCTAAAGAAGTCATCAGATCTCTACCAATCACCATGCTCCCAATCAAATAGTATAAATTCTTTCTCCTGACACCATTCATCACAATCATGGACCCAAATGTGACCTTCAAACATGCATTCTCTAAGATCATCCTATAACCTGCTGCCTCCAAAACTCCAAGTGAAATGATATTCTTCTTCAACTGAGGAACCAACCTCACTTCATCCAACTCGCGAATCACTTCGTCATACATCCTAATACAAACGGTATTGATACCACCAATAGGGTATTCATGATCATTACTCATAAGCATGACATCTCCTCTTTCTAACTTCTGAAAGCTGGAGAACCAATCCCTCCTAGGATAAATATGGTAAGAAGCACTCGAATCTAACATCCACTCTGTAGAGTCGGCAACACAAACTGATGGTACTGCTAATGAATAGCCCGAAGAATTCGAATCTGAATTGTCACCACTATCCTTGACAACATTCACCTCTGAAGCTTGAATAGCTTTTCCCTTATTCTTCCCGGCTCGATTAACCAACTTTAGGCATTCGGTTTTCCAATGTCAATCCTCTTTACAAATGGCACACTGATTCCTATGAACTCCAGGATGTGCCCCTCTAGACTACGATCTCCTACTACGGTTTGGATTCTTTACTCTTACGACCAATGCCTCTGCTACCGACTCAACTAAAGTCTCCTTATCCTTCTTTCGAAGTTGATAATTCACAAGTGCAACAGTGACCTCACTATATAAAAGAGATGTCTTCCTATTAATAAGAGTAAGAACGAAGGTCTCATATTCCTTGTCGGGCAAGGAACTCAACAATAACAATGCCTTATCCTCATCTTCAATCATCACATCTACATTCATCAAATCCGTAAGAAGTTTCAAGTAGTGGTTCATGTGATCACCAATGGAGGTTCCTTTCTTCAATTGGTAGCGATAAAGTCTCATCCTCAAATGCAAGCGGTTCTCTACACTCTTGGTCAAATACTTAATCTTAAGGATCTTCCAAATCTTCTTAGCCGAAGTTTCATTGATCACATCATATTTTAAATCTCGAGTCAAGTAAGATCTAATCACACCACACCCCGTTCTATTCATCTTCTTTCAAACCTTCTTCTCAATGTCGTCTGGTTTTCCGTCCAACTCCAATGTGTCTTCCAAATTTTGCACGTTGAGCGCATCCAAGAATTCACATCTCCAAATACTAAAATTATTTGTGCCATTAAACTTCTCCACATCTATTTTCATAGAGTGTATATTCAAACTTTGGACGGTCTTTACGCCGAAAGTACCTTCCACAACTCCTTCTTTCTCGATCATCTTTCTCAAAGCACCAACAAACCAAAGCAGAACAAACAAAGAATAGATCCAAAATTAAAAAAAATAGTCTTTACCAAAAAGATCCCACCTTTATCACCAAACGAAGCCCTATACAAGCCTCCAAAATGATCTACTCCTCCAAATAGCCCAAGTGTAGTCCGAGCTCTGGTACCACTTGTTGTGCACAGTGAAAGCCAAAACCAAACCAATGTGCTTCGAGAGACCAAATCAAACAAACGCCGAGAGAAGGCCAAACAATGCAAAATAACGGCACAAACTCAAACAACCAATTTTAACGTGGTTCGATAAGTTGCCTACGTCCACAGGGCAAGAAGGGGATGGAGTTTGCACTAATAGAGAATAAGAGTACAAACTGAGATTACAAATCACTTGAACTCACTAATTAATCTCACCAACAAATCTCTAATTCTCTCCAAATATAAAACTCTAACCAATAGCTTAGAAAATACCTCTTTTCTGTGCTCCAAATATCCCCAATTCGCTGCTCAATTCTCTCTTCTAATCGTTCCATATATATAGAAATCTTAAAACCAAGAACATACTAGGAATTCTAAAATAAAAAACAAAACAGATTAGGAATCCTAATAACCTGCTACCAAAATAGATTTGGAATATTGTTACCAAAATAGATTAGGAATCCTAATAATCTGTTATCAAAATAAATTAGGGAACATATTAGGAACCTACTATCCAACACTTACGTACCTGAAGGGAACAATTTTCCTTGCGATGCATTATAGTAGATTGCCTCATATTCTGGAGGGGTACAATAATGCTAGCTGGATTGCTATGGATTCTGGTAGTAATGTACAATGTATGGATTACCTTGGGTGGCGGCATTGTCGCTTAGAGGTCTATCAAATAGACCATTTTGTCTTGGAGTACTTTTGAGGTTGAGTTGTGTGCTTTGGATGCTACTAGTTTAGAAGCTAAATAGCTTAAGGGACTTATGTTCGAGTTGCCCATGATCAGCAAGCCTATTTCCGCAATATTTGTGCATTGTGGCAATATGACCACAATTGTAAGGATTAAGAGTTCAAAGTACAACCATAAGACTCAAGGTAATATCCAAGTGCGGATAAAAACCATGAAAGTGTTTGTGGATGAACGAGTGGTAGCTATGTATTTTGTCAAGTCCAAGGACAAGACCGCAGATCCCTTTACTAAAGGACTTGAGTTGTCATGGTTCTTAAATTCAGATTAGGGACGAGATTGAGACCCTTATCTAATTCATCGATAGTAGCAACCCATTCTATCTGAGTAGAGATCCCAAAAAGTTTGTTCAATGCGGTAACAACAAGTTGTTTGGTCAATGGAACACCTTATCATTTATTGATACTAAGTATCTAAGTCTATCCCCAAGTATACTTGGAAGGCGGCGTTTATTGCTAGGACAATAAGAGAGTTTGACTCTAAATGAGATCAAGTCTTTAAGATGAGATGCAAGTAAAGCATTTCCGGAGATGTCCAAAAATATGGACATGATTGTGTAGCCGCAATTAGAGGAAGTGGGTTACGAGGTTCGAATAACAGTTACGAGGTCTAAAAAGGATAATGATGCATGGCTATAATGCATTATCCCTAAAAATGTTCATGAAAAGGATAAGAACACATGATCATAATGCCTCAAACATTACAGGGTTTGAATGTCAGTTAATGCAAACATTACAAACAATGAAGTAACTAGTCGGTACTATCATTCAAGGCCTTTTCTGACCTCTTAGCTCACCAGAAACCCTATATAAAGAGCCTCCTCTGTTCATTTGAAACACACCGAAAATCAAACTCTCTACTTGATTTTCTTCTGTAATCCTCTAATTAGTTCTTTAGCTGCTGGTTTTGGAGACTTTAGTGAATTGAAGTGGCACTCGAGGTGTTCAACATAAGAGAGACTACAGCGGTCTCATCCTTGGAAGTACCATAGGTGAGACATAATTTCTTCAAGGTTAGTCCTCTATTTAGAAGGTAATTCGACATTTCTGTAATGTATTTCTTCCCTAAGTTTACTGCTATGATAATCTTACTAATTTTTTGCTCTTTGTCTTTATTCCGTTGTGGTTTTTCTGTTTTGGTGTATCCTTTATATATAATATGTTTTTATCTGCACTTTTTCCTACACTATCTTCTCAACATGGAAAATATGCAAACTGTCACAAATATTATTTTACATGTGGACCTCACGTTTCTCTTGAACATGATAATTTGGACTCAAATGAGCATCTAAAGATGATACGCATGACACGTGTTTTCCCTTTGAGACTAGGTGTTGTATATCTTCTGATACTATATTGATATCATCTTAGATATGATCTGTCCAAATGCTTCGTCTAATTTTGCTTAAGATACAAGGTTCAAAGAATTAAGGTCCAGATTTTCCTACAGATAATGCATTTACTTTCTGTCCAAGTTCTTTGTTATATAGTAACTTGAGGAGCAAACTCTAAAGAATTCAACTAATACATGAATACGTATTGTATCCTTAGCATTTCCATCAATGCTAAGGATACAACTTTTATCTATAAAAAAGGATATACCATGACGAGCAAACCTGAAAACGAGAAACTGGAGAAAGTTATGCATGCATTGAGTTCATCCATCCCAAACGATCGATATATCGGAAAGGCCATCATTAGCTTTCATCTCTATCACTAAGCTAATAACAATATTGTGAAGGTTGTCCATCAAACGGAAACATATACTCGATCAAGAATATTTCAAAATAGCTTTATGATAAGTAGTTAAATGTAATATTTTTTCCTTATCCATCAACTAAGTCAAATCAATTAAATAATGAAAAGCTAAATTTGATCATTAATTTTCCATAAATCTGATACCACTATACGTCTTGTAGGAAAAAACAAGCACTCGCCGTGAGATGGTTAATGGTACCAAATCTATTGTCAAATTTTATTTTGCTTTATTTTTTCAATTCTTTATGCTTGGTGCATGTTTCATTTAGCAAATATATATTTAAGTAAGTATTTGGATTAAGCATAGTCGAAAGTCTAATGAATCCAGTATTTGTGCCATATATACGTAGTTTCTTCTTTTTTTTTTTTAAACAAAGGGAAAGACAATTAAGTAACTTTGCAAACATTCCCATCTAACATGAGGGATTACTGTAGGAATGAAGGGGGATCTTCAATCCACACCATATACCCATTATCGTTCGAAGACTCTTGAGCACTGCATGCCAGACGATGAGCCACATTACCTTGACGCCTTACTGCCTTAAACTTCCATGTTAAAAGTTGCTTACATTGCCTATAGATGTCCTCTGCAAGATGAACATAAGGAGAAAAGAAGTTCTTTTCTTGTTGGATATCAATGATAATGTCCTTAGCATCTCCTTCAAAAATTACCGTTCCAAACCAATAACCCATAGCAAAATGAACCGCCTCCCATTCTGCTTTATACTCCACGTATTCAGCACCACTAGCTAGAGAGGGAATTAACTTAGATAGAGCTGTATAAAACTCACCCTGATGATCACACGCTCCTATCCCCACTCTAATTGCTCCTTGATCTGCTAATACAGCCCCATCAAAGTTTATTTTCATTACGCCAGAAGGATGAAGCCTCCATTCCTTAGGAATTAATGGTCTGTGAACCTGTTGGGCGCAGAGTCACGCCCACCGCCGCGGAAGCGATATCACCTGAGAGAAAGCCCTGGCTTTTATTGTCATAAAAGCACAAGTCAACCTCTATATTCTTGTTTCTCAAAGAAAACTAGAATAGATAGTGAGATTCTTATTTCTCAAAGGAAACAAGAATCAAAAGTGAGATATTTTATCAAAGTGAAATATGCACTCTTCCTCTCATCAGTTCTAGGACTGAAATGTCGAGGGAACCTACAAGCAATAGCCAACACCCAGAAAACAATAAAGATACGAGATTTACGTGGTTCGGCAAACTTGCCTACGTCCACGGGAGGGGATGAGGGGAGATTCCACTATGAGAAGAACACCGACGACTTGTACAATCCACAAGCTCGTCTCAAAGAAAAAGATCTAATTATTACCCAAAACAAAATTGACCTCTCTTTTGTAAATCTCTCTTTTTCTCTCCTCAAGATCTCTCTTTTAGATCTGAAAAACTCTCATTTTTTCTCTCTAAAAAACCCTCAAAAACAAGCCGCATATTCTTTTTTTCTTCTCTGTTTTTTTTTTCTTTTGACCCGCTGCTTTTCCCGTGAGTTCAAAAAAAAACCTAGCATTAGGTATTTAAAGGAAGAAGCGGGTGGGCCTGCTGCTCTTGGGCTCCGTGCACTTGATGCACCTGATAAACCCCACCCACGTTCACAATTCTCCACCTTGTACATCATTTGATAAACCTCAAATTTTAGACGAACACCAGAAGAACACCGCGAACATCACCAGAGATCTGAAGCACCAAATCAGTCCAAAATCAGGCCAAACCAGCTACGCCACTTTATCACGGCTGCCTACGTACCCTCCACTGGGATCAAACTAATTGTAGTTCTGCTATTGTTCTCCATCATAGTCTCCACCTCACCCCATCACTGTCCCGAAGGGCCATGCCCTCTTGGGAAAATCAACACGAGCTGATATGAAGCAAGTCCAAACAATGCTTAAACTTGCTACATGTGACCACATTGGTTAACATGTCTGCAGGATTCTCATTCGTGTACACCTTCATGAGAGAAATATCACCTTCCTCTATGACATCCCGCACAAAATGATACCTGACATCGATATGCTTGGTATGAGCATGATGAACTTGATTCTTCACTAAGTGAATCGCACTCTGACTGTCGCACCACAAGTTCACATTTTCCTGCTCAATTCCCAAATTGTCTAGAAGACCCCACAACCGCAATGCTTCCTTCACTTCCTCTGCTATGGCCATGTACTCGGCCTCTGTAGTAGAAAGTACCACTGTAGCCTGCAACATCGATCGCCAACTAACTAGAGCTCCATGTATCCTGAATACATAACCAGTAGCAGATCGTCGTCTATCTAGATCACCCGCATAATCAGAGTCAACAAACCCATCAATCTGACATGTATCTCCACCAAAACACAGACCCGTATCCGTGGTACCTTTCAAGTACCTCAGGACCCATTTCACCGCTTCCCAGTGCGTCTTTCCCGGATTCGCCATGAATCTGCTGACCACACTAACCTCTTGTGAAATATCTGGACGTGTACACACCATTGCGTACATTAAACTGCCAACTGCACTAGCATAGGGAACGCGCTCCATGTGCGCCTTCTCTTCCGCTGTAGTGGGATATTGTTTACCTGAAAGCCTGAAGTGTGGAGCCAATGGAGTCGCCACCGACTTTGCACTTTGCATCCCGAACCTTGTGATCACCCGCTCTATGTAGCCCTTCTGACTCAAGAACAATCGCCGATTTGTACGCTCTCTTCTAATCTCCATACCCAATGCTTTCCTAGCAGCACCCATGTCCTTCATCTCGAACTCTTTACCAAGTTGAGATTTTAGCCTATCTATCTCCACCATACTCTTCGAAGCAATAAGCATGTCATCCACATACAAAAGGAGATAAATATAATCACCTCCACGAAGCTTCCGAATGTAAACACAACAATCGTAATCGCTTTGGGAAAATCCATGCTTTAGCATGAAGGAGTCAAATCGCTTGTACCACTGCCGAGGAGATTGCTTCAGTCCATAGAGTAACTTCCTCAAGCGACATACATGATGCTCCTTATCCTCAACCTTGTAGCCATCAGGTTGATGCATGTAGATCTCTTCATCCAAGTCTCCGTGCAAGAAGGCCGTTTTAACATCGAGTTGTTCCAGCTCAATATCACCATGAGAAACAATACTCAATAGCACCCGAATAGAAGTGTGTTTCACCACCGGAGAAAAGATCTCATTGTAATCCACACCCTCTCTTTGTGCAAACCCTTTAGCCACTAGCCTCGCCTTGTACCTTATGCCACCAAGCTCTAAAGGATCTTCCTTTCTCTTATACACCCACTTACAGCCAATAGCTTTTCTTCCTACGGGCAATGAGACCACCTCCCATGTTTGGTTCTTCTGAAGAGATTCTATCTCCTCCTCCATCGCAGCCAACCAACTCTCACTATCCTTGTCCCGAATAGCTTCCTTGAAGGAGACCGGCTCATCTTCCTCCACCGAGAGTGCGTATTCCACCAAATTAACCTACCCATAGTGCTTCAGGGGTTGATCAGCCCCTAGCTTCTGTACCTGCTTGTATGCTCGTCTTAGCCTAGTAGAAGCCAAACTATCCTCAAGCTGCTGTTGTTGTAGTGCTTCTGTATTCTCCTACTGAACCTCCTCCTATTCAAGCTCATCATCTACCTGATTTCCCACTTGAACATGACTAGAACCTGGTTGGTCTTTAGGTTCTATCTCAACAACCTGGGACTTTGAAGTCCCAACAGTGCCAACACCATCATCCTTGGGCACCCTAGCAATCATAGATTTCTCATCAAATGTAATGTCCCTGCTAATCACGAACTTCGAATCTTCTGTACACCAAAGGCGATAGCCTTTTACGCCCTTTGCATACCCCAAGAATATCGCCTTCTTGGCCCTCGCGTCAAGCTTTCCCTCGTTGACGTGATAATAGGCGGTACATCCGAAAATTCTGAGCCTCTGATAATCTGCATGTTCTCTTGACCACACCCTATAGGGTGTATCACCATCTAGTGTAGAATGTGGAGAATGGTTCACAATATAACATGTTGTAGCCACCACTTCTGCCCACCATTCGTTGCCCAATCCAGCATAAGATCGCATACTCATTACCTTCTCCCGCAATGTTCGGTTTAGTCTCTCAGCGACCCCATTCTGCTGTGGTGTTGACCTGACTGTCCAGTGTCGAACAATACCCTCCTGATCACAGAACTTCTTGAAAGCACTATCTGTATACTCTGTACCGTTGTCAGATCTTAGTGTCTTCAATTCCTTGCCCGTTCTGTTCTCAACCATTACTTTCCACTTCTTAAATGTCTCGAATACCTTATTCTTATGCTTAAGAAAATAAATCCAAGCATATCTCGAATGATCATCTATGAACGAGACAAAATACCTAGAACCACCCTTGGAAGTTGTCTGAGCCGGACCCCAAACATTTGTGTGCACATAATCTAGTATACCTCTGCTCTTGTGATTGCTTTTTAAGAATTAGACCCTGTGTGCCTTTCCATACACACAATCCTCACAAAAATCCATGCAAGGTTTCTTCAGATTCTTCAGCAAACCCTCCTTACCAAGCAGAACTAGACCCTTTTCTGACATGTGCCCAAGCCGCCTATGCTATAACCGTGTGTGCTCACATAGGTCTCCACCACTTCCTTCAGTTCCAACCGCTGCATCTCTTGTCACCGTCGTATCCGAGAGAGTATATAGATTACCGTGATGAACACCCTTCATAACTGTTAGGGAACCTCGAACAACCTTCTTCACTCCGTTCTCTGTAACAATCTTGCAGCCACCGGAGTCCAATGCACCCACTGAGATAAGATTCTTCCACAAGTCGGGAACGTGCCGCACGTCCATTAGGGTTCTGACCACTCCATCATGTATCTTGATTTTTATATCACCGAGCCCCACTGTTTTACAAGCATGGTTATTCCCCATCAATACGGTTCTACCATCAATGCTCCTATAGGTAGTAAACCACTTCCTATTTGGACACATGTGATAAAAGTAACCTGAATCAAGTATCCACTTACCGGAGATATCTTCGCCACCCGTAACAACATAGCATTCTTTATCGCTCCCTTCCTCTGAAGCGTAGCTCACTTCTTCCTTGCCTTCTCTCCTCTCAGTCTTGTTGTTGTTCTTCTTCCCACCTACTCTCTTGTTAGGACAGTCAACCTTGAAATGCCCAACTTCACCGCATTTGAAGCACGCTCGTCCCGCAAGGGGTCTCGATTTAGATCTAGACTTTCCTCCCTTGCCTTTTCCTCGCTCATTGCTCCTTCCTCTAGCAAACAATCACTGCGCTTGTTCTTTGTTACCACTAGTAGTCATATCGCTGGTTGCAATCTTCCGAAGGTCATCCGCTAGAAGCGCTGTTCTAGTCTCATCCATCGTCAAATTGTCTCCCACAAGCATCAGTGTTTGCACCAGGTTCTAATAAGACTTCGGCAGAGATAGAAGTAGTAGAAGCGTCTGATCCTCATCTTCTACAGTCACATCGATGTCCTTCAAATCCGATATTATCCTATCAAACTTATTGATGTATTCCCGGATTGATGAACCCTCCTCCATCTTGCAAGTATACAATTTGGATTTTAAATAGATCCTATTCGTTAGACTCTTCGTCATGAAGGTGCTTTCTAACTTCGACCACACGCCCGCAGCCGTTTCCTCTCCATCTACCAAGAAAGCTACATCTCTTTCAAGGCAAAGGATAATCGACGCCCGTGCTTCCAGATCCAGCTCTTCCCAATCCTCATCAGACATATCCTTGTGCTTCTTCTCTTTTCCCGCCAAAGCTTTGTGCAATTTCTGCGAAATCAACGAGTTCTTCATCTGCATCCTCCAATAAGAAAAACCATTCTTCCCATTTAATTTTTAATCTCGTACTTTCCCACTTTAACTGTTTTGCTAGTTGACGTCATTCTCCGCTTGTATTAATGAATCTGTTTCTCTTAGGAAATTGCCGAGCACCACCTCAAATCAGAAGCTACACCACTCCCAATCTGAATAACAGCTCTGATACTAATTGTTGGGCGCAGAGTCACGCCTACCGCCGCGGAAGCGATATAACATGAGAGAAAGCCCTGGCTTTTGTTGTCACAAAAGCACAAGTCAACCTCTATATTCTTGTTTCTCAAAGGAAACTAGAATAGATAGTGAAATTCTTATTTCTCAAAAGAAACAAGAATCGAAAGTGAGATATTTTATCAAAGTGAAATATGCACTCTTCCTCTCATCAGTTCTAGGACTGAAATGTCGAGGGAACCTACAAGCAATAGCCAACACCCAGAAAACAATAAAGATACGAGATTTACGTGGTTCGGCAAACTTGCCTACGTCCACGGGAGGGGATGAGGGGAGATTCCACTATGAGAAGAACACCGATGACTTGTACAATCCACAAGCTCGTCTCAAAGAAAAAGATCTAATTATTACCCAAAACAAAATTGACCTCTCTTTTGTAAATCTCTCTTTTTCTCTCCTCAAGATCTCTCTTTTAGATCTGAAAAACTCTCATTTTTTCTCTCTAAAAAACCCTCAAAAACAAGCCGCATATTCTTTTTTTCTTCTCTGTTTTTTTTTTCTTTTGACCCGCTGCTTTTCCCGTGAGTTCAAAAAAAAACCTAGCATTGGGTATTTAAAGGAAGAAGCGGGTGGGCCTGCTGCTCTTGGGCTCCGTGCACTTGATGCACCCGATAAACCCCACCCACGTTCTCAGAACCATAATGGGAGCCTCCTGTGCATTATTAAAGTCATGAATGTATTCTCATGCGATCCGTACTAGCTCTTCCCCACTCATGGCCTTACCTCGGTGCTTTTAACTTCATTTCAATTTTTCCATAATAGCCAGCACACTGCTATACCTAATTGAAAAATCTTGTCTTCTAGTTTTCCAACTTGATTGCGCCACCACATAGCCACTTTCATTCCTTCCCTCATCGAGCTTGTGAATTTAATATATGAAATACTCCACATCAGCTGAGCAAATGGGCAACCCCAAAAAACATGGATTGGGATCCTCTCCTCATCAACAGTGTTTCCTAATATCTTCTCATGCATCCCCACCATTCATTTTGTGAGACCCACCTTTGCTTTTGTACTTACCCACAAAATGAATGGTGGGGATACATGAGGAGATATTAGGAAACACTATTGATGAGGAGAGGATCCCAATCCATGTTGGCTAGTCGATTAATTCCTCCTCACTCGCACGCACCCAACACCCCTCATTTACTGTCATACGTCAGCGACACAAGACATCTTGAACCGGTAATGTGTCATGCCACGTACACCTTCCAAACAAAGTGTTTTATCTTGTTTGCGAGTCACATTTTCCATATGATTTTCCAATACAATGCTGAACCTGAGCTCGTGCCTCGTCACGATGTTAATTTTCTCACCAGCCCAATTCCCTTACTAGTTATCAAATGGTATGCACTTCACACTGTGAATAAACCCCTCCTTGTGTAATGCCAAATCAACCGATCCTGTCTAACTCCTGAACCCGACGAAATTGGTTTCACTAACATCGCTTCATGCGGCCATAAGGTTAAATGAATTAAGTCATTGTTCCATCTTTGGCTACCTTGGTGAAAAAATTGGTTAACTATTGCCTATGGATGGAGCAAATTAATTGCTGCATGCACTCAGAATATCCACGGCATGAGTATCCATGTAGCTATCTTTCCAAATCCTAATTGTAGCTCGATCCATCCCCTATTCTCCATCTAGTCCCAGCCTCTATCACCTCAATAGCCGAAAAAAATGCTCCTCCAAGTAAATGATGGCCTCGCTCCCAACCGTGCTGTGAGAACAACACCATCCAAAAAATACTTTGAGCTAAGTACTTTGAAGAACAAAGAGTTGTGGTTCGTCAACAACCTTCAAATTTGCTTGGCCAAAGGAGTTAAGTTCAAACCTTGCATATGTCAAAACCTCATACCGGCATCAACTTTCTTAGAGCATAATTTATACAAGATAACCAATGCATTTTTTTCCCATCACCATTACCTCACCAGAAATTCCATATCATACCTTCAACTTCCTTGCAAAAATATTTCGACAATTTGAAGCAACTCATCATATACATTGGAACCGCTTGGGCAACTGCTTTTATAAGAACCTCCTTCCTTGCTTTTGATAAAAACTTTGATGACCAGCCTTGAATCTTTGACCAAATTTGCTCTTTTATATTTGCGAAAATCTCCTTCTTCGACTTGTCTACAGCAGAAGGAAGGCCAAGATACTCATCATGCCTATCAATCTCCATCACTCCGAGCACTTGTACGCACCCTGCTTTATCAGTCTCTGGAGTATTATTGCTAAATACCTGCAGGGCCGCTTCTTAGAGGTTAAACATTTGACAAGAAGCACGCTCATATATGTACAGAATATCCCTCACTACTTCGCATTTAGCTAGATTAGCACTAAAGAAGAATAAGCTATCGTCAAAAAAGAATAAGTGCAAAGTAAGTGGGCAACCGTCTATTACTGATACACCATGAATGACATCCCTACTTTCTGCTTCACCGAGTAGCGTAGTTAAGCCTTCGGCATAGAGCAAGAATAGATACGGTGAAAGTGGGTCTCTTTGTCACAAACCTCCCTAGGATTGAAAGGTCCAATTTGCACACCATTAAGTAAAACTGAGTATAAAACAGTCGTTAGGCAAGTCATAGTCAAAGTAATCCATTTCTCATCAAACCCCAATTTTCGCATAATATTCTTTAAATAGATCCACTTCACTCTCAGTCGTTAGGCAAGTCATAGTCAAAGTAATCCATTTCTCATCAAACCCCAATTTTCGCATAATATTCTTTAAATAGATCCACTTCACTCTATCG
>NC_033794.1:67673391-67709025 GCF_001876935.1 Asparagus officinalis | reverse complement strand
CCGCATATGTTTGGTCGACCGTGTGCCAGGCTGAGGCCTGGGCAACTTCTGAATCGCGGTGCGGTCGACCGCCGCTTTAATCGCGGTCGACCGTCGGTCAGGCAAATAGCCTGTGCATGTTTTTGACTCATGTTTCTGTTTTCGAGGGATTTTCTCGATCTTTTAAGTTATACTATGATACTTATGAAGCTGTTTGACATCGATGGTGTTTGTGAACACCAGGTATTGACACGTATACCAAGATTTATGCACGTACACTTATTATGTATTGATTTGATATGTATTGTCGAGATTTTTGTTACACGTTAAGTTGATGAAAGTGAAATAACATATGATAAAACATTGCTCATCAGTTATGAATGCTCAGTGTGGTTGTTTATCCTATAATGAGATCTTAGTTGTACCACACTAGGAGTATTTGGTTATTTTTCCCGTAATGAGACCTCAGCTGTACTAAATACTTGAAGGTGATCGGTGTATTTTTTGGGTTGGGCTGATGTGCCTATTTACCATTGTACGATCATCTAGAAGCATATCCGGAATAGGGAGATAAAACCTATTGCTGTAGAACGATCGAGTAAGGAAATTAAACCCACATATCATTGTGCGAACCTTACAATAGTATCATACATGTGGTCTATTGGAAGCATTTGTCAAATGAGATTTTCTTTTCAAATCAAAGCAATATTTGGCCAAATGACCAAAACGACCACAATAATCACACTTGAACACACTAGCATGCTTATGATGAACTTTGTGAGAATGAGCATGTGAATGTGTAAGTGTACAAGATGAAGAAGCTATATGAGATGCACAAGGAACATTAGAATTCTTATGTTTGTGTGCATCATAACAAAACTTAGCTAAATGACCTTGACGGCCGCAAATAGAACACTTATAAGTTTTGCTATACATGTGTGCATAATGAGTGGATGATCTTGATTTAGCACACATATCCATAAGCTTCTTATGATTATTAATGCATGTTTTCAAAGTTGAATCTAAAGATGAAATACTATTTTTCATAAGATTCAAATCTTCATTTTTAGGCACATATGCATTTTTAGAAGTAGAACATAAATAGTTATTTATAAAAGAAGCTGTATCATTCTTTATGTTCTCTACTTCTAACATGGCATCAATCTTAGCATGAGATAGGCTAGCAATAGATGAGATCAAATTTTCATTTTCCAAATTTAATAAGTCATTGCTTTCTTTAAGCATAGTATTTTCATTTTCAATGACATCAAATTTGGACACTAGCTTCTCATGATCGGATTTTAAAACATCATGCTTGCTTTTTAAATCATTAAAGTCATTTTGCAATTTGTTATAGGCATGCAATAATTTTTTACTAGCACAAGCAAGTTTATCACTAGATAAATCATTAGTGGTTTCGAACTCGCAAACCTCACTAGGGCTATCGCCTAGTGCACGTGTGCATAATGCTCCATATGAACTTGAAGCGGGATCCTCCAAAGCTTTTCGGATCGCCTCCAAGTCCCCTTGATGTGCTTCTATAAATTTCCAAACTTTGTAAGCACTATCAAAATGAACAAACTTGTTAGACATAGATGAATTAAAAGCATTTAGCAAATATTCTAACAAAATATTGTTCATTGTAAACATACGATGATCATTCTTATTCCACTTGGATTTCTCCAAAGTGGGCACAATATAAGCATCATCTATAATTTCCCATAAATCAAAATGTTTAGATCTAACAAATAGTTTAAATCTAACACACCATTGGGCATAGGGGAAATTATCTAATCTAGGAGTAATATTAATGGCATAACCTAAACCATGCATATCCATAATATAAAAGGCAAGCAAGATACAAATAAAGCTCAAAATTAGATTAGCACAATAAGCTAACTTGGATCTTTAACTCAAGGCGATTAGACCTTAAATCAAAGAGCACCAAGCTCTGATACCAATTGTTAGACCCTAGAGGGGGGGTGATTAGGGTCTTATGCTAATCTAATCCGATTAAATGCCAATTAAAATTAATTAATAAGTTATCCTAGCAAGTATGAAATACAACAATGTATATGAGCTAGGATAAGCAATATGAACAACAAGATATATCCTAACAAAGAGATATAGGCAATGTATGTGCAAGGATATATAAACTCAAGGGTAAACAATCTAAACTAGATAGTGGGCAATATAATCAACAAGCAATATACAAAGGCGATATAAGATATGAACATAAAAGTAAGTGCGCCAATGCAATCACAAACAAACAATATGATTACGGAGTTCGGTCCCCACGACCTACGTCTCCGCTCCTCACCTCGAGGAGATCTCCACTATCACAACCGGGTTTTCTACGTTCACCCGAACAACGTTTACACCTCACAATACAATCACTATGTAATCACACCTCACACACTAAGTGTTGGTCCTAGCCCGTGTCCTCCTCCTCAAGTGCTCGGTTACAACCTCTCCCTAGGCACGTCAACCGACGCCACTCCTCTTGGATTCGACCCCGTCTCTCACCACACACTTCTCTCGGTGTACAAGTGTATTACAAGTGAATCCTCACAATAAAGCACAATTATGACAAATGATTGTTCTCAAAATAAGGTGAGAACTCAATTAAGCTCACTCTCAATGTCACAAACCCACAACCCTAAATTATACTATGAATGTAAATACAATAAGCTCAATAGGTTGTGTGTGAACAAAGAGTATCAATAAAACGATTAAACTAAACTTAATATAAATCTAGCTTATGGAAATTATAATCAAAATAATAAATTGCTAGATGAGTTTAGAAACACTTCTCTAAAGATGACAAGAGAGTGGGAGAAGAGTGAATGCTCAAACACCAAAGGATGATCTCCACTTGCTCTTGTGAAATTGAATTCACAAACTCAAAACACTCAAATGCTTAAAAGCTTATAACAAAGGATGATCTCCACTTGCTCTTGTGAAATTGAATTCACAAACTCAAACCCTCAATTGCTTAAAAGCTTCTTAAACCAAACTTAAACAAACACTAAACAAGTTTAAACCCTTGTTAAACTATTTTAAAACATTCTCTTGGTTGTAGAATTGAATGCAATGGGGGTATATATAGCCTCCCAAGAATTCAGCCAAAAACCCAAGCAAAAGACAAAAAAACAGCCCCAAGCAACGGTAAGAAAACTAGCCGTTGGAAGCTGAAAAAGCTCTCGTCGGTCGACCGGAAAATTCGTCGGTCGCCGGAATTTTCATCGATCGACCGACCGGATCGACGACAGACTCTTCTGTCGCCCAGATAACATATGAACTCAGGTTCGGTCGACCGGTGCCCGGTCGACGAAAACGGATTTATGACAGAAATACTGAAAACTGGTTTTTCTGATTGTTACAACGTGTTTAAAAATATCAAATAAATTCCAAATAAATGTAAAACTATTGGGCAATGATTTGTAGACATGAAAAAACATGCTACAGCAACTGATTATCAGAAAGGACTTCCCAAATGTAAAATATGATCATTTTTGCAAGGGAGTTCCAAAAACACGAAAATTTATAAACACCATGAGTGTTTGATATTTTAGTAAAACCATGTTTGAAACAATACAAAATTGATCTTTATGGACTTAATAAGAAGATGTAAAACTATTGTTATGAAGTCTGTAAATAATAAAATATAGTATTTTATCAAATACACATGATAATACCGGAATAAAACATGATTTCATGGAACTAGAATAAAATTGCATATGATAAAATCATATATATGCATATGAGTATGAAACAAAAAATATTGTTTCTAATTATATCAATTGTTTCATAGCTAAATTGAAAACTATCAAACCAAAACGTTATTATGTATATATATAACTTATTATATATACAAAAACCAAAAACGTGTATGTGTAAATCATGATTTGAGCTTTAAAGTATAAACAACATAATATAAATTGCTTAAACTAAATTACCCAAGCAATGATATTTGATCTTCAATAAGCCTTGACTTGGTACTAATTCCGCGGATGAAGCTTGAACTTGGATCTTGAACTGTTGAATAGCCAAGGCTTCCCGACATATCGCCAACCTCCTTTGGATATGATGTTAAAGCTCTAATTACATCCATTCTCCAACTACGTTGTTTGTCTATAATAAATAAGAAAACACAAATACTAGACAAACAACATTAGTGGTAATTTTTGGTAAAACATCATCAAAACACAAGGCCACAATCTCCCCTTTGATGATGACAAACAATTACAAAAATGATATATGCATGGAAAGGAAAATGAATTATATATAAATTATAATTCACATGCATATAAACAAGAAGAATATACTCACAATATTTCTCCCTTTGACAATATCAAAAAGGGGACAAAGAAATTAAGAGAGTGAAGCTCCCCATCAAAGCATTAGGCTGATATAAAAAGAAAATATATAGATGCCTCCCCCTATCAAAAAGCCATATAGAATAATATGCAAATGAAAGATCATGGCAAAACATATGTGAGCAAGTATAGATGGAAAATATGCTAAACACAACTACATACTTAAAGACAATAAAAACTACATATGATATATCAATGTGAAAGAAGTTGTCTCTATTAGCCAAAAATATAGAAACCAATAAAAGAATAGATTTTATGAAATCAAAGAAGCAGGAGGAACATGAGAGTCATGCAAAAAAGTTTTCAAATGAAAACAAATCAACAAAAGAAATCATAATCAAGATTTTGAGTCCAAAAACCCATGTTTGCATCAAATAAAATCTCATTTGTGGGATTTGATCAAAACCACATATGGAATACATTATAAGGCACGAATAGATGATCCATAAGCCAACAAACATAGAAATTCATTATATAAGGAAATATAATGATTTAAAGCAACAAATCAAAACAAAATCTTTAAACAAAAAAATTTTAGGAGTAATAATATATAAGCCTCTAAGCTTTTCTAACCCATTGATAATCATGTCTAGCATCCGGTTAAACATGATTTGGGAATAAACACCCAATAAACGCGGAGGGTTAGATAAATACCAACCTCTCTTATAAGCAAAACCAGATGATCATGAAAACAAAAGAATTTAGCGGAATAAAGAATTATTTTCATAAAGTTTAAAATGCATTGTTTTTCAAAACAAGAAAAGAAAAATAAAACACTAAAATCTTGATTTAAAATTATTTTGGCACCCAAGCATTCTTGGTGCCGGATTTTAGGGACATGACCCCTATCAAATAAAGCTCAAAAATCCTTGGGTTATGAACCATTTGGGCGCATTTAGTGCACGGGTACCGGTCAAAGCAATAAATTATCAAATGACTCATTCGATTTGCAATAAGCTGCAATGAGAGGATACCATGGCTTTATTTGAACCATGTGGTGTGCATGTGAAACATTTGCCAAGTAAAGATGGTCTTTTAGATTATTTTCAAATGAGAAACATTTTTTAAATAAGTTGGTCTACTTGAAATATTTGCGATTTAGAAACTTTTTTCGCAAATCAAAATAAAACTGGGCTAAGTTGACCACTCTACCACAAAAATCACAATGAACACATTAGCATGCTTGATGATGAACAATAGGTGCATGTGTGTACATGTTGATGAGAAGAAGCCTTATGAGATGCCCACAAGAAGGATTAATATTTCTGGATGTTTTTGTGCATCATAGCAAACTTAGCTAAATGGCCTTACGCCACAAATGGAGCACTTATAAGTTTTACTATACAAGTGATTCTGCAAAGTGTACGGGTTTAGAAGTTGTAAGTACTAGCTCTTGCACCCAAGTCCATAAGTTTCGTATTAATCTACAATGCATGTTTTAAGGCTTGAATCTAAATTAATGATATTCGAGTTTTTCAAAGATTCAATTTCATCATTATGATGCAAGCATTGGGAAATAGAAGTAGATGAAACATGATCATTTTTAAGAGAACTAAACTCTTTCTAATAGTTTCTACTTCTAATCATGGCATCATTATGAGTAGTAGCAATAGATGAAGAACAGTTATTATTTCCAAACTTAATAACTCATTGTTTTCTTTTTAAAATACATTCTCTTTAACAACAATATCAAGTTTAGAAGCTAGCGACTCATGATCGGATTCAAATCTAACATGACTTGCTTTTAAGAGTCAATAAATATTTTGCCCAATTTAGTTAGTCATGAGATAATCTTGTCATATGCACAGCAGATTCTAATCAATAGATAAATCATTTTCGAACGAATCGCTTACTACACAGAGTTATCCTCTGTGGCCGTGTGCCATGATGCCGCTCGCACATGAACTTGAAGAAGAATCTCCAAAGCTTGTCGGATTGCCTCCAAGTCTTCTTGACGTGCTTCAATAAATTCCAAAGTTTGTAAGCACTATCAAAATGAACAAATTTGTTAGAAAATGGATGAGTCAAAAGCATTAAGACAAAATTCTAACAAACGGCTTGTTCATTGAAAAAACATTTTCTTATCATGATTGGTCCACTTGGATATCTCCAAAGTAGGCACAATATACACAATCAATAACTTCCCATAAGTTGATATTTCTAGATTCAACAAATAGTTTAAAATCTTAGAAGCGCCCATTGTGCATAGGAAAAATTGATGAATTTAGAGCAATACTTTGATCTTAGCCTAAACGATAAATATATTCTATTCATGATATATATATGAAAATATGGCAAGCAAGACAAAGTAATCATATCTAGATTAGCACAAATACAATACTTGGATCTTTAACTCAAGGCGGTTAGTCCTTAAATCAAAGAGCACCAAGCTCTGATACCAATTGTTTAGACCCTAGAGGGAGGGGTGTATTAGGGCTTATGCTAATCTTAATTCTAATTAAAATCTAATTAAAATTATATAGATCAATATGTTCTGCAAGAGAAGATATGAACAATAAGAACAATAAGATATTGCACAAATAAAATATTTGAGACAAGCAAAACACAACACACGATATGTTTACGCAGGTTCGGTCCCCGACCTACGTCCCCGCTCCACACCTCGAGGAGATTATCCACTATCCACAATCCGGTTTGCGAAGCCAGAACTTCTACACACTCGGTTTTACAAGTTCACCGAGAAAACTCTCACACTACACAATCACTCAACAATCACACTTTACACACTAAGTTTAGGAACCTAGCCCGTGTCCTCCTCCCAACGTGCTCGGTTACAACCTCTCCCTAGGCACATCAACCGACGCCACTCCTCTTGGATTCGACCCCGTCTCTCACCACACACTTCTCTCGGTGTACAAGTGTATTACAAGTGATTCCTCACAATTAGGCACAAATAATAAATGATTGTTCTCTCTAACAAAGGTGAGACTCAATTAAGCCTTCACTCTCAAGTGTCACAAAACCCACAAGCTAAATTATACTATGAATGTAAAATACAATAAGCTCAATAGGTTGTGTGTGACAAAGAGTATCAATAAAACGATTTAAACTAAACTCAATATAAATCTAGCTTATGGAAATTATAATCAAAATAATAAATTGCTAGATGAAGTTTAGCAACACTTCTCTAAAGAAGACAAGAGACTGGGAGAGAGTGAATGCTCAAACACCAAAGGATGATCTCCACTTGCTCTTGTGAAATTGAATTCACAAACTCAAACCCTCAATGCTTAAAAGTTCTTTAAACCAAACTTAAACAAACACTAAACAAGTTTAAACCCTTGTTAAACTCTTTTAAAACTTCTCTTGGTTGTAGAATTGAATGCAATGGGGTATATATAGCCTCCTAAGAATTTAGCCAAAAAACCTGGGCAAAAGATAAAACAAGCCCCAAGGGCTACGGTCAAAAAAACTAGCCGTTGGAAGCCAGAAAAAGACCTTATCGGTTCGACCGGAAAATTCAGTCGTCGACCGGAAATTTCATCTCGACCGGACCGGTCGACCGACAGACTCTCTGTCGCCCAGTGAGAATATGAACTCAGGTTCGGTCGACCGGTACGGTCGACCGAAAACTGATATGAAAACTGTTTATCTGATTTTGAAATGCTGTTTAAAAATATCAAATAAATTCCAAAAAATGTAAAACTTTGGGGAATGATTGTAGACATGATAATAAACATGCTACAACGACTGGTTTTGAAAAAGGACTTCCCAAATGAAAAATATCATCATTTTACAAAATAGTCCAAAACATGAAAATGTAAACATGTGAATTTTGACATTTTGGCTAAACCAACTTTTGAAACTTTACAAAATGATTTTATAGACTTGAAGAAAGATGTAAACTATTGTTATGAAGTTTATGAATAATGAATATAGTATTTTATCAAAATACACATATAATACACTAAAACATGATTTCTTGGAACTAAATAAAATTGATATTGATAAAATCATATATATGCATATGAGTATGAAACAAAAATATGTTTTCTAATTATATTCAATTGTTTCATAGTAAAACTTGAAAACTATCAAACCAAAACGTATATGTATATATATAACTATATATATACAAAAACCAAAACGTGTATGTGTGTATATGATTGAGCTTAAAGTACTAACACACATAATATAAATTCCTAAACTAAATTACCCAAGCAATGATCTTGATCTTCAATAAGCTTGACTTGGTAATCTCGCGGATGAAGCTTGAACTTGGATCTTGAACTTTGAATAGCAAGGCTTCACCGACATTCCGCCAACCTCCTTTGGATATGATCGTTGAAGCTCTATTCCATCCATCCTCCAACAACGTTGTTTGTCTACAAAACATAGGAATGCACAAACACTAGACAAACAACATTAGTAGTAAATTGTTTGTAAATCATCATCAAAACAAGAAGGCCAACAATCTCCCCCTTTTTGATGATGACAAACAATTTACAAAAAAAAAGGATGGTCTTTTTTTAGATCCGGTTACAACGAAATCAAAGAAAAAGAAAAAGATTACAACTTTCCTTCCGAACGAATCACGAGCTCCTGTTATGCGGTCGCTCGCTTGTGTGGGTTCTTTGCCAACGCCGGGGTTAATCCGTGGACCACCGCGCGATCTAGATCCGATCGGATCTACACGATTTAACGGGTATTATTCCTCGAAGGAAATAATAGCCGGGGGGGATTAATTCACCAAGGAAATAATCGCCCTTAGTTCTCGGGATCAAAGGCCAAGCTTTGATCCGGAGTATGATCTCGTGTAGATCTCAGATCTGATCTCTACCTCTCTCGAACTCCTGCCTTTTGTGACGTGGACGCTCGCCGAGAACCAGATCTGAATGTTCAAGTCCTCAAGTCTTCAAAACTCCAAGCTCAATTCTCAATTCGGCAGAGTTTCGGCTCTCAAAGTTCCAACCTTTGAAAAATAAACCAAGGGGGCCTATTTATAGGCCGGCCACCTATGGGTGGCTGGCACTGGGCCGAGCCACCCATGGGTGGCTCGGCCTTGGCCGAGCCCCCCTTAGGCATTGGGTTTCTTCGTTTTGCGTTGTATCCGTTTTTCGGTTCTGTCCGTGATTCGGTTGATTTAGACTCTGATTTGTTGATCTGATTTGGCAGTAAATCTGATTCCCGATTTGGCAGTAAATCCACTTCTGAGTTCGAGTCCGAAATTGATCTTGATTCGATCATGATTCGTCTGAGTCTGCCCTTGGTTGGATGACTCGTTGACTCTTCGAACACTTGGCTTGATTCCACACGCGAATGGATGTATTCTGTTGCTTGCGTGCGATTCGTTAACCTCGTCGCCTCGTTGGTTCGTCGGTTTGTGTCGAGCTGTACTAAGGGACCTATAAGCAATTTTATACGCCTACAGATCCCCCTCCAAAGTATTTCAGCCTCGTTCTTTTATAGAAGAGTCTAGAATACTTTGGATATGATTGTCCCAACCTTCAGTCGGTGTAACGGGACCTTGGAATGGCTTCTGTTCTTGATTCCTTCAATCCCCCAGGCTATTCGGTGCTTTGTCGAATGTCTGTAAGGTTTTCGGTGCTGCATTTATTGTCTGACCGTTGTTGGAATTTTAAACTTGACGTCAATTCCTGATTTTCTAATCTTTAGCTGACCATCGATTGTTGGCGTTGAGTCTTTATTTTCGACGCGTTGTCCGGCGTAGTGTTGCTGAGTTATCCTTAAGAATATTTAGAAAAAATATTCTCTAGGAACTTCTCAACCAAAAATTGGGAATAGTTTATACTCATATATTGGAGTAATTTCTGTGCCCAAATGAGCTGAACCGGCTTGATAATGAGCCAAAAAAGGCAGTAATTAGGCTCAAAAAATCTTTTGATCCTTCCGAATATGTGGGAGAGGCAAGAATAAACCAAGGACTGAACCCTCGGTCGATTTGAAGTTGTTTCGATGCTCGATCCAGCTTCAATTTGAATTCTGATTCAAACCATGTCTGGTCTGGTTCAACTTGGTCTGGTCCGGTTCAACTTAGCTTAGTTCAACATTATAAAAAGGGGTTTTTTCTCCTCATTAGGGCCGGCCCCTCTCTCTCCCCTCTTTTTTGATTTTTCTTCCCTCGAGCATCCGTTCTCCCTCAAAACTTCATAGTTGCATTAGATCTAGTCTTCCTTTGGATCTTTGACTGAGAAATCCCTCAAAACTTCCATATTTAGAATTTCTCTCAGGCCCCTCGAGCGCGTGGTCCGAGCCTCTTTCAAGATCTGATTTTTATTGGATCCACGAGCTTTTCCTCAGGTAAATCCTCAACCATTTTAGCATATTTTATGCTTAATTCAATTTATGAATTTGTGGGGTCGCATGCGAGGGTTAGGATTAAGATTTGGCACCTCTAGCTCACCTTTCAGGGGGGAGAATTGCAAAAAAGAGGAACTTTTTCTGGATCTGATTCCTTGATTTATTTTGCAGGTCTCTATGTCTCGTATTGCGAGAGGTCAATCCTCTACCGCGTCGGCTGATGGCGCGCCTCCCACTTATGCTGGTGAGCTATTTTTGGAAATTTACAAATTAGTCCATTTTTTCTTGGAAATTTACAAATTGGTCCTTTTCACCCCATTTTGTTCTCCTTGGCGAGGCAATCGGGAAGAGCCTTGATTCTCCTTGGCGAGGATCGACGCTTTAAAGATATGTTTTGCTTGGTCAAAACCATATCTCAAAATCAATAAAAGTTATAATTGAGACTAACAAGTGTTTAAATGTTTTTGTTTCCAGTGGAATATCCTTCTGGGGCGTTCTCATCTCACGCAGTGTACGGGCGTCGTGGCGAGTATTATTCGACTTCCGACGATTTTTCCCCTATCCCAGTCACTCCTCAGTTTGCTTCGGGCACGTCGACAGAGGTTGCTCAAGTGGTGAAGGAAGGTGGACATCGAGCTCTTCGCCAGTTGATTACAGATGCGCCCCTCGTGAAGGATGCCAGTTCGATTCAGCCTCTCAGGAAGACCGACTTTTTATTTGGCGACTCTGCCAGAGATCCAGATGCACTGTTTATTGATACCGAGCAGTGGCTTCATAAGACTAGCAGTGGTTTCATATATTTGCCGAAGATTCCTCGGCATCGTTCGTTGACTGAGCTCAGGCATCAGGCTGTGACACGGGAGATGTCGTGGCACTTGACGGAGGAGCATGAGAGCGTTCACTGCGGCTACATCACTCATCAGGTAGCTCCTGGTTCGAGCAGGAGTCATATCACTGGATTGCATCCTGGAGTATTGGGGTTGGATGCACCGCCGCGTAACGAGCTTCTTGCCTCTGCTTCTACTTTGAAGAATCGCCTCGCTGCTTTAGGACGGGAGATGCCTGCGACACGTCATAGATTTTACGGTTGGGTCCATTCTTTGGACAAGCTATGGTGGACTCGCATGACGAAGTACGTCTTGAGCCGATGGAGTGAGGAGTTGCACGCTTGTGGTTTGTATGCAGCTGTTCGTGCCACCATGTATGGTTTGCCTATTAGCGCGAAGCATTTCTTCGCTTTGTGCGAGCTCTATAACCCGGATTCGAATACTTTTCTGACTCGGCAAGGGGAGTTGGGGTTGGCCCTCCATGAGATGCACAGGATTTCTGGTTAGCCCATGGGATAGATGCTATATCAGGAATATTTTCCCTCCAACCAAGAATTAAGTCAGCTGAAGGATCACATGCCCGACCGCTACGAGACTTTATGGGACCTCACATGTCACTATCATATCGCTTTGGCGCAGTCTAAACCTTTAGCGAAGAGGGCTAAATCCCATGTGAGCCAGAAGCAGTTTGCATCTTATTTGTTCAGGAATCTAGAGAGCAATTCTGGCGAGGCTATTTGTGAGCTGGCACCACTCACTCCTTCAGGGGTTAATAGTCTACTGAAGAAGGTTGATGCTCATTCCTATACCATTACCAGTCCTGAGAGTCGTTTTCCTACAGGGACCAAGTTTAAAGCATTCTTTTGGCATGCGACCGCGCCGATTCGACCGATGACCCTTCTCGCCGGTTACCTCGCTATCTGGTTAAAGAAATGCGTGGTTCCATATCAGTCTAGTGATATCTTGCCATTGGAGGTGCTCTACCCAGCGATTCAGCTTGCCTACAAAAAGGAACTTTCGCTTCTTTCGGTGATGGTGGCTAACATTCACCGAGGGCTTCGACAGATTTCTAGTGCTTTCACACGGAAGGAAAGTGAATCACCGGCTCAGATTCCTACTATTAAGGTGGAGCTTCCGTACACTTATTTGATGGCTTGGTTCGTCCTTCATCGTTCTGATATGATGTCAGTACCGTATGCCACAGACCCCTCCGCTCCCCTACTACAGTTGTTTGAGAATGGCAAGTGGGAGGGGCGAGGATTCCCTGACGTCAGACAGCAGCTACAGGTCCACAAGTGTTGGGCGTTTTCCACTTGCTTTCCACAGTTCTCCGGCCGATACGGCGAGTGTCTGATTGATGAGGAAAAGCCGAGGGGGTATCGAACTCATTTAGACGTCGGCTGCTTTAACTGGCTGGTGAACATCAGGCCGGGTTATCTGACTTTCCGGGTGAGGAATCAGTGTTTCATAGAGCCATACCTACCCTGCTGATTCGCTCGCCAGTTTGGCTATGATCAGCTTTATGTCGGGAATCCACGTCAGCAGCTTCGGACCCACGGCGGTTTGGTGGACGGTCTTCGTGCATGGTTGTGGACCGTGACGGGCTGTACTGGTGCTAAGTTCAGTCTCCCGAGTACTGAGCGGCAGTTGAACCTCACCTTCTTAAGCTGCAAGTGGTTGTTAGCAGCTAATAAAACTGTCCCCGTGAAGCCGATTGCAGAGCTAGAGGCTGAGGAGGCTTCTCAGGCTGATTCTCGTATGATTTGGGAAAATGCTCGATCACAAAGGGCACGGCACAAGACCCGTCGGATTGACGAAGAGGGAAAGAAGATCTTTCATTCTGCTGATGAAGCTTCAGGCGGAGATCTTGAAGATCACGAGGACTATTCTGAACGAGGTCAGTTTCTTATTCTTTCCTTTTATCTTCCAGAATTATTAAGCCTGACAATGGTTTGATGTTTCAGGGACCACAGCTGACCAAGAGATCTTGCTAGTGATGGAGGTAACATCTACCCTATAGATCAGCCTCTTGATCATTCAGAACTTTGACTCACGCTTTTCCGTTCCTATATAGGAGAGCGGGGGGGAGAGCGAGATGAGTCCTGATCTTGTTTTTCACGATTCTATATCTTCTGGTGAGCCCGACTCACCGCACCAGATGGAAAGGTCTGTCGAAGTTGGCGACATTAGGGAGACTGTTAATGTAGGACCCGGTTCGATGAATCCAGGTACATCTACCATTAACAATACACAAAGGAGTTGAATGATTTGGAATTTGTGCATTCCCTAATTGTCTCTATGCTTCTTGCTCTTTTTTAGATAATTTGCAGGAGGCAAACGTGGATCTTGGGAATAGAGAGGCTGACGCACCTATAAGAGGTAACTCATTTCTATTGGTCATAGCCTCTTTATTCTCTTTTCGTACTTATATTCTCTTGTGTCAGATTTCTCGACTGATGATTTTGACGAGGAAGGCTTGCTTGTGGACACTCCTATGCTCCATTTTATGTATGGCTCTCCTCAGATTGATGACCAGTTGCCTGGAGATGTATTTCCTGAGTCTACGCTCCCTAAGAATCTCGAGGATGGTTTTTCCGAAGGTACGTAGCTCTTCTCAAGTTAATTACAGGATTAGCCAATTTCTGACTACTGCAACTATAATGTGATGCATCTGAAAATTCTATTTTGCATTTGACAGGAGCTTTTGTCGAGACTGATCCTGTTGAGCTGGCTGTGGGACTAACTACACCAGTTGATACACCCCCAGCCGTTACACCTCCACCACCCCCAATGACTCAAGGGGAAGAAGGTATAGAATGAGCTACTGAGAAATGTTATTTATTTCTTCATCAAAGCTTTTGACGGATTCCTCCTTTTTGTGTAGGGCTTTCTTCTCGGCTTCACGTCCTTGTGAAGGAGTTATTATCAGACAGCAACCCAGAGAAGATTGTCATCTGTATAGAGATCCGTTCCTTCTTCTCCTTTGTGAATGCTATGATTAGCAAACTCTTCCACGGCGGACTTTCCCTTCACCAGTTTAAGCCATTCCTTGATCTTAAGATAAATTCAATAAGGGATGCAGGATACCCGGATCTGGCGAAGGCTATAATTGATGATCTTGACTGCCTAGAACGTGAGCTTCAGATGTTTCGTGAGCTCTGGGATGCAGGTGCCTCTTCATTCATCGCTGCCGAGTTGGATACTCACTTACAGACATGGCGCGATACTAGGTTTCTTACCGAGTTCGACATTCAGGTGCAGCGGGACCGGGTAGATCGAGTTGAGGCTAACCTTGCTATTAGGTCATCCTCACTCGACGAGCTTGATTCTTCCATTGCCTCTTGTGAGACCCAGATAGACCAGCTCCGAAGAGAGCTCCGTGAGAAAGAGGAGACTTTGAGTATTCTTCAGATGACGAAGATACAGGATCAGCAAGCCCACACTGCTTTATCTGATGAGCTGAAGTTTTTGAAGCAGAAGCTGACCGAGACGGAGGAGGTTGCTGCGAAGACTTTAGCTACCAACGAGGAGTCCATCAGAGCTGAGCTGAGGCAAGCTTATGATGAGAAGCTGTCTAAGCTTAATCAGCAGATTTTTGGCCATGCGCTGGATGTATGACTTTATTTGCAGAATGTTTTGACTTTTGATCTTTTTAGTGGAACTGGTTTTTGTCCTTATCTTTATTATGATTCCTCATTCCGTTTGAAATGATTGACCATAATTCTTTTAGGATTTTTGGCAAACCCTCAGCCCTCAACGGGTTTGATAAGCCTTTACCGACTACCGTTTGAGTCGGGCTAGCATGCAGATTGTCTATTAGGTGTTGACTTTAGGATTTTTGGCTAACCCCCAGCCTTCAACGGGTTTGATTAGCCTTTACCGACTACCGTTTGAGTCGGGCTAGCATGCGGATTATCGGAATCCGTTCCGCATGTAACGTTGTGCTAAGGGAATGAACTCCCTTAGACTTCGTGCTATGATGTCGAATACATAGACTTCGCCATTGTTACGGGAATAGGCTACCCGGCAACACGTGTTAGGTGTTGACTTTATCCCTACTTAGGCTTCGGGATAAAATACCCCAGAATCGAACTCTGGTGTCTTTTTCTACGGAGAAAGACTAAACCGGCGACGCGTGTTAGGCGTCGGCATATCCTTTCTTAGGATTCAGGATGAAATTCCCTATGCGTGTAAGGCATGGATTTTGGTGTTATTAATAACGACCTGCCACAATGTTGAATATGTGGACGGGTGTTCTTTTTAACGGTTAGGAACTAACCGGCAGCGCGGGTTAAGCGCAGACTTATCCTTGCTTAGGTTTCAGGATAAAATACCCCAGAATCAGACTCTGGTGTCTTTTTGTGCGGAAAAAGACTAAACCGGCAGCGCGTGTTAGGCGCAGACTTATCCCTGCTTAGGATTCGGGATAAACTTCCTAGGATGAATCCTAGATTGATAGATTCTTAGAAAAGGTTGGTGCGGGAAAGGAAGAATTTTATATTCTATTTCCCGGTCTTCTTTTAGGGTGAAGGCGAACCCGAATACAAGGAAGGAAGAATTTTATATTCTATTCCTTGATTCTGGAAAGGAAGAATTTTATATTCTATTTCCAGCGTAAAAGAAACTAGAAGTGGGATCTCCACTCCGAGAATCTGGAAAATCTAGATAAACTTGCCTTTTATAGGATTGGTTATCTAAACTGAAAAGGAGTTCTTCGTTTATCGAAGTGAAACTTCAACTTCGGTCATAGCCATGAGAGGTCTTAATCAAAGAGAAGAAGAAGGGAGTTCTTTTGTTTATCGAAAGGGGACTCTGAACTGAAAGTGGACCTCTTGTTCATGGAAAGAGTCAAGAGGACCAGAAGGACACTTTTGGTGGACTCACTGTCAGTTGAAATTGATCAGTGAGGGATTTTGATGGTAAAAAGAAAGATTTTGGGTTATCCTCTAGAATATTAAGTATAATATTCTTCAAGGAACTTCCCGGCAAATGAGTTATCCTGAATGTACTAGGGATAGTACTTTTTTAGGAACTTTCCATTTATTGGCATTAATTGCCTGTCGCCCTCTTGAGTAATCAGACGATATGCGCCGTTTGAGTAGACTGTGTCTATCACAAACGGCCCTTCCCACTTGGGTTCGAATTTACCTTTCTTCTTGGAGTTGAGGATTATCGGTCGGCGAGCAGCGAGGACCAGATCTCCTTCCTTGAAGCTTCTCTGTCGGACTCTTTTGTTAAAAGCCCTAGATATTCTGGCTTGATAAAACTCGATGTGTTGTTGAGCTTCCAAGCATTTTTCATCCAACCTCTCGAGACAGCTTCACATCCGTATACCAACGAATATGGGGTAGCTCCTGTAGGTGTGCGTATGGTGGTGCGATAAGCCCAGAGTGCTTCACCGAGTTTATCGTCCCAGTCTCGTTTATTGGTTTTCACGAGTTTTGACAGGATCTTAATGATCGTCTTGTTAAACGCCTCAGCTAATCCATTCGCAGCGGGATAATAAGCTGTTGATGAAACATCTTGAATTTTGAACTTGTCACAAAACCTGACGAAGGCGTTGCTTATGAACCGTGGACCATTGTCATGAATGATCCGTCTTGGCACGCCGTGTCGGTATATGACATGATGTTTAATGAAATTGATGACGTTGTTCGTCTTCACTTCTCTAAGCGGAATCGCTTCAGCCCACTTTGAGAAATAATCTGTGATAGCGAGGATGAATCGATCGCCTTTGACTGAAGGGGGAAAAATAGGATCGACAATGTCCATACCCCATGTCTCGAACGGCCAATACGTGGTTGACGTGTGGAACTGCTCTGGCGGTTGATGCATGTAATTTGCATGTATTTGACAAGCATGACACTCTCGAGCGTATTCGATTGCGTCACGAACCATTGTTGGCCAAAAATATCCCATTCTCCTGATGCGATCATACAGTTTGGGACCAGGTTGATGCGCACCACATTCTCCTTCGTGTGCTTCCTTAAGAACTTCTTCTGCTTCTTTGTTCGAAAGGCATCGGATGGGTCTCGGTGTTATAGAAGAACCTTGGTGCTCTTCGACGGATTGATTCCCTTTCTTTTATGTCCTCTGGTAAAATACCATACTGGACGTAGTCAATTATGGGAAAACGCCAATCTCGGGACTCAGACCCAATTTGAGTTGAATTCACCTCCTTGGCGTTAATGTTTCCGTCGTTTTCCTCTTCAATATCCATATCGTATATGGGTATGCAGAGTTGATGCGTCCTTACTGTGACTAACAGCTCAGTTTCGGGAGGCTGCGCAAGTGAAACCGCTAGTGCTACCAGTGCATCCGCATAAGCGTTCTGGAGACGGGGATGTATTAAATATAGAATTCTTCAAAAGAATTTGCCATTTTAATGGCCTCCTGGTGGTACGGGATCAGGTCTTGGTTCCTGACTTCATACTCTCCACGGATTTGGTTGACTATCAATTGAGAATCCCCAAAGGCTTCGAGATATTCGACCCCCAGCTCCTTAGCGAAACTGAGAATCCCCAAAGGCTTCGAGATATTCGACCCCCAGCTCCTTAGCGAAACTGAGTCCAATGAGAAGTGTGTTGTATTCGGCTACGTTATTGGAGTATGGACTAGTCAACGAATAAGCTCGAGGCATTACATGCTTTCCCGGGGAGATTAAGACAACTCCAACCCCGGAGGAAACTGTAGAACCTCCCGGGGTTATTACCTTATTAACTGACCTCGAAGCACCATCGAAATATAATTGCCATACTTGTTGGTGCGACGTAATGTTAACCTCGTGGGTTTCATCCGGCAAATCATCAACCTCGTGGGTTTCATCAAGCAAGTCATCATATACTTCTGCCGTATCTGTGGTCGGGTTTGCCGCCAGAAGATCACAAATCGCTTGTCCTTTGATTGACTTCTGTTGTTTGAATTGCAAATCATATTGGGACAAGAGAAGAGCCCATTTCGCTAACCGTCAATTCATAGAGGCCGGTTGCGTCATAAACACCCGTACTGGGTTAACATTGGAAATGACGTAAATCGTCTGAATACCAATGCGAGGCACTTTTTCTCGATCATCGGATATCGAGACTCGGCGCCTATCAAGGTCCGACTTAGGTAATAAACTGCATGTTCGTGACCGTTATCGTCGTCTTGTGCTAGTAAAGCACTTATCGAGTGGTTCATCGCCTTGATGTAAATCAAGAACGGTTTACCCGATTTCGGTGCGACGAGAACAGGAGGATTCGCCAGATACATTTTGATATCTTCGAATGCTTTTTGGCAGGCGTCGTCCCTGATGAATGACACCCCTTTCTGGTTTAGCTTAGAGAATGGTTGGCATTTCCCATAAAGGTTTGAGATGAAACCGCCGGATGTAAGCTAGCCGCCCTTGCAATCCTCTGAGCTCTCTTAGATTTCTAGGAGGTTGCAGTTCGTGTATCGCCTTCACTTTGTCAGGATCGATATGTATACCTTTAGTGGTGACGACGAATCCAAGGAATTTTCCGCTAGACATTCCAAGGAAAGATTTAGTAGGGTTCATCTTCAATTGATGGCTCCGCATGAGATCGAACATCGTCTTCAAGTCCTTGATGTGATCTTCTTTGTTGCGGTTTTTTACAACCAAATCATCAACGTAGCATTCGACTGTTTTCCTGAGATGTTCTTGGAAAATCTTAGTCATTGCTCGCTGATATGTGGCGCCTGCATTCTTTAGACCGAATGGCATCACCGTGTAGCAGAATACACCAAGGGGCGTTCTGAATGCTGTATGCTTCTCGTCATCTGGGTGCATCTTGATTTGGTTATATCCTGAAAACCCATCCATGAAAGACATTCTCTCAAATCCGCATGTATTGTCAATAATAACATCCGTGATTGGGAGAGGAAAATCGTCTTTTGGACATGCCGTATTCTTGGTTAGCCAATCTGGATGTTGTTCCTCTCGGATAAGTCCTGATTCGATCAATTTCTTAACCTACGTCTCAATGGCTTCCATAATCTGCGGATGAAACCGTCTTTGTTGTTGTTTGACAGGTTTGGCATCCTGCTTGATATCGAGGCGGTGCATTGCCACATTGGGGTCGAGCCCTGGCATATCCTCGTAGTTCCAAGCGAAGAAGTCAATATACTCCCTGATGAGAGCAATTAACTCCTCCTTCTCATTTGGGGGAAGACTATCCTCTGTTCGAATCTATCACCATACTGCATGTTCAGGTGATGAACCCATGGGTCTTCCCATGTTGGCATTTGATCGTCGTCTTCCATTGTGGACGGATCAGCTGTAGCCATGTTCGCCATTAGGGCTTTGAAAGCTTCCCCCAGACTGGTATCGGAATCCCATTCTGAGGCATCTGGCGAATTTCCATTTTTGTATTGCTTAGATGATTGGTCATTAATTAACCAGCAGCATTCGTCTTCTGAAGAAGATTCATACCCTAACCCTCGTCTGAATTTATAATAATCACCCAGTTTCCCTTTTGGTACATATGCCGCTTTGGCTGGAATACGAGGACCTCGATCGAAGTATAGACCTTCTCCGAGTGTGAAATCATATCCCTGCTTTTCCATGAGCTTGCGCGCTTCTGGACTATACTTAGATAGATGCCGACCAGGTTTGTCATCATCCTCATCTTCGCTTAAGAAATGATCTGGTAATGGGGAGCTTTTTCCTTTACCGTAAATCACTTCTTTTGCGCCTCTTATTTTGTTCGGGATGACCAGGGTTGTTCCGAAAGAATGCTGGAGGCGTTCCTTTGTTATATAGGACGATCGAAGCGGCATATACAAATCAGGATTATCATACAATTCTGTTATCACATCATCAAGAGACAGGGAGTACTCTAAATCATTATCTATTTCATTATTGGCAAGTTGCCAGTTACAACTGCCCTCTGACGTTTGTTCATCATCAAGGTTGATTACAAAGGGTACAATGTCATTTAAAACATAACCTCCATTGTAATCAAATCGGGCTTCGGTATCAGCTTCTTCTCCGCTGTCCGTGCCATGGGCCGATGATTCAGTATCGGATTCGTTACCATAAAGGAGAGAATCAGTGAAATAATTCTCATACCCTTTGAATGGTTGCTTATCCGCGACCACCGTCCTAACCTTATTATCAGTGTCGACATACTTTAAACACTGATGGAGTGTGAAAGGGATTATAACGTTACTATGGATCCAAGGCCGACCCAATAGTAAGTTATATGAAGTTTCGGCATCGATCACATAACATGTGACTTCTGTCTTCAAATCTCCCATTTGACACTTTACCCGAATTTTACCCAAAGGTCTTGACGACGCCAATTTACTGACTGGAATGCCAAGGCTATGCATAAGGCGAAGCGGCATAATACTCACAGCGGAACCCGGATCCACTTGGATTCGGTTGACTTTGCTGGAGCCGATGTACCCGATGAAGTATAGCGGTCGATCGTGGTTCAAATTCTTCGTCTGCATGTCCTCTTTGGTGAAGGTAATGCAGGGAAGGTTTTTAGTCGCTATGTTGCACTGTTGACTCAGCGGTTCTGGCTGTTCAGGCACTGGCTTGATTTGAGTCAGAAACACCTCTGAATTGGCTAAAGCTTCTTGTAAGGCCTCCCTGGTTTCCTTGGACAACCGCAACAACTCATACAGCGTTATCCGTGCTGGAATATTGGCTAGTTGAGCCATTATATCGAAGACTTGCGGAGTCTTTGAGCTTTCCGGTTTGTCTTTTCCAATCGGGCGACTGAAACGAGACTGCTTCGGATTCTGAACTTCCTGGGGATTCTTCTCTTTCGGTTTATTCACCGGCTATCGTTGAGCCTCTTCGCCCGATGTAGGACTTGTAATCACCCACATCTCCGTGAGAGTTTTGGCTGGTCCCCGTTTATTCACCCCCTGCTCACTAGGTGGTGGATAGTTGTAGTGATACTCATTTCCGCTTTGGGTCGCAAAAACTTCTTGTTCTTCTTCAGAGAGCGGGAAAGTTAGAATTCTTTCGTCATCTTCTCCTGGGATAGCAGAGACTCCACAGCAAGACTTTCCTTTCCCTTTGGACTTCTTCTTGGATGACGATCCGGCCCATTGTTCATCTTCAATCAGGTTGGGGTGAACCCAGAGGATTTCGCCGTTTGGGGCTGTATGTGGCACAAGTCCTTTTTAGCGCTGTCCATGTGGGGTCATCGTTCACTGTCTTCATCCCTACTTTGGTGATGCGCTCGGGTTTGAACCATGTTGTGGGCACCGATCCAAAGCTAATTGAAACCGCATTTGCTCCAACATTATTGGACGGCTTCGGAGTTATGACGCCTACATCAATTAGTGCCTGGATCTTGTCCTTAAGATGATAGCATGACTTCGTAGGGTGATGGATCACTCTATGGTATGCACAATACCTCGGATCCGTTACTTTGCTAGCCCCTTCTTGATCCACAATCACTGGCAACTGAATTTTGTTGTTCTCCAACAAGTACTTAAAGATGCCGGGAACTTCGTCATCTTTGAAGGAGTACACTTTGGGAAATCTTGGCTCTGAAGACTTCTGCTTCTGAGGCCGTTGTTGCCATTGTGACTGCGATTGTTGTGGCGCTCGTTGCTGCTGCTGCTGTTGCTGTCGCTGAGGTTGCAATTGAAAGGTTTGATTAGCATCAACTGCATTAGCATGTGCCTTACCTTTCCCTCGTGGGACGAAATTCTGTTGCGGAGCGTTATTCGCCTGTTGGCCTCTCTCTGCCTTCTTTCTTCTGAGGAATCGCTCGGCTTGCTCTCCTTGGACCTTCAGATCCTTCCATGTCTTGGACGGTGCTGTCCCCATTGCTTCCAACACGTCCAGCGTGAGGTTGTTGTGGCAAGTCTGGAGAATGAACTTTTCAGTGATCGGGTCCCGACAGTTCATCGTCTTGTTCTGGAACCTTTTGACGAAGGTGTCCACCAATTCCCCGTCTTTCTGCTTCTCGTCCAGCAACGATCCGATGGATATCTCTGTGTCGTCGTCGAAGAAGTTGGCGAGGAATTTGGTCTCCATGTCGTCCTAGCTGTTCACACTACCTGGGTGCCGACGAATGACCGCACCATCAGAGGCTCATTGCCGGAGATTACCCCCAAGTGTGATTTGAAGTAAATCAAATGTTGAGTGGGGGAACCCATCCCATTAAATGGCGTGAAGTTAATTAGGTTGAACTTCGCCGGATATGGGATTGATTCCCACTCTCTTGGGTATGGACAAGGAATGCCTGTTTTCTTCATTTCTTGAGCGGAAATCAACGTGTTGATTTTGCTCTCGAGATTTTCAATCTTCAACTTTTCACCTGTGTTTTCGTTAGCATTCTCATTACCACCCCCTGTATTGACGGGAGGATTATTGGCGTTATGCGTCTCATTCGCATTTGTGTCCTCATCTTCCAGATTAACCGGATTACGACGACTTGGCTCGCCTTGTTGGTTTGTCAATGCCTGAATTTGTTGGTCATGCATTTCTCTCATGTTTTGCATGGCCATCTGCATTTCGAACCTGAAGGTTTCCTGTTGCTTAGCTAAGGCGTCTTCAAGCATTTTGGCCACTTGCTCCGCACTTATCATAAGTGCCTCGCGGGGTTGTCCCTCGCTGGACACGGGGTTGTCCCTCGCTGGATACCGTATTGTCTGATGCAACCGCGGAGCCAGCATCAGATTCTTCGTCTTCTGAAGGGATTCTTGTTCGAACCCTACCATAGGTTGTTCGCTTGATAGTTCCGGACTACAGACGGGTTTTAGGCCGGGATGCTTTCAGAATTGATTCGAGATTGTCCCGCGCCGATGTCCCTCTGCTGGTCATGTTGGTGGTGACCCTCGGAAATTCTCCCCCTTCAACCACCGTTCTTCTTCGTCGGAAACGCCTAGGCCTTGTTTTCGGCGTTTCGGTACTGAGCCTTTCGAAAACCGAAACTCGTTCGGGGACCGCCTTGATGTAGCTGCATTCAGACAATACTGCACGAATGAGTTTGGAACAGGGGCACTGAGTTTCTTGTTCTCGGGGACTCCTTTTCCTGGTTTTATTCGTACCCCCAGCACGATAGTACAACTCGTCTGCTTGACGATCGGAGTAACCTATCGTGTGTTGGCACGACTTCTCAGGTATAACATTATCGTCATCAGACGATAATGTTTCCTTCTGAGGGGGAATTGCTTTCATAGGGCTTTCGAAAGTCACGCACCTCGAAACATGCCTTTTCGGGCGTGAGTTCTCGGCGGGCTCCTGGACTTCAATGCGCAAGTTGGTGCGCGTAGCTGCCCTGGTTTCTTTGTTATGTTGGAGGTGACGACGACCCCCAGCATGTTGCGTCGTCCGGGGCTTCTTCATCGGGCCCAAACGATCTTGAACAGGAGCTTTGCCTCTCTCGTCGGGAATCGGACCGAGGTGCTCCAAGACTGGCTTCTTCCTTCGGGATGATTCTGCATGATGTCCCGGAGAAGCTATTGGGATTACCGGCGACTTTGGTTGATTCACCGGAGGTTGAACTTTGGTTGGAGGCTGCTTCGGCCTCCACACTTGGCGGGTTGACGGCGGCTTCTTGGCCACTCTTCCTTTCTTCAATTCCTCGGCCTTCTGCACGAGGATTCTTGCTTGTGCAAGCAGTGCGCGGCGTTTGTGAATCCGCTCTTCGAGTGTCGAACGGTTCCGTTTGACCCGGATCCATTCGTTCGTCGGCGGCTTGGAGGAACCGCCATTCTTCAGTTGTTGAGGCTGTTTGCCTCTCCTATTCGTCAGATCCGCGTTGTAGCAGACTCCGTCCGTAGATTCCATCGCCTTAGCGAGTTGTCGCGCAAGGCGCTGACGTCGCCTCTGGCGGGCTCTCTTTAAGAGAGTCACAACGCCCTGAATAGTAGAGGCGTCGGCAAGAATAGGTTTGACCTCGTTGGAGGTCGGTGGAACTTGGACCCACTGTCAATTGAAATTGATCAGTGAGGGATTTTGGTGGTGAAAATTGTTCGCGGTGAAAATTGCCTTCATTGAATTCATTGTTATCTCAAGTAATTGCTTTTTGGTTACAAAAGATCCGGTCTTTTTTAGATCCGGTTACAACGAAATCAAAGAAAAAGAAAAAGATTACAACTTTCCTTCCGAACGAATCACGAGCTCCTGTTTTGCGGTCGCTTGCTTGTGTGGGTTCTTTGCCGACGCCGGGGTTAATCCGTGGACCACCGCACGATCTAGATCCGGTCGGATCTACACGATTTAACGGGTATTATTCCTCGAAGGAAATAATAGCCGGGGGGGATTAATTCACCAAGGAAATAATCGCCATTAGTTCTCGGGATCAAAGGCCAAGCTTTGATCCGGAGTATGATCTCGTGTAGATCTCAGATATGATCTCTACCTCTCTTGAACTCCTGCCTTTTGTGATGTGGACGCTCGCCGAGAACCAGATCTGAATATTCAAGTCCTCAAGTCTTCAAAACTCCAAGCTCAATCTTCAATTCGGCAGAGTTTCGACTCTCAAAGTTCCAACCTTTGAAAAATGAACCAAGGGGTCCTATTTATAGCTCTCTGAACTGACTGGGCCGAGCCACCCATAGGTGGCTCAGCTCTTGGCCGAGCCACCCACGGGTGGCTCGGCCTTGGCCGAACCACCCATAGGTGGCTCATCCTTGGCCGAGCCCCCCTTAGGCATTGGGTTTCGTCGTTTTGCGTTGTATCCGTTTTTCGGTTCTGTCCATGATTTGGTTGATTTAGACTCTGATTTGTTGATCTGATTTGGTAGTAAATCCGATTCCCGATTTGGCAGTAAATCCACTTCTGAGTTCGAGTCCGAAATCGATCTTGATTCGATCGTGGTTCGTCCGAGTCTGCCCTTGTTTGGATGACTTGTTGACTCTTCGAACACTTGGCTTGATTCCACACGCGAATGGATGTATTCCGTTGCTTGCGTGCGATTCGTTAACCTCGTCGCCTCGTTGGTTCGTCGGTTTGTGCCGAGATGTACTAAGGGACCTATAAGCAATTATATACGCCTACAATCATCAAAACCAGAAGGCCAACAGGACACAAATGCAGTATCGATTAGCTTCGGTTCTGTCCCCTTGAACTGGTTCCAGCATGAGCCGGTAATAAATGCAGCAGTGAAGACCGTGAACGATGATCCTCACAAACAGCGCCAGAAGGGACTTGTACCACACACAGCCCCGAATGGTGAGATTCTTTGGGTTCATCCAGATTTGATTGAAGATGAACAATGGACTAGAGACTCTTCCAAGAAAAGGTCAAAAGGAAAAGGTAAGTCTTGTTATGGAGCTTCTGCTATTCCAGGAGAAGACGACGAGGAAATTCCAGCCTTCCCGCTTTCCGAAGATGAACAAGAGGCCTTTGTGACCCGGAGCGGGAATGAATATCACTACAAATATCCGAATGCTTCTGAACAACTGGCTAAGTAGGGGGCAACCAAAACCGTTCCCTCCAAGACGTTAGCAGAGCTGGGAATTGTCGCAACTCTTCCAACACCTGTAGCTATGGAGAAAGTCCAGCAAAAGGAGAAAGGGAAAGAATCTCTACGCCAAGAAGTCCAAAACCCAAGGCAGTTTCGATTCAATCACCCGATTGGAAGAGACAAACCGGGAAGAGCAAGCTCTCCGCCTCATTTTGACATCATGGCGTAGTTAGCTAATATACCAGCTAGGATAACCTTGTACGAGTTATTACGTCTTTCAAAGGACACAAGGAAAGCATTGCAGGAAGCTTTGAGTGACTCTGAAGCTTTCTTGACCCGAAACAAGCCGTCGTCTGAAGAACCGGAGCCGTCAGTTCAACACTGTAATCTCGCGGCACACCGTTTTCCCTGCATCTCTTTCACCAAAGAAGACATGCAGACGAAGAACTCAAAGCACGATCGGCCTCTGTATTTCACCGGCCATATTAGCTCCAGCGTTGTCAACCGGATCCAAGTTGATCCGGGTTCCGCTGTCAGTATCATGCCATTCTGATTGATGCATAATCTCGGAATACCAGCAAGTAAACTAGCATCCACGGGCACTACGATCTACGGATTCAACACCAGTGGGTCCAGACCCTTGGGAAAGATTCGAATAAAGTGTCAGATTGGAGACTTAAAGTCAGAAGTTACCTGCTACATGATTGACGCGGAAACATCTTATAATTTACTGTTAGGTCGACCTTGGATCCACGGCAATCTCATAGTCCCGTCAACTCTTCACCAGTGCCTCAAGTATGTAGACACAAATAATGAAGTCAAGACGGTGGTCGTGGATAAGCAACCGTTTAAGGGATTGGAGAACTATTTCACTGATTCCCTTCTATACGGCGCCGAATCCGATACTGAACCATCGGCCCAAGGAACGGACTACGGAGATGAGGCTGATACCAAAGCTGGGTTTGATTATGATGGTGGTTTTGTACTTAATGACATTGTACCCATTGTAATCAATCTTGACGATGATGAATCATCGGAAAGTAGTTGTAATTGGCAACTTGCCAAAGAACTATCAATAAACGATGATTTAGAGTACTCGATGTGTCTTGATAATGTCACTAAAGAATTGTAATATGCCACTTCAATCATTTTGTCTGACTAAAAAACAGGTACAGGATACATACGGAGCAACACTTGTCATCCCCGCAGGGATAGGAGGTGGAAAGGAAGTCGTCTACGGTAAAGGAAGAAAATCTCCGATACCCGACCACTTCTTGGAAGAGGAAGACGATGATGATAAACCTGCTCCTCATCTATTTAGATATAACGCAAAAGCGCGCAATCTAATGGAGAAGTATGGGTATGACTTCACACTCGGAGAGGGCCTTTGCTTTGGTCGAGGTCCGCGAGTTCCACCTCGAATGGCCTATGTACCAAAGGGAAAACCCGATGATTATTATCGCCATAAAAGAGGACTAGGTTATATCTCCTCATCCGACGACGAATGTTGCTGGAAAGTCATTGATCAAATTGCTAACAAAGCTAGAACCGGGTACTCTTCTGATTCTTCAGCTTAGGATTCCGACACTAGTATTGGTGAAATGTTCAAAAAGTTGATGTCAAACATGGTTACGGTCGATCCTACCACAATAGAGGAAGATGATCAGATGCCAACTTGGGAAGATCCTTGGGTTCATCACCTAAACATGCAGTACGGCGATAGGTTTGAGCAAAGGGAGCCTCCTACCGAGGATCAAGTACTCCAGGTGAATATGGGTAACGAAGATAATCCGAAGCCTATATTCATTAGTGACAGCCTCCCGCCGGAAGAGAAAGAAGAGTTAATCTCTCTTATCAGGGATTACATCGATGTGTTTGCCTGGAATTATGAAGACATGCTAGGACTCGATCCTAACGTGGCAGTACATCATCTTAACATTAAGCCCGATGTCAAGCCTGTCAAACAACAACAAAGACGGTTTCGTCCGCAAATGATGGAAGCAATCGAGGTTGAAGTTAAGAAGCTTATTGAATCGGGCTTCGTTAGAGAAGAGCAGCATCCGGAGTGGCTTGCCAATATCGTCCCGGTCCTTAAGAAGAACGGGAAGGTCAGGGTGTGTATCGACTTTAGAGACCTCAACGCTGCCTGTCCAAAAGATGATTTCCCCCTTCCTATCACAGATGTCATCATTGACAATACGTGCGGATTCGAGAGGATGTCTTTCATGGATGGTTTCTCTGGTTATAATCAAATAAAGATGCATCTAGATAATGAAAAGCATACCGCGTTTAGAACACCCCTCGGTGTTTTCTTCTACACAGCCATGCCCTTCGGCTTAAAAAATGCAGGTGCCACATATCAGCGAGCCATGTCGAAGATTTTTCAGGAGCATCTCCGGAAAACTGTCGAATGTTACGTGGATGATTTAGTCGTGAAAAGTTGCGATAAGAAAGATCACATCAAAGACTTGAAGACGATGTTCGACCTGATGCGGACCCACCAATTGAAAATGAATCCCACCAAGTCCTTCCTTGGAATGTCCAGTGGTAAGTTCCTTGGGTTCGTCGTTACCACCAAAGGTATTCACATCGATCCTGATAAAGTAAAAGCAATTAATGAATTGCAACCTCCGAGAAACCTCAAGGAGCTCAGAGGGTTGTAAGGGCGGTTAGCTTATATCCGTCGGTTCATCTCGAACCTCTCAGGAAAATGCCAACCATTCTCTAAGCTCACAAAGAAGGGCGTGTCATTTGTATGGGATGACACTTGTCAAAAGGCATTCGAGAATATTAAAGAATATCTCTCAAAACCTCCCGTACTCGTCGCACCGAAATCGGGCAAACCATTCTTGATTTAGTATTATTTATGCCGGACCATGGTAGGCGCTGAATCTCGATATCCTATGATTGAGAGAGAATGCCTCGCCTTGGTGTTCGCTATTCAGAAGACGCGACATTACCTAGTTGGACAGACCATTTATGTTATCTCTAAGATTAACCCAGTCCGAGTGTTCATGACTCAACCAGCGTTCATGAATTGGCGATTAGCAAAATGGGCCTTACTCTTGTCCCAATACGACTTACATTTTAAACAACAGAAGTCGGTAAAAGGACAAGCCATCTGTGATCTCCTGGCAGCTAATCCAACAACGGATACCATCGAGATATATGACGACCTACCTGATGAGACCCACGAAGTCAACGCAACTTCACACCAGCAAGTATGGCGTTTGTACTTCGACGGCGCTTCACGAGCAACTAATGTAGCGAGTGTTCCTGGAAGTCCTAAGATTTCTTCCGGAATTGGAGTTGTCTTAGTTTCCCCAGGAAAACACGTTATGCCTCGAGCTTATTCGTTGACCGAACCGTGCTCAAATAACGTAGCCGAATATAATGCATTACTCATAGGACTCAGTTTCGCTAAAGAACTTGGGGTTGAATATCTCGAAGCCTTCGGTGATTCTCAACTGATAGTTAAACAAGTTCAGGGAGAGTACGAGGTCCGAAGCCCGGATTTAATACCATACCATAAGATGGCAGTAGAGATGGCAGAATCATTCAAAGGATTCTTTATCGAACATATTCCACGGTTACAAAATACCTACGCAGATGCATTAGCGGCATTGGCCGTATCCCTGGCGCAACCTCCTGAAACAGAACAGTTGTTACAGTGAGGACTCACCAACTCCTAGTGTCGATCTATGATGAAGAGGACAAGGAAGAAGATATTAAGGAAACACACTCAACTCAAGTTGAGTTTGAACCCCGAGATTGGCATTTCCCCATCATTGATTACGTCTTGCATGGAATCCTACCAGAAGACACGAAGGAAAGAGAGTCAATCCGACGAAGAGCGCCAAGATTTTACTATAATACGGAGAATCGAACGCTATACCGCAGGGGGTACGATGGGTTGCTAGCACGATGCTTATCAACTAAAGAAGCCGAAGAAGTTCTTAGAGAGGCACATGAAGGAGAGTGTGGCGCACACCAACCTGGCCCCAAGCTTTATGACCGCATCAGAAGAATGGAATATTTTTGGCCTTTCATGATGAGTGATACAATCGCGTATGCCCGAAAGTGTCATGCATGTCAAACACATGCGAATTATATGCATCGACCTCCGGAGCATCTACATCCTTCGGTTACGTCGTGGCCATTTGAGACCTGGGGAATGGATATCGTCGGTCCTATAAATCCCCCGTCAGTCAAAGGTGATCGGTTCATCCTGGCGATTACCGACTACTTCTCCAAGTGGGCTGAAGCGGTTCCTCTTAGAGAAGTCAAAACGAGCAACGTCATTGCATTCATCAAGCACTATATCATCTACCGGCATGGTGTCCCGAGACGAATCATACATGACAACGGTCCTCAATTCGTCAGCAACGCCTTCATCAGGTTTTGTGAAAAGTTCAAAATTCAGGACATCTCGTCAACAGCTTACAATCCCACAGCAAATGGATTGGCCGAAGCCTTCAATAAGACTATTATAAAGATTTTGTCAAAACTCGTGAAAACTAATAAACGAGACTGGGATGACAAGCTGGGCGCGGCTCTATGGGCCTATCGGACCACGGTACGCACACCGACGGGAGCAACCCCGTATTCACTGGTATACGGATGTGAAGCCGTTCTTCCATTGGAGATTCAAATCTCGTCGCTTCGAATTGCCATCGTGACTCAAATGACGACCGAAGAGCAACATCAGAAGCGCCTTGAAGAACTTGAAAGGCTAGATGAGAAGCGTCTAGAAGCTCAACAGCATATCGAATTTTACCAAGCCAGGATCTCTCAAGCTTTCGACAAAAAGTTTCGACAACGGAGCTTCAAGGAAGGGGACTTGGTTCTAGCTGAAAGGCGGCCTATGATCCTTAACTCCAAGAAGAAAGGCAAATTTGAACCCAAATGGGAGGGACTATTCGTAGTAGAGACAATCTACTCGAGTGGCGCATATCGCCTAGTCACCAAGGACGGTGACTGGCTTATGATGCCGATAAACGGCAAATTCCTAAAAAGATACTATCCTTAGTATCTTAAGGATAACTAATGTATCGGGAAGTTCCCGGAAGAATACCACACGTGATATTCTTAGGGATAACCCAATCACTATAGAAGTAATGAATAAGAAATCCACGTTCGAACTCTGAATGTCGGAATGTTTCTTCTTATTGTCAAATTCTCTAACTCTTATGAGTTATTTTTGTGAGATGAGATCCAATCCTCTGATAGGTTAATCTTTCCTCACCAAACCATCCGCTGATCAAATTAATCGACGGTGGATTCACCAAAATTTCTATCTGCCAGTCATTGGCATTTCTCAGACTCAACATGTTAGGTCCTAATCACCTAGCATTAAAGTCTTCCTTTGAGTGATAATACGAGTTGGCACTTTCTTTGCTACCTGTATTCCACTTTCTTTGCTTTCAGGTCAAACCTATAAAAGTCAGGGCCAAAGCCAAATTCCTCTCTCGATTCCTTCCATGAACGAGAGATCCACATTCGAACAATCAAACCTGTAAAAGTTAGGATTGTTCCCAATCTCACTTAGTCAAGCCTACAAGTAGTTGAGACTAAGACCGAGTCATTCTTTTTCGATAAACGAAAGACTTCCATCTTTTCCTTTTTTCAGCCAAACCTATAAAAGTTAGGGTCGAAATTGGGTTTTCTCCTCAATGAATGAGGGATTCTTTTGATTCAAATGACCAATCCTATAAAAGTTAGGGTCGTTTGAACCTTTCCGATTCTCGGAGTGGAGATCTCACTCCTAGTTTCATCTTTTCGGATTCTGGGGGTGGAGACCCCACCTTGAGTTTCCTTTCCTACTGTAGATAGAATATAAAATTCTTCCTCTTCAGTACTGGGAGATAGAATATAAAATTCTTTCTCTCCCATTTTCCAGTCTGTCTTTGTTCTTAGAAAAGACACAATTCTCAATTTTCAATCCGAGCACTTTGTGCACGGGGAATTTTATCTCAACTCCTAAATAGACCCGTTGAAGGCTGGGGGTTTGCCAAAAATCCCAAAGTCTATGTCTAACACGCATTGTCGGTTTAGCCTTTCGCCGATTGAAAAGACACCAGGGTCTAAACCTGGGGAATTTTATCCCGAAACCTAAGAAGGGATGAGTCATCGCCTAATACGCGGTGCAGGGTACCTTTTCCCTATAAGAAATGGCTAAGTCTATGTATTCAAAATCATAGCATCAAGTCTAAGAAGAGCGACTTTCTTAGCACAACGTTACATATGAGACGGGTTTTAATAATTCACATGCTAGCCCGATTCAAACGGTAATCGGTAAAGGCACATCAAACCCGTTGATGGCTGGGGGTTTGCCAAAAATCCTGTAGAATTTTTCATCGTTGGGTTCAAAGTAAATAAAGAAATATCATAAAGGAAGCGAATGCGGAGTCTCTATTAATAGATGAAGTCAGAGCATACAATAAAAAGCTCTTTAGCCCGAAGGCAGCTAACGGCTAAGAACATGAGACTCTAAGCTAGAAAGCCTATCTACATAACTCTGCTCAAGTTCTGCCTGCAGACCAGCTCGGACGGATTCTTCAGAATTGCTCAAGATCTTCACGGCTTCATTCTTCAGCTTCATCAATCTCTCCTGTGTAGATCCTAGCTTCTCGAGGGAAGAAGCTCCATTAGCCTTCAATTCCTTCAACTCTCGGATCTCCGACTCCAGAACAGTAAAATCGGCAATGAAGGAATCGGCCAACTCTGGATACCCTTCTTCTCTAATCATCATCATGTGGCGAGAAAAGGAACGCCTGAACTGATCGAAACAATATCCTCTATGAAGAAGTTTCTCGATCATGCCATTAAAAAAGGCGGTAAAAAAGCCGAGGTCCGTACGAAAAATGTCTCTGTCAGGATCGGTATCGGCCAAAAGGGCGTGAACACGCTCGTATAAAGAAGATCGTGATCCTACAAATAACAATGCGGAAAGCTAAGGGATTATCAAATGTGATAAGAAAAATTAAAGGCAAATTCCGAGCATACCAACGCCAGCGGAGGTCCCCTCGGATTGGGGTCTGATAGGCTCCGAGATAACGGCAGGAGTAGTCATGGAGGGTATATCAACATCCGTAGGCAAATCGGTCTCAGAAACTATAGTGGCATCAGGCACAACCGTTGGTCCTATAGTTACACTTCTTTATTAGTCAAAATGGAAATTTAGACAAAATAAGGAGGATCGAGATGATAAGATCATCTGCACACCTGCAAGTCCATCATCCTCAGGTACACGGGGAATGCCAGAAGTCATAAGAGTATCGGTCCCGGTGGCTAGTCCTATTATTACACTCATCTGTTAGTCAAAAAAAAATCAGACAAATGAAAAGGAGCTTGACGTCCTAGATCGTATGCATACCTGCAAGTCCGTCATTCTGAGGTAAACTAGATAGGCCGGGGATCATTACTGAATCGGTCTCAATGACTGGTACTGTAATATTAATCCTTCGTTAGTCAGACAAAAGATCAGGCAAAAGGAAGGAAATCAGATATATACCTGTGGATGAATCACTCTCAAAGGGTGGTCCCACGGTTTCTCTGGTGGCCTGTTCAGCCAGCATGTCAACTAATAATCCAATGTCAGGTCCCGAGAAACTTGGTGCAGAGACACACCCTTATTCTTCGAAACCTACATCATGAAAGGCCCCATCCTCAACTGGCTTCTCTATTACAACATCTGCAGGATAATTTAAGTATTGGATATATGTATAAGAAAATGGAGAAAGAAGAAAAAAACTCAGAGGTACCTGCAGAAGGAACAGAAAATTCTTTCTCCCCAATATCCATGCTTGGGTTCTTCAAGTTACCTGGAAGAGAGCGAAGCACAAAAAAAAAGTAATGAATCTTGGATTCCCTAACTCTTCTAAATGCTACTCGAGGAGGGTATCATCGGAATTAGATATACCTGAACATAGCTCGGTATCAGGGTTCGTATCGACATCCATAGAATCGTTACGAATGGCGTCACACATCTGCTGCATGAAGCTATCCATATTATCAGAACCAGGGAATACAGGATCCGGTGGGAGTTCGTCGTCTTCATAGTATCCTGGAACATAAAACCTGGTTACGAATCCCAGAAGGTAAACCATCTTAAAGCAATAAAGATAATAAAGTATTACCTTCCTCTCCATTGGCGATGTCTCCTAAATCCACTCCGTAAGGGTACCGACCAACGTGTGGTTTATGAGCGGTCTTCTTCTTTTTCGGAGTACCAGCCCTCATAGAACCAACGGGCCGTTCGTGCACGAACTTGCCACGCGTCTCAACCTGTATAGGAGCTTTGCCGCTAGGCCTGGATCTCGCATAACGAGCAGCGAGCGACTCATGCTCATCGACAGTCCTACCTGGGGTGATAAGAGTCATTTCGTTAGGACGAGTGAGTAAGACCTTTCGTTGATACCAATTGAAATTGAGAAAGAAGGTTAAAGAGCATGACAAACCTGCATCAAGTTCTTCTTGGTCAGTATCTATATCCACATACTCCTCCTCAGAAGTCTCGTCCTCATCGTCAGTAGGGAGGAGCTCTTCATCATCTTATATCCTGTCTCTGCTCGAGAGAGAAGGTTTGGAAAGCTTCTTCCCATGTTTCCTAGCAAGCTCAGCCTTACGAGCAGCCATCATAGTGACTTGAACCAAGTGCTCAGACTGCAACTCTGAAAGACTCCTCACACCTATGGACTCATTGACAGAGAGGAACCACTTGCAACTGAGGAAAGTGATCAACAGCTTGCGTCTGGATGAAGGAAGAGCAAACTGGGCTCCCGTACAGCCCACCATGGTCCATAGCCATGCCCGAACGCCGTCAATAAGCCCTCCTTCAATCTTAAAACCACGGCTCGGATTCCCAACATATAGTTGGTCGTAGCCAAACTGACGAGCAAAACGGCTGGGAAGGTAAGGCTCTATGTGGCAATGATTCTTCACCCGAAGAACGAGATACCCGATGCGGATGTTCACCAACCAGCGGAAACAACCAATGTCGAGAGCAGTCCGATTAGTTCTAGGTTTCTCCTCATCAGTCAGCACATCACCATAGCGACCCGAAAAATGACGAAAACACTTGAAGAACTCCCAGCTCTTACGAACTCGAAGCTCTCGTTGTACATCACTGAATGTTTTCCCGAGCCATCTGCTTCTCTCCAACAGCTGCACGAAAGGAACAGGGACATCAACAGTGCTGGGCGCTGACATCAAGTCAGGACGGTGAAGAACAAGCCACGCCATCAGATACGCATAAGGAAGCTCTACCTTCATGCAAATAAGCTCGGCCGACGGTTCAGAACCCACCTGCGCAAAACCACTGACCAGATACCTGAGCCCACAATGGATATCAGCAACCATTGCTAGGAGCAGGGAAAGCTCCCTCCCATAAGCTAGCTGAACTGCAGGGAAGAGCACCTCGAGAGGTAAGGCGTGGAAAGCTCCCTCCCATAAGCTAGCTGAACTGCAGGGAAGAGCACCTCGAGAGGTAAGGCGTCTGAAAGTTGGTACGGAACGACGCACTTCTTCAACCAGAGGGCAAGATAGCCTGCTAGCAGAGTCCGGGGCTTAATGGACTTCTGTGCACGGCGGAGGAACGAACGAAACTTGGTTCCTGCAGGAAAAGCTCCCTCAGCACTGGCAATGGTGTAAGAACGAGTCTCAGCCTTCTCCATCAACTCATTAATGGCAGTAGGGGTCAAAACATCTAACTCGCGAATGAGCTCGCTGGAATCACTCTCCAAATTCTGGAACAAATAGACAGCAAACTGCTTCAAGCTGATC
>NC_033794.1:67668764-67672391 GCF_001876935.1 Asparagus officinalis | reverse complement strand
GAAGGGAAAGTTCCTTTCTGTAGGCAAGTTGAACCGCAGGGTAGAGCACTTCCAATGGCAGAGCATCACTAGACTGATACGGGACCACGCATTTCTTTAACCAAATGGCGAGGTAACCGGCAAGAAGGGTCATCGGACGAATCGACGCAGTCGCATGCAATAAAAATGATCTGAACTTGGTCCCTGCAGGAAAGCCGCTCTCAGGACTGCTATTGGTATAGGAGCGAGTGTCAACCTTCTTCAGCAGATCATTGACCTCTGAAGGAGAAAGCGGTGCCAGTTCATAAATAGATTTGCCAGAATGGCTCTCGAGATTCTTGAACAAATATGATGCAAACTGCTTCAGGCTCACATTCGATTTGGTCCTCTTCTCTAAAGGCTTAGACTGCGCCAAAGCAATATGATAGTGACAAGTGAGGTCCCATAAAGTCTCGTAGCGGTCGGGCATGCGATCCTTCAGCTGACTCAATTCATGGTTGGAAGGAAAATACTCCTGGTATAACATCTGACCCATGGGCAAACCAGAAATCTTATGCATCTCATGAAGAGCCAAGCCCAACTCTCCGTGCCTGGTCAGAAAAGTGTTGGAATCTGGGTTATAGAGCTCGCACAAAGTGAAGAAATGCTTCGCACTAACAGGTAGACCATGCATGGTGGCACGAATGGCCGCATAAAGACCGCAAGTGTGCAACTCCTCGCTCCATCGGCTCAAGACGTACTTCGTCATACGAGCCCACCAAAACTTGTCCAAAGAATGGACCCAACCATAGAATCTGTGGCGCGGTGCAGGCATCTCCCGCCCTAAGTTAGCGGCCCACCAAAACCTGTCCAAAGAATGGACCCAACCGTAGAATCTGTGGCGCGGTGCAGGCATCTCCCGTCCTAAGTTAGCGAGGCGATTCCTCAAAGTAGAAGCAGAGGCGAGGAACTCGTTACGGGGCGGTGCATCTAGTCCCAGTACTCTAGGACGCAGTGCAACAATGTGATCCCTGCTCGAACCAGGAACTGCCTGATGAGTAATATAGCCGCAGTGAACGCTCTCATGCTCCTCTGTCAAACACCACGACATCTCCCGTTTCACAGCCTGACGCCTGAGCTCAGTCAAAGAACGATGCCGAGGAATCTTCGGCAAATATAAGAAGCCACTGCCAGTCTTATGGAGCCACTGCTCGGCGTCAATAAATGCTGCATCGGGATCTCTGACAGAGTCGCCAAACAAAAAGTCAGTCTTCCTGAGAGACTGAACGGAACTAGCATCCTTCACAAGAGGCACATCTGTAATCAGCTGGCGAATGGCTCGATGTCCACCTTCCTTCACCACCTGGGCAACCTCTGTCGACGTGCCCGGACCAAACTGAAAAGTAAGCAGAATGGGCGAAAAATCATCAGACGTCGAATAATACTCATCACGACGTCCGTTCACCGCATGAGACGAAAAGGCTCCGGAGGGATACTCCACTGAAAACAAGCATTTAAGTGTTTGTTAATTTCAGATATTAAAGGAAATTGAACTCATCTTACAAATCGGTAAGATAGAGTCATTACCTTATAAAGGGTGAGACGATTTGGCCACATTGTGCATTTATAAGATAGGGTATATCGACAATATATCCCTGCCTTATAAAGCATAATGCAGCGTCAAAACGCCCCCTTTATTATGAGATGTGGTTTTGACCAAGCAAAACCCATCTTTAAAGCGTCGATCCTCACCAAGGAGAATCAAGGCTCTTCCCGATTGCCTCACCAAGGAGAACAACGTGGGGTAAAAGGACCAATTTACAAATTTCTCAGAAAAAGAGGGCTAATTTGCAAAATTTCAAATATGCAAAAAGTAGCTCACCAGCATATGAAGGAAGCACGCCGTCAGCCGATGCAGCAGGGGAACGACCTCTCGAGACTCGCGACATAATGACCTACAAAATAAATCAAGAGGTCAGATCTAGAAAAAAATCCTCTTTTTATTGCAATTCTACCCCCTGAAAAGAGAGAACCCCTTTTATAGGGTGAACCGGTTCTGAACCGAACCGAACCGGACCGGACCGGGTTTGAACCGGAATCTAAATTGAAGCTGAACCGAGCGTCGAAACGACTTCAAATCGATCGACGGTTCAGTCCATCATTCATTCACTCCTCTCCCATACGTTCGGAAGAGTCGGAGGATTTTTTGAGCCTAATTACTGCCTTTTTTGGGTCATTATCAGACCGGTTCAGTTCATTTGGGCACAGAAAATACTCTAATAAGGTATATAAGTATAAATTGTTCCCTAATGTTGGTTGAGAAGTTTCTGGAGAGTATTTTTCTAAAAATATTCTTAAGGATAACTCAACAACACTACGCCGGACAACGCGTTGCAGATAAAGACTCGACGCCAACAATCGATGGTCAGCTAAAGATTAGAAAGTCAGGAATCGACTTCAAGTTTAAAATTCCGACAACGGTCAGATAATAAATGCAGCACCGGAACTCTTACAGGCATTCGACAAAGCACCGAATAGCCTGGAAGATTGAAGGAATCAAGAACGGAAGTCATTCCAAAGTCCTATTACGCCGACTGAAGGTTGGGACAATCATATCCAAAGTATTCCAGACTCTTATATAAAAGAACGAGACTGAAATACTTTGGAGGGGGTATCTGTAGGCATATAAAATTGTTTATAGATCCCTTAGCACAGCTCGGCACAAACCGACGAACCAACGAGGCGACGAATCGCACGCAAGCAACGGAATAAATCCATTCGCGTTCGGAATCAAGCCAAGTGTTGAAGAGTCAACGAGTGATCCAACCAAAGACAAACTCGGACGAATCACGATCGAATCAAGATCAGTTTCGGACTCGAACTCAGAAGCGGATTTACTACCAAATCAGAAGCGGATTTACTGCCAAATCAGATCAACAAAATCAGAATCTAAGTCAACCGAATCACGGACAGAACCGAGAAACGGATACAGCGCAAAACGACGGAAAACAGCAAACCCAGAGGGGCTCGGCCAAAACCGAGCCGCCTCAAGGTGGCTCGGCCAAAGCCGAGCCACGACCGCAAAACAGGAGCTCGCGATTTGTTCACAAGGAGAAAGTTGTAATTTTTATTTTCTTTGATTTCGTTGTAACCGGATCTAAAAAAGACCGGATCTTTTGTAACCACAAAAAGTTGTTATTTTGAGATCACAATGACATCAATGAAGAAAATGATTTTCCCCGCGAACAAGAAGCTCATCCTCTGTTTGGAGGTCAGCCACTTTTTTAATTTTGCGGGGTCATTGATTGATAAACTTCTGCAGAAAGGGCTCCCTTTCAATCAATTTTGACCTTTCCTCAAGCACAAAATAGCCTCGGTGAGGGACGCTGGCTCGCCAAAAGTTGTAGATGCCTTAACCGATGACCTGAAGCGGTTAGAGCATGAATTTGAAAAGCTGCAAGAGCTCCAATCCGTTGGTGCTCTTGGTTATGTTGCTGCTCAGATGGAGACCCGTCTACAGTCCCGGCGTGAAGCTCGAGCATCTGCCGAGCTCGGGATTTGGGCACAAAGAAAACGGGTCGACCAAATGAAGGAGGTTCTCTCTGAGAGATTGGCCCATATACACGAGCTCGATTCTTCCATAGCTTCTACCGACGCCAAGATAGCAGA
>NC_033794.1:67646222-67668754 GCF_001876935.1 Asparagus officinalis | reverse complement strand
GAAGGGCTATTTTAGAGGTGACCAGGGCCGGGGAAGAGCATGGCAGGCTTGTGATATCCAGCAATGTGACACTCTTAGAAGAGAGATTAGCCAAAATGGATAAGGAAGCTGCCAGAATTTTATATATCTCAGAAGAATCTTTTAAGGCGGAACTACAATGTGAGCTTTAGCGGACCTATGTCGAAGAATTATCCAAATTAGAGCAACAAATCCTTAGTCATAAGCTTGACGTAGAGTGACCGTAATTTGTTGTATCTGAACGCTTGATTTCATTAATGAAAATATATATTTGTTCGGTATACTTTCATTATGAATTTTCATTCTGCTTAGCATAATAAACAGTAATACTTATATGATTCTTGGTAAATCCTCAGCCTTCAATGGGTTTGATGAGCCTTTACCGGCTACCGTTTGGATCAGGCTAGCATGTGAATTATCTAAGTCCGTTTCACATATAACGTTATACTAAAAGAGTTAACCCTTTTAGTGCTACAATATTAAATACGTAAACTTGGTCATTTTTATGGGAACGGACCACCCGGCAACATGTGTTAGATGTAGACTTTAGGATTTTTGGCAAACCCTTAGCCATCAACGGGTTTGATGAGCCTTTACTGACTATCATTTGGGTAGGACTAGCATGTGAATTGACTAAGTCTATTTCACATGTAACGTTATGCTAAAAGAGTTAACTCTTTTAGTACTACGATATTGAATATGTAGACTTGGTCATTTTTACAGGAACGGACCACCCGGTAACATGTGTTAGATGTAGACTTTAGGATTTTTGGTAAACCCTTAGCCATCAACGGGTTTGATGAGCCTTTACCGACTACCGTTTGGATAGGGCTAGCATGTGAATTGTCTAAGTCCATTTCACATGTAATGTTATGCTAAAAGAGTTAACCCTTTTAGTGCTACGATATTGAATACGTAGAATTGGTTATTTTTACGGGAACGGACTACCCGGCAACATGTGTTAGATGTAGACTTTAGGATTTTTAGCAAACCCTTAGCCATCAACGGGTTTGATAAGCCTTTACCGACTACTGTTTGGGTCGGGCTGGCATGTGAATTGTCTAAGTCCGTTTCACATGTAATGTTATGCTAAAAGAGTTAACCCTTTTAGTGCTACGATATTAAATATGTAGACTTGGTCATTTTTACGGGAACAGACCACCCGACAACACGTATTAGGCGCTGACTCATCCCTACTTAGGCTTCGGGATAAAATTCCCCAGACTTGGATTTTGGTGTCTTTTTCAATCAGTGAAAGACTAATCTGGCAATGCGTGTTAGGTGTTGACTTATCCCTTCTTTGGATTCGGGATAAAATTCCCCACACATGTAGGGCACAGATTATGGAGTTGAAAGATGGTGTCATCTCTTGGGGTAAAGATGAACCCGATACTGGAGAGAAAGAATTTTATATTCTCTCTCCCAAAGCTAGAGAGGAAGAATTTTATATTCAATCTCCAGTTGCAAAGAAAACTTAAAGTGGGATCTCTACTTCAAGAATCCGGGAAGGTGAAACTAAGAGTGGGATCTCCACTCTGAGAATCGAAAAGATATAGGTAACCCTAACTTTTATAGGATTGGTTACCTGATCTGAAAAATGAAATTCCGACTTCAGTCCTAACTTTTATAGGTTTGACCGAAAGGGAAGGAGTGAAAACCTTTTGTTTATCGAAAGGGAAATGTGATTTTGGCCCTAACTGTATACAGGTTTGACCAAGTGGGGGTTTGAGATAATCCTAACTCTTATAGGTTTGATCGCTTGGTTGGGGGGTTCTTGGTGTCAAGTGATAAGAACTTAACACTAAGGGGTTTGACAACCGTCAAGAATTGGCAGATTAAAATTCCAAGTATTATGTCCTGATTCTAATAATGGGAGTGTTGAGTACGCAGACATAGTATGAGTTTGAGTGGAGTAAACCAGGGAGAATTTTAGTGGACCCACCGTTAATTAATTTGATCAGTGAGGGATTTTGTGTTAGAAGAGTGTAAATCATCAACAACAGTGGGAGTTTCATGAGAGAATATTATGGCCAATCTAGCTGATCTCGGGTTATCCTTAAGAATACCTTGTATAGTATTCTCCATGAACTTCCCATTTTAGCGAGTTATCCTAAGCGTACTAAGGATAGTACTTTTTTAGGAATTTCCCATTTATTGGCATCATGATCTTGTCACCGTCTTTGGTGACTAAATGGTATGCACCATTGGAGTAGACTGTCTCTATCATAAATGATCCTTCCCATTTGGGTTGAAACTTGTCTTTCTTCTTAGAGTTAAGTATCATTGGTCGCCGGACGACGAGAACCAAATCTCCTTCCTTGAAGCTTCTTTGTTTAACTTTTTTGTCAAAAGCACGAGAAATTCTGGCTTGGTAAAACTCGATCTGCTGCTGAGCTTCCAAACGCCTCTCGTCAAACATCTTGAGTTCTTTGAGACGTTTCTTGTGTTGTTCCTCTGTCGTCATCCCTATTGTGAGAGTGATACGAAGGGATGGAATTTGAATTTCCAAGGGAAGAACAGCCTCGCATCCATACACTAATAAGTACAGAGTCGCCCCAGTAGGCATGCGACTGTAGTACGATAGGCCCAAAGGGCTTTGCCAAGTTTATCATCCCATTCTCGCTTGTTGGTTCTCACAAGCTTTGACAAAATCTTTATGATTGTCTTGTTAAATGCCTCAGCCAATCCATTTGTCATGGGATTGTATGTCGTCGATGAGACATCTTCAATTCTGAACTTTCTGCAAAATTTGATGAAGGCGTTGCTCACAAACTGAGGACTGTTGTCATGTACAATTCATCTCGGAACTCTATATCGATAGATGATATGGTGTTTGATGAACTTGACGATGTTGCTAGTCTTTACTTCTTTTAGCGAAACTGCTTCAACCCACTTTGAGAAATAATCGATGATTGCCAAAATAAAACAATCACCTTTTACTGATGGTGGTAAAATAGGACCAACGATGTCCATCTCCCATGTCTTGAATGGCCATGAAGTAGCCGATGGATGTAGGTACTCCGAGGGTTGGTACATATAATTTGCGTGTATTTGACACACGTGGCACCGTTGGGTGTAGTCAACCGCAACCCATCCTTAACCATGATTGGCCAATAATACCCCATTCTTCTGAGACGATCGTAAAGCTTGGGACCGGGCTGATATGTACCACAAGTTCTATCGTGGGCTTCTATGAGAGCCTCTTTCGCCTCTTTTGTTGAGAGGCATTGAAGTAGTAACCCATCGTACGTGCGATAATATAACGTCTGGGTAGTTGAGTTGTAATAGAATCTCAGTGCCCTTCGTCGAACTGAGTCCTTTTCTTTTATGTCTTGTGGCAAAATTCCATGCATGACGTAGTCGATGATGGGAAACCGCCAATCTCGAGTTTGAGTTTAATTTTGGTCGTGTGCACCTCTTTGATATCCGAAGCGTACTTTGGTACAAAAAGTTGATGAGTTATGATGGTGACCCATTGTTCTATGTCGGGAGGTTGTGCTAAAGATACTGCTAATGCCGCCAGCGCATTCGCATATACGTTCTGGAGACGCGAGATGTATTCGATGAAGAATTCTTTGAACGAAGCTGCCATCTTGGTGGACACTTTGTGGTACGGTATCAAATCTTGATTCCTGACTTTGTACTCTCCTCGAACTTGGTTAACTATTAGCTGGGAATCACCAAAAGCTTCAAGATATTCAACCCCCAGTTCTTTGGCGAAACTGAGTCCAATAAGCAGCGTGTTGTATTTTGTAACGTTGTTGGAGTATTTTCCTATTAATGAGTAGGCTCGGGGCATCACATGCTTCTCCGGGGAAACTAGGACGATTCTGATCCCTGCGGAGATTCTAGAATTACCGGGAGTGTTTGCCGTATTGGTTGCTCGGGAAGCGCCATCGAAATATAATTACCACACATGTTGATGGGAAGTAACGTTGACTTCGTGGGTTTCATCCGGCAAATCTTCATACAGTTCGGCTACATCCGTTGTAGGGTTAGCTGCTAAAAGATCACAGATCGTCTGTCCTTTGACCGACTTCTGCTGTTTGAAGTGCAGATGTATTGGGATAGGAGTAGGGCCTATTTTTATAATCTCCAATTCATAGAGGCAGGTTGCGACATGAATATTTAGACTGGGTTAACATTAGAAATGACATAGATTGTCTGTCCAACGAGATAGTGTCACATCTTTTGGATGGCAAACACCAAAACAAAGCATTCTTTCTCGATCATTGGATAACGAGATTCAGCACTTACCAAAGTTTGACTTAAGTAATAGATAGCTTGTTCGTGACCGTTGTCATCATCTTGTGCGAGCAAAGCACTTAATGAGTGGTTCATCGCCTTAATTTAGATCAAGAACGGTTTATCCAATTGCGGTGCTACGAGAACAGGAGGATTCGCCAGATATGCTTTGATATCCTCGAATGCCTTTTGACAAGCGTCATCCCAGATGAATGACACACCCTTCTTGGTGAGCTTGGAAAACAATTGGTATTTCCCAGATAGATTCGAGATGAACCGATGAATATAGGCCAATCGCCCTTACAATCCTCTGAGTTCTTTAAGGTTTCTTGGAGGTTGCAACTCATTTATTACTTTCAATTGTCGGGGTCAATGCGGATACCCTTCGTAGTGATGACGAATCCCAAAAACTTACTACAGTACATTCCGAGGAAAGACTTGGTGGGATTCATCTTTAACTGGTGAGTTCGCATGAGATCGAACATCATCCTCAAATCTTTGATATGGTCATCTTTGTTATAGCTTTTCACAACTAGGTCATCGACATAGCATTCAACGGTCTCAGGAGATGTTCCTAGAAAATCTTTGACATCGCTCGTTGATAGGTGGTGCCTACGTTCTTTAATCCGAAAGGCATAACCATATAGCAGAAGACACCGAGAGAAGTTCTGAATGTAGTGTGTTTTTTGTCATCTGGGTACATCTTGATTTGATTGTAACCCTAAAATCCTTCCATGAAGGACATTCTCTCAAATCCGTAGGTGTTATCGATAATAACATCCATGATTGGAAGAAGGAAATCGCCTTTTGGGTAAGCCGTGTTTAAGTCTCTGAAGTCGATACAGATCCTGATTTTCCTGTTCTTTTTAAGGACTGGTACGATATTTGCTAGCCAATCGGGATATTATTCTTCTCTAATAAAGCCAGAGTCAATCAATTTCTTGACTTCTGCCTCTATTGCCTCCATAATTTGAGGACAAAACCGTCTCTACGCCTGTTTTACGGGTTTAGCATCCGATTTAATGTTGAGGCGGTGCATCGCTACATTTGGGTCAAGTCCGGGCATATCCTCATAATTCCAAGTGAAGACGTCTATGTATTCCCTAATGAGGGCAATCAACTCTTCTTTCTCATCTGGTGGAAGGCTATCACTGACGAATATGTGTTTCGGATTCTCTTTGTCTCCCATGTTCACCTGGACCACTTTGTCTTCGGTGGGTGGTTCTCTTTGCTCGAACCGATCCCCGTACTGAATATTCAGATGATGAATCCACGGGTCTTTCCAAGTGGGCAATTGATCATCTTTCTCTATTGTGGTAGGATCGATCGTGGCCATATTCGACATCAAGCTTTTGATCATCTTTCCAAGGCTAACATTGGAATCCCTATCGGAAGAATCGGATGAGTATTCATCCTTATTTGATAATTGATTGAGGACTTGCCAACAACATTCTTCATCGGATGAAGAAGCGTAGCCTAGGACCCTTTTATAGCTATAGTAATTGTTGGGTTTTCCTTTTGGTACATAGGCCAGACGAGGTGGAATTCGTGGGCCTCGACCAAAACAAAGACCTTCTTGAAGTGTAAAATTATATCCCCATTTCTTCATCAAGTTTCACGATTGTTGACTATATTTGGAAAGACGAGGTTCGGGTTTCTCTTCATCACTATCTTCCTCCAAAAATAGGTTTGACAGTGGAAACGTCTCCCCTTTGCTGAAAACCAACTCTCTTCCACCCCCTGCCTTACGGCAGAGAAGAACGTGTTGTTCCAAATGAGCCTTGGACATGCTTCGTCATCAAACAAGATGACCGAAGTAGCATGTGTATGTCAGGGTTCTCATACAGGCCGTGCATTACACTATCAAGATACGACGAATACTCTAAATCATCATTTATTACTTCCTTGGCAAGTTGCCAATTACAACTATCGTCTGACGATTCACCATCGTCAGGGCTGATTACAAAGGGTATAATATCATTTACTACAATACCGCCATTGTAATCAAGCCCAGCTTTGGTATCAGCTTCCTTTCCACTGTCCGTGCCTTGGGCCGATGATTTAGTATCGGATTAAGCACCGTAATGAAGGGAGTCATTAAAGTAGTTTTCTAACCCCTTAAACGGTTGCTTATCAGCGACCACCATCTTCACCTCATTATCAGTATCTACATATTTTAAATATTGATGAAGAGTGGAGGGAACTATAAGATTAGTATGGATCCAGGGTCGACCCAGTAGTAAGTTATAGGAGGTTTCAGCAACGATCACGTAGCACGTGACTTCGGATTTTAAATCCCCAAGTTGTCATTTTATCCATATTTTGCCCAATGGTCTGGACCCAATGGTATTGAATCCATAGATGATGGTGACTGTTTAAAATAACCTGCTTGCAGGGATCCTAAGATTGTACATCAGTCAGAGTGGCATGATGCTGACAGCGGAACTCGGATCAACCTGGATCCGGTTGACAACACTAGAGCCTATGTATCCGGTGAAGTATAAAGGCCTATCGTGTTTTGAGTTTCTGACTTGCATATCATCTTTAGTGAATGTTATGCAAGGGAAATGCTTGGCCGTCAAATCGTAGTGTTGAATTGGTGATTCCGGATCTTTGGGAACTGGTTTGATGTGAGTGAGGAATACGTCGGCATCAGCCAGGGATTCTTACAAGGCTTCCCTCGTATCTTTAGAGAGGCGCAACAATTCATACAGGGTTATTCTCGCTAGGATGTTAGCTAACTGAGTCATAACATCGAAGCAATATGGTATGCTCAAACTCCCCGGTTTATCTCTTCCAATCGGACGATTGAATCGAGCCTGCTTCGGATTTTGAACCTCCTGAGTGTTGGGGTTCTTTTCCTTTCTACTTATTAGTTGGCTACTGCTGGGACTTTGCTGCAGGTGTAGGGGGAGTCGTAGCCACCCCCAGCTCCGCCAATGTTTTAGCATTTGGGTCAGAGGCGTCAGGATACTTATAGTGGTATTCGTTCCTGCCCCTGGTAGCGAAAACTTCTTGTTCATCTTCGGAAAGTGATAAAGTGGGGATTACTTCATCATCTTTCTCAGGAATTGATGTAGCGGGACAACTGGATTTATCCCTACTTTTGGACTTCTCCTTAGATGAAGAGCTTGCCCATTGCTCATCATCGAGCAAATCTGGGTGGACCCAAAGAATTTCGCCATTAGGAGTCATGTGCTACACAAGTCCCTTCTGGTGTTGTCTGTGATGATCATCGTTAATAGTTTTCACCTTCACCTTTGAGATCGCCTCTATTTGAAACCATGATAAAGGGACCGAGTTAAACCTGATAGAAACCACATTTGCGCCCACTTTCTTTTCCTTAGGCTGCTTTGGAGTGATAATACCCACATCGATTAGGACTTGAATTTTATCTTTGAGAGCGTAGCACGTCTTTGTGGGGTAGCTTAATTTTGTCGTTCTCCAACAAGTATTTGAAGATATCAGGCACCTCATCTACTTTGAAAGAATATTCCTTCGGGAACTTCGGTTCAGAAGTCTTCTGCTACCTTGGAGACCGTTGTTTCCATTGAGGCATTTGCTGCTTTGGCACTTATTGTTGCGGCTGCTGTTGGGTTTGCAATTGGAATGTCTGATTTGCAACCACTGCATTTTCCTATGCCTTTCCTTTACCACGGGGCGTGAAGTTCTGTTTTGGGGCGTTATTTGTCGGTTGACTCCTTTCAGCTTTCTTCCTCCTGATAAAGCGTTCGGCTTGCTCCCCACGCACTTTCAATTATTTCCATGTTTTGGATGGTGTCATGCCCATTACCTCTAAATGTCCAAAGAGAGGTTGTTATGGTACGTTTGGAGAATGAATTACTCCGTGACCGGATCTCGGTAGTTCATAGCCTTATTCCGAAAGCGTTTGACAAAGTTCTTAACCAGTTCCCCATCTTTATGCTTCTCATCAAAAAGTATCCCAATTGACACTTCAGTGTTATCGTCGAAAAAGTTGGTAAGAAACATGCTCTCCATATCATCCCAGCTATTGATACTTCTTGGCTTAAGATGGCGGTACCAATCGAAAGCAGCTACACGAAGGGTTCCTACAAATGATCGTACCATCAGGGGTTCATTGCCTAAAATGACCCCTAGATGAGACTTGAAGTAAATCAGGTATTAAGTGGGCGACCCCTTCCATCGAACAGCGTGAAGTTAATTAGGTTGAACTTTGTCGGGTACGGAATTGATTCCCACTCCTTTGGATAAGGGCGCGGAATACCAGTCTTCTTTATCTCTTGAGTAGACATTAATGCATTGATTTTGCTCTCTAAGTCTCTCATCTTCTTATCCTCACTTGTATCTTTCTTTGAACGTTCTTAGGTAGAAGTGACGTAGTCTTCCTTCGTGTTATTATCATTCGAGGGACCATCCCCAGCATTGTTTTCAACGAAAGGGGTATTCATATTGATATTCTCTTTCGCTTCCCAATCACTATCAACTTGGTTGGGATTATTGCAACGGCTAGACTCTCCTTGTTGATTTGTCAGTGCTACAATTTGTTGGTTGTGCATATCCCTCATTTCTTACATAGACATTTCCATTTCAAATTTAAAACTCTCTTTCTGCTTAGCTAGAGCGTCCTCAAGAATTTTAGCCATTTGCGCAGCATTGATCATAAATGACTCATAGGACTATCCTACGCTTGATTCTATATCATCGGAAGCCATTACAGAACAAGCATCTGATGTTTCATCATCTGAGGGTAGTCCCTGTTGCATTCTTTGGTAATCCCTTTGTCTAATGGTTCCTGATCGCAATCGGGTCATACATTGGGATACTGCTAAGAACTGGTCTGGACTAAAATATCGTGTCGCCTTCTCTTTACTAGTCATATTGACGGACACTACTAGAAATTCATCGTCTTGAACAACCGACCTTCTTTTACGGAAATGCCTCGGCTTGGATCTTGACGTTTCAGTAGAAAGTCTTTCAAATATTAAGACCCTCTGTGAAGCGGTCTTGGAGCAGCTACACTCTGATAATACTATCCTGATGAGCTTGGTACACGAACAGTGGGAATCCATTTCTCGTGTACTTCTCTTTTGAGATATGCGTGTACTCTTAGCCCGATAGTACAACTCATCGATAGGATTACTGGAGCAACCTATCGTATGGAGGTAGGATTTTCCAAATCTAACGTCATCGTCTTCTGACAAACACGCTTCTCTTTCTTCATTGGTGTTCTCAAGAGTCACTCGTTCAGAACCACGCCTTTGTGAGCGCGAGGCCCTAACGGGCTCTTGGACTTCAACTCGCAATCCAAGGTGAACGGCTACAGGTACTTTCTCAACATGAGAGTCCTTTGACTTGTTGGGGGGACGCGTATGACCCCCAGTCTGACGAGTAGTTTGGGGTTCACTTGCTGGACCCAAGCGTTCTCTAATTAGAGTTTTGCCTCGGTCTTCGTGCAAATGACCGAGATGATCAGTAATCTTCATTTTGAATCTAGATAAGTCCACACTGTTATGAAGATCCAAGGGAGGTGTGGAATTTGTTAGGACAGGAATAAGGGCCGTCAGAGACTCGAAAACGATCGTAGGAAGTGAAACGGGAGCAAAACAGGCCTTGGTGGCTCAGGAGGTGGCGCGAGCCACCATTTGGTGACTCGGCCTTGGCCGAGCTAGTAAGTGGTGACTCGGCTTAGGCCGAGTTAGTAGATGGTGGCTCGACCTTGGTCGAGCTAGTAAAAGGGGGCTCTACCCTGGCCGATCCAGTACATGGCAAATTCTCTTTTCCACCGATTTCGGGGGTTTTTTTGCCCTTTTTTCTCCATACTTTGTGTAGTTTTGGTGCTTTTTAGGCCACCTCTTCTTTTTGCAGTTTCTTGGCTTTCTACATAAGGATTCTAGCATGCGCAAGCAATGTGTGGTGTTTCTGAATGTGTTCCTTAAGGGTTGAACGGGTCCTTTTGACGCAGACCCACTCATCCGTTGCTAGTTTGGAGGATAAGGTATTCACTCACTGTTGTGACGATTGGCGCCTCCTAAACTTTAAATTCGCCTCATAACAGATCCCGTCAACTAGCTCCAAAGCCTTGGCGAGTTAGTGTGCGAGGCGATGACGTTGCCTTTGACATGCTCTCTTTGATAGAATTGGCGCCCCTTCTGCAATAAGCTCCTTGACCAAGGAGGGTTTCAAATCTAAAAATTCAACTTCTTCAGGCATCATAGGAGCATTGGGAGATGCAACTGCAGTAGTGATAGGGCAGAGATTATCATCTTGGATCTTCAGATCTGAAGACCAGCGAACTTTCCTTGTGGAAGAGATCTTCTTGCTCTTTTGAGGGGAAGATCGTCTAGAGGAGGAAGACATATACTCCTCTTACTTTTGTTGGTCGAACTCGTATTCGACCTCTTCGTCAACTGGGATGAGGATCCTTGGTTGTGACACTATAGCCTTCACAGAAAGGCCGTTGGCTCCCACTGTGGTCACTAGTTTGTTTTCGTCAAAAGTTGAATTTTTCATTGTCGTCAAACCTGTTACACCGTTTATCAATTACAAGTTCAAGTTGATCTTTTTATAAGATCTTCTTACAATAAGAAAAGTGAAGATTACAACTTTATGAAACAAAACACAGCAGTAGTTTATCTCCTGTTGCTTTGTGTGGGATCTTTGCTTGTGCCGGGGACACGTTAGTCCGTGGACCGCCGCGGATCAGATCCGGTTAACAAGTGTAATTATGCTCTTGCTTCACGAAGGAAACAATCGCTGCAGCGATAATCACGACCAAGCGAGATTGTGGCTCTTTTTGAGATCAAAACTAGGTTTGATCCAGAGGAAAGAGGGGGGGGGGGGGCCAAATCTTTCGAAGGCTTTTTCGGATTTTCTTTACGAAAAAGTTCGCCAAGATATGAGAATTCTCCTCTGAAATTTATAGTTTACTGCTCAATTTGACAGCACCTCGCCCTCAGATTTCAGATCCCCTCATATAAAGACCCTGGGATTCTATTTATAGGCTTTTGTCACCATGTTTTCTGAAAAGATGAAGTGTTTTGACAACATCTATAGTTGATAACCGTTCAGGCACACTTAAGGATAGCTTCAGAATAGTTGGGGAGGTCGTGAGATGAAAGAATTCTAATAAAATATCAAAATCCACGCTTTAGGAAGTTTTGGGAGGCCAAATACGTCGTGGTGGTCATAGCTGTGTGAACCACCATTTGGTGACTCGTACAGGTGAGATTCACCATTTGGTGACTCGCATGCGTGCGAGTCACCATTTGGTGGCTCGCACTCATGCAAGCCTCCTAGCCTGCTGTTGTGTCTTCTTGACCCTTTTGGCTATTTGTATCTCCTTCGGTTTGCTTGCTTTGCCCCTTTATGCATGTTTCGTCACTTTGTTGACTTATGCGCTTTACTGATTCGCTTTACTGATTCGGTTCATGTGTTTTACCGGTGTCAGATAATCTTTTTTGACTCGAGTAATGATGTTCATCATGTTCTCTTTGTCTTGAGCTGTGTGTGGGAACCCATAGGCAATTTTTGATGCCTACACATATAATACACTTGTTCGTTGCTTTTCAATGGTCTTGTACTTTTAGCGAATGGGAACACCATAACATGGGGGCCCTATCTCCAATGTCTCTAGCCGGTAGAAGCCAGTTATGTCTTAAAGATGATTCATGAGTGAACTTGCGGGAATCACCCAGGATTTAGAATGCTAGCACAGAAGGAAATGCAGCGAGGCTACTATTGGCCCATGATCCTAGTTGAGTACAAGAGACTCGTCTCTCGATGCAAGACCTGCCAGTTCTTCTCAAGTATACCACAAGCTTCGGTAGATGAACTATTTCTTCTCATACGCCTGATTCATTTTGCTTAATGGGGATTGGACTTATTGGGACCTCCCCTAATAGCTTTAGGGCAATAGAAGTTTTTGATTGTTTCCATTGACTATTTCACAAAATAGATAGAAGCTGAGCCTCTGGCCAAAATCAGCAAAAGCAACCCCACCAATTTTATGTGGAAATTCATTGTCTATGAATTTGTGGTCCCCACTTCTTTTGTCATAGATAATGGTACTCAATTTCACAGCAAAGACCTCTATAGTTTTTGTGAAGAATGGAAGATCCAACTCAAATTCACTTTGGCTACACACCCAAAATGCAACGGGCTTGTAGAAGCTACAAACAAGTGCATACTTTAGGCTTTGAAGAAAAAAGTAGACAAGGCTATTAGGAAATTGGGTTGAAGAGATCCCTGGGATTTTGTGGTCGTATCGAACCACTCATAAAAACTCCACAAGGAAAATCTCATTCAAGCTAGCATATGGAGCCGAAGCGGTCGTCCCAATAAAGTTGGTCTGCCAACCATCCGACTACAACATTTTGACAAAGAGGCATACTCAACACTACGAGTTGGAATTGACCTTATTGATGAAGTTCGAGAAGGCTCACTTAGATCACAGGTTACCAAAAAACATCACATCGCCCAACACTATAACAGCAACCAACAGCACATCGTCCGACACTACAGCAGCAATGTACGACCTCAAAGATTTCGTCTTAGCTTGAAATCGAGGCCCACATTCACATGGGTTGGGGAGTGATTGGGAATTAGAATAAGTGGATGGGAATAAGACACCTCACTACCAAGCATACCCATTTCTATATATATATATATATATAGAGAGAGAGAGAAATGGAGAAACTTGGAGAGCGCTGGCCAGCCACTCCCCAGCAGTGCGCTGCGAGGGCTTTGTTCTTAAAAGAGGCCAGCGATTTCTCGGCTCAAACAAAAGCGCCTCTTCTCACTCTCTCTCAAAACTGGCCAGGCGAATCTCACCCCAACAATGTAACTCCCTCCAAAACCCCCAAATCACCCCCAAACGTCGCCGATCCCGACGTCCGCCCGGATCCCAACTACTCCCGACACGGCAGCTTCCGAATCCTCCCAACGCCGCTGATCCCGACTCCCGCCGACCCGCTCCTCCACGGCACTGTCGACGCCAGTTCGACGCTCACCGACCGATCGACTCCTCCACGATACCGCGACGCCCCGCCTCAACTCCGCGGCGACCATCTCGAGATCCCCCTGCCTCCGCATCCAGCAATTCGACACCAGTTGCACATTTGCGCGCCCCTACGTCTCCGGCCGACCCACCCCAGCCCTCGACTACGGCCCGCACATCTCCTCTTCCCCTGTGAAATCCCCCAACCCTGCTGTCAGATCTCGATCTCCCTCGAGCTCTCTCTCGAGATCCACCGCTCCGCCAACATCCCCCAACTCCGACGAAGCTAAATTGTTGAGTATGTCTGGACTTGTTCCCATTTAACTTTTTGTTTGCTTTTCGCTTCCGTATTCCACTCCTGCATCACATGTTAGCATTAAATTGTTGAGTTCAGGGTAATTTAATGCATGGTTCAAGCATGTTGAGAATATTTGATTTTACTTGAGAGAAGCTAAAACAAAAAAAACCGTACAGATGGCTAAATGATCAAGCAGGACCTTTTGATTTGAAATCTACATGTACAAATGACTAACAAAGGTATCAGTTTGGTATTTCTCAGCATGAGCTTTGCTGAGAGCTATCATTGAGCAACACACTATCTATGAACAGCAATCTTTTTTTCTTATTTTCTTTTCTAATTTATCTCAAGGGAAAGCAAGCATTGCGTGTGAACTTCTTTCCAATTATTTTGTACACATGGAATTTTCTTTCTTTTTTGCTTCCTTTCCACTGTTTGATTTCCCTCTCGCTCATCTTTCCAATGGAGTCATTCAATCCATCCTCTAGCTACAAATGTTGAGAATATTTGATTTTAATTTATTTATTGACAGTTTATTGATTTTAATACATTCTGGATACTTCTGAAGTTAGTTTGGTTAAAAATTGGAATACTTGTGGCACAGGTTGTTGGAGCACAGGTTGATGGGTCATACTTGTGGAACAGGTTGCTAGATATTTTCGTTAATACTTAATGGATGTCATCAAGGCGTTGGAGAATATGCAAACAGCCTACATGGACTTGATTTTTGTTGTTGTTGTTCTTGTTACTATTTTATGGAGACTTGTATGTGGCTGTCAAATGGTACCTGTGGATTTTTCTCATCATGAACTTGTTACTATTTTATGGAGACTTGTATGTGGCTGTCAAATGGTACCTGTGGATTTTTCTCATCATGAATATTCTCATCTTGTATATAATGCAAACAGCCTATATGGATATTCTCATCTTGTTACCATTTTATGCAAACAACCTTCTGCTCATTAATGGCTTGGGATCTGTTAATGCTCCTTTGACTCTTACTTCATTTGTCTAGGTCTCTGATGATAAATATTGCTTACATGCAAGTTTTGTGGGGTCTTTGTATCATAAGTACCTGTGGATTTTTCTCATCATGAACTTTGACATATTATAAGTTTTCACCAGGAACCGAAGATCTAAGCTGTGGTGGAGCTATTACATTGTAAACATCCAAAAACTAATATTGTAAACATTCAACACATAACTTACAAATCATATCACATGTTTTTTACAACGAAGAAGCCAACAAATATTACAACGATACATGCTATAAACAGTAATATTGTAAACACTAAACCTAACGCAAAAGCATAGATGAGGGTAATATCAGTTGGACGTTGAACTGGTGTCTGGACAGACATTGAGCTTGACGCTAAATCACGATAGATGATGTGCTTCTCCCATTCAATCAAAGCTTCTTCGTACGTTGCATACCCTTTGTAGGAAGCATTTGGAAATTTATCAACTTGAGATATACATTCCTCCCAATTATCAAATATGCCACATCTTCAACCTCTCTTCACGATATAAAACCTCTTTCTTGCCATGAATAACCTGAAATACATAGAGTTCAACAAGCTCGAATCAGCCTATTAACAAAAAACAGCCACGAGAGCTCAACAAGCTCGAATCAGCTAATGAGACCAAAAAACAGGCCAAAAAAATCTCTCTATGTGGACCTTGAAACAATAAGGGAATGCAAACCAGTTAATCGTGAAAAATTCTCTCTATATGGTAAAGACACCTGTCCAAGACGATACAGATATCAGATGTTTGTATGAAGAAGTGCTCGAAAATATGCACTCCAAAGTATCTAGTGCACGATTATTGCTGTTACTTATATTTTTCATCTTTAGTTACTATGGCTGTGCTGTTTCTTAGGATTCCCTTTTTACTGTAATATTAGCTTGTACCCCTTTCCTTTTCGGGGAGGACTTTACACTTGGTTTCTTGTATTGTTTTATTAATTTCTCCATAAAAAGAAAGAAGAAAACAAGAAAAACTAGAATATATTTTACTTTATTCAGTAGCAAGTAATAGCAATCTGGTATAGGGGCAACATATGCATAGCTTACGAGCAGAAATGTCAACACAAATTATGAACAAATACATGTAGAAATATATAAGCAAAGAAGGATTTTGGTGCATTTGATTCCCTACCTTCAATAGACTCGAATTACTCGACTTCTCGTTTGATTGCATATCAGTCCGTTGTCTCTTCTTCATGACAATGTTGTGAACCTTATCCAGTTTCACTATAGAATTTTGCAGTAATTCTGACCTCTCTCTAGTAAAAGACAAGCCCATTAAGCAAATAGATTTAAAAACATTAGGCATGCTAAGCTGCGAAAACAGAAAATCTTTCAGGTTTACGACTTACTCTGCCCTCGAATGATTCTCGTCGATGCATCTTCTGAATCGTTTAAGCTCATCCCAGGATACAGGGGGTAGGGGCTTTGATTGCAAGGATCCAAATGGATAGTTCTCAACAGAAATTCCAAGAACTCTCCTCAACTCCCCCGATCGAACGTTCCTCAGCCCATTAATGGGGAAAGGCTCTAGTGACTTATACTGATAAATTGGAATAGTTTCGGCATTTCTTGATCCTATTTGCCCAGAAACCATCATTCGATTCTCTATACTCTCACGAGAACTCCCAGACCTATCCAAATTCGAGGTAGAGTAATTTCCCCGCTGCCCATTTGGATGGACAGAAGCAAAGCTTATTCCATTGAGACTGCTCTTGGGGTGTCGTGGAGGAGTCGGGGCTGGTCTTGGAGGCGAGACTCCTGGGTCGTGGCAGTCGGGGCCTGGCGGCGTCGGCGGGAGACTAGGGCGTGCGAGGCAGGATGTCGAACTGGTGTGGAATTGCTGATGGCGGACGGGGGGATCTCGAGATCGGTGCCGAGTTTGAGGCGGTGGCGCTCGCGGTGTCGGTGGAGGAGTCCGCGATCGGTCGGTGAGTCGCAACTGGCGTCGACAGATTGCCGTGGAGGAGTCGGGTCGGTGCGGGACGTTCGGGCCTATCAGCGGCGTTTGGGGGCATTTCGTGCGAGGTATTGAGGTCGGCGGGAGTCGGGATCGGCGCGCGCTTGGGGGGATTGTGGCGGTTTTGGAGGGCAGTTCCAATTTGGGGTGAAGATCGCATCTGGCGCAGTTTGACGGAGAGAGAGAGTAGAGCGCTTTGTTGTAGCGGGAGACGAAACATCGCTTTTTTTTCAGAAATAGCCCTCGCAGCGCAACACTGGGAGAGCGCTGGCCAGAGCTTCTCCCAGTTTTCTCATATCTATATTAATATATAATATAGTATATATTATATATCATATTATATATATATATATAATATTATATATATATATATATACGACACACACACACACACTATACCTGTCGTACGTGTGTGCGTGTGCCAACTGTGTGTATCCCTTCTCTTTCAAAAGGTTTTACTTGTACTTGTTTCCAAAAACTAATAGGCTCTCACAGCATTGAGGCGACTTTTGACATTTTCTTCGTTCTCCGGCAATTTTTTCAATAATGCGCTTCTTCTGGCTAAGCGTTCGTCCGCTCCGTAATGAGGCAAGGATCAGCTTGTTGCAGAAATTCTGCTCCAAAATGCACTTAATGGAGCTTGAGACATACTTCGATCTCTTTGACATTCCCCTAGCATTGACATTATCGGTGCTAGAGAGGAATTAGGCAGTGTATGATCATGACGATGTTGTTGCTCCAGTGTATATCAGACAGTTAGAGTATGGCCTTCACCTCCCGCTTCATTTGTTTCTCTACCATACATTCGAGGCTCTGGGGGTCTCATCTTCTCAAATCAAGCCAAACTCCATTTCCACACTAGTGGGGCTCATAATTATTTACCACCGAGTGGGAGATGAACCTACTCTTTAGATTCTCGGTCACCTTCTCAGCGTCAAGGTCAGGAAGAATGAAAGCCACTATTATTTCCAGAACTTGGGCAGCTTCAAGGTCATCTCGAACCCTCTCGAGTCGAACAAGGACTGGAAGTAGAGGTTCATCTGGGTTTTTAGGGCAGACCTGATTCTAGCTCGTTTGGCTTGGCTCAAGATCAAGAAGGATGTTTTAAGATCAGGCTTGCTCTCGATCCAGGAGAAGCACATGCTCAAAAAGATTCGGGCTTACGTTGGGTCCTATAGAAATGAGAATCTATTTGACCCTTTGATCTTGCGAGTGGTCAGCATCTCTAGAACCCTATCGACCAAAGGAGACAAGGCCCAAGTGACGATACTAGCATTGCCACTAATGGAGCCTGAGGTAGCTCAAGCGGGGACCCTAGTCAGGCCTCAGAAGTGCCTATGGTCCAACATGGCCCCAAAAGAGGCCGAGGAGGTTGCAACAAATGTTGCTGGGTTGTAGCTTAGTTTGCTAGGCTGAGTTCCTCTACCGCTAAGGCTAAGAGGTTTGAGAAGAAAAGGAGGAGGCTAAGGAAAGTGGGCATATAACGCCTCTCTGGGTGTAAAGGAGGGGATGCAATAATGGTGGCTAAACCTGCTTCTGTCAAAGAAGCTAATGAAGACGAAATCTCTGCGGCTCCCCTCCTAAAGGCCCCTCTGGTCGAGTCGACCGAGGTCATCATGATCGACGAGGAGTCCTTTATACGAGCTAAGAGGGATGAAGTGGTAGCAGCTGAGCTTGTGGGGGTCCAGAATTAGACCAAGGAGGAGACAACCCCTGTATTGCTAGTTGAGTTGGCTCATTGACAGGGCAAGGAGCTAACTGCTGAAGAACTAGTAGCAAAGGAAGCACCCCTACTCAAGGATCTGGATGGCCCTTCCCACATAGTATCAACGAGCTCAAACCAGACGTGTGGGGGGAGTTGAAGATGATGTTGACGGGGTTGTACAAGATTAGCCCTCGATATGACAAGGAGCTACCAAAGGAGCACCGATTCATCCCCAAGTCATATCTCGATGCAAGGAGGTCAGTCTTGGAATCCAAGATTGCTCACGGTAAAGCTTTGGAGCAATTCTACCCGCCCAGAGATGACAATATACTCTAAACCATGCTAAACTATAGTCTTCACTAAGACGTCAAAGGTCATTTGCTACGAGGGACCCTGGTCGAGCAGTAGTTGTTTGCTTAGTTCGAGCATGAGTGAGGCTCCACTCCCTCCAAGCTCCATGAAGAGTTGAAGATTGAGAAGATGGCTGCGAAGGAGGATGAGCTAGTGGCCAAGAGGAGGAGCAAGGGCAAATGGTACCAAGAGCTAGAGATGCAGGACGACATGGTTAAGGGCCTAAAAGGGTCAATTAGCAAGAAGTCATCCCAAATCAGCAAGCTTCAGGAAGACCTCGGTCATCTCAAGCATTCCTCTACAAATATACATACATATATATACATATATATATATATATATATATATATAATATAATATATATATATATAATATATATATATATATAATAAACATTCCTCTTCGTGCTTGACTGGAAAGGCAAACGTGTTGATACTCCCTTTTGCGAGGACTGACTCTCCACAAAGTCTACCGCAATCATTTGCCAGAACGCCGTTAACGCAGCCGACTCGAAAGACAATTACTTCTGTTCTCCGGCAAGTAAGGACATGATTCTAACTCGAGCTTATCCTCTCTGACAAGCATGTCATATCGCATCAATGCTTATCAAGGCATCAATCATGCATCTGCTCAGCCGACTGTCTTCAATGACTTTATTTGTCCATGTTGTGCTTCGGCTCAACAACGTATATACTCGTCAGTGCCAATCACGACTAGTCGCCCAGCACGACACCCTGTAAAGCAAGTGTTGAGGAGCAACCGTCAGCAACACGCTTCTTCCCATCATCCTGTGCTCGGACCATGAATAACAGTTCTAAACCCACTCATCCCCACAGGCATGACATAAAAGGTACTTATTTACCTTACAAGAGAGGAAATCTGATTTCCACTTTAAACGCTTAAGCAATCGCACTATGACCAAGAAGTCTCAGTTTTTATTGACGCCGTTACTTATACTCAAGTTTACGCCAAACTGCCTTGATCGTCGGAGGTGACCTGAGGGAATCCAAGCCCTATCCTTCACAAGTCTTTCCCTATGCAGGAGAAGAAAAAGATCAATTTCAAAAGAACTAAGAAACGTACGGAGAAAGGAGGCCGCCCGCTTCATCAATTCTCCTCCAACTTCATTCCACGCGAGGACTCAAGAGACCGATCTGCCAATCGCGCAACCTATCCTCCTCTGGATATGATTGAATGTTTAATCCTAGTCATTATGTTTGGCACACCTGTGGGGGAATCTTTATTTTTTTGAGAAACATGGTTAAGTCTAAACAAGGGTACTGATTAGGCCTCACCCTGTAGAACGATATCGCAGGCTACGCTACTCCAAGCCAGCTCGAGAAACAGATTCGGAACAGATCTCTTTAATCTTTTCCATAGAGCAATTACTGCTTCTCGTAGCACGAGCATTCTCAGTCAGCTTCCCAAGAGCAATGAGGAACTACGCTCAGCTCTCCACAACCATTCTAAGGATAAGGTGGTCCCGGAGACTCATTCTCAACTAGACGGCGACCAGCGAGTAGTCGAGCCTCAGACTCTCATGCTGCTGCACTAATCGCCTAGCTGGAGGGATTTGCCAAGCACAAAGAGGAGCAAGCGACCCCGACACCTCATCAGTTGACTCCGCTGACATCTCCTGCCATCATTAAGGAGCTTTAACTACTAAGTGAGAATTCTACACATGCAACCTTGCATAGCAACTAAGGGATGTGGTCTCTAAGACTTCCTCATCACACGATGCCTACCAGGCCCCCTCAACTACCATAAAAGGGCCTCTGGATATGATAGATCTGATACAGACTGATCGCAAGCATCAATCGGGCCGGTAAACCCTCTTCAGAAACCTTATGAATGCCCCATGTAAGAAGTTTCAACGATAGCTCACATAGAGAAGCTACAAAGGGTGAGGAGACCCCTCCGAAGCATGTTTAGAATTACTATGATGTGATGAGCATTACTCTAAGCATCCGAAGCAAGTATATTTTGATGCTTCCGCATCACTCTTATTGGGGAGTGCCAAGCTTTGGTGGAGCACTCTTGAGCAAGAAGTCCATTAGCAGCATTCTAAAGCTCAGCCAAAGTTCATCCATCACTTCTGGCAGCACCAAGCAGAAGCTACCAACTCGATGGTTAATATCAGATAAGGCAAGGGGCCGAAGAGAGGCCTTCGAGACTACTTCAAAAGTTTCAGGCTAAGAGAAGTTTAGAGGCTTAGGCCCTCGATATGCACAAGGAGCTACTGACGGGCCACCGATTCATCCCAAGTCAAAGCTGCGATGCAAGGAGGTCACGTCCTCAGAATCAAGATTGCTACGACGGGTATTAAGTTTTGCGAGAATTTGATTGGCCTTCTTGGTTTTGATTGATGATTTAACAAACACTTTACCACTATGTTGATTTGTCTGTCTTTGTGTTTTGTATTTATTGTAGACAAACAACAGGTAGTTGGGAGGATGATTGGAATTGGCGGCTTCAACGATCATATCCAAAGGAAGGTTGGCGATATGTCGGTGAAGCCTTGCAAATTCAGTTAAAAGATCAAGTTAAGGCTTCATCCGGCATGATAGTTAGCCAAGTGAGTTCAACATGACAGATCAAGCTACAAGCTTTGGGTATATTTAGTATAGGTTTTATATTTGGTGTGTTATATACATCTAAGCTCAATATTATATTCACACACATATTTCATTAGTTTCTTAGTATATATATATATATATTTATATACATATACAATCTGGTTTTAGTTTTATCCCCAAAACAAAAGTTTTTACAAATAAATTCCAAAAAAATGTGTATACATTCTTGTTTTCTATGTGGATAAGTTGTTTTGGTTTAATTTACATAGATTAAAAACTATATTTTCATATACATACTCATATATACGTTTATACTTTCTATTGATTTGTGAAAAATGATTGTTTTTCTTGGTTTTAATAGACTTAACAATGAATCATATAATACTTTTATTAATCTACAAAATCATTTTTGTAATGTTTCAAAACATGGTTAAGCTAAAATGTCAAGATTCATAATGTTTACATTTTCATGTTTTGGACTATTTTTGTAAAATGATGAGTATTTCTCATTGGAAGTCTTTTTAGAAAACGAGTTTTGTAGCATGTGTATTATCATGTTACAATCATTCCCAAATTTACATTTTTCTGAATTTGTTTGATATTTTTAAATCAGGGTTTTAAAATCAGCAACAACATTTTTGAATATGGTCAGATTCGTCGCGCCACGGTCACGACCGCACATGAGTTCATATTCTCACTGGGCGACAGAGAGATCTGTCGGATCGAGCCGCTCGGTCACACGAAAAACTCAAATCTTGTCGACCGTGCAGAATTCACACGGTCGACCGCGACGGTCCAGAAAGTTTTCCTTCGTGTTTTTGCTACTCATCGGTCGAACCGAGCGGATTTTCGTCCGCCGAACAATGTAGCGCGTTGACTTCTCACGGCTAATTTCCTGAGCAGACTTTCTGGGGCTGTTTTGTTCCATTTGTTTTGGGGTTTTTTGCGAGATTTTAAGTGGGTATAAATAGCCATTGCTAGATGTCTTTCCAAGTTAATCAGTGAGTTAAAAAACAAGTTTTAAGGTGTTTTGTGTTTTGATTTAAAAGAGTGTTTAGAAGTTTGGTTTGTGAAGATAATTTCACAAGGTTCTTGAGGAGCCTAATCTTTGGTGTTGGGCTTCAAAATCATCTCATCTCACACTCTTTTCATTTATCTTGGAGAGAGTTTATCTAACTCAATCTAGCTTACAATTTATTATTTGTTATAATTTTCATAAGCTAGATTTCATATTGAGTTTAGTTAATTGTTTTATTGTATACTCTTTGTTCACACACAAACCCTATTGTAGCTTCTTGTATTTGCATCATTATATAATTGAGTTTGGGTAGTGTGACATTGAGTTGAGCCTCAATGATTCTCATGTTAGAGAGA
>NC_033794.1:67606183-67645222 GCF_001876935.1 Asparagus officinalis | reverse complement strand
AAATTCTAGAACAAGTCTCTCCTTTTTATGCAATTGCCTCTCTCTTCTTGTTTTTGTTGTCTAATATTTAAGTATGATCTCCAACTTCTCTTATATAGGCCTTGATAGAACATGAAAGAGAAACTCTAATCAGAGTTCTAATAGGAGATCAAATCAATCAAAGGACACTTAAACTTAGATCTGAAAATCTACCAAAACACGTCACAACTATTAATGTTTGGTCATGATTATCGACGGTCTATTGATGATCATCGATAGTTGACTGTAGTGCATCGATTGTGTAAATTCTGGTTTCTAGATTGAGTGTTGACTGTAGTCTATTGATAGTCCTTGCGATCATCAATGGTTAACTGTAGATCAACGATGATCTGATTTCTAGTTTCTATTTTATCTAATTCTTTCCTGTAATCCATCAATGATCTGCTTGGCCATCGATGGTGCCTCTTGATCATCGATGGTTCAAAGGTTGAAATCAATGTTCATGTTGATTTTTGCATCGTTTTAAAACACGGCTTATTCGTATATGTTTATACATGAAATATATCATCTCATAAACATATCAGTAGTAAATGAGAGTTTGCTATTAATCAAACAAAAAATGTTACACGAACTACGTTCTGCATGAAAAACGTTCTAACACCCCATACTTCCTCTCCCCCTCCTCCTTTATGACCACCCTCTCATTCTTTAGCCTTGGTGCATCCTCAACCTTCTTGAACTTCGTCGAAAGGGAAAACAGCATCATGTCATTCCTCCACCACTCTTTATCATTTGAGCAATCACGGTGATCTTCTGGCTCTCACCGGTGATGATTGGAGTAGTCATAGCGATCCTTAATTGGTTTAGAGTTTTGGGCTTCGGTGAGGACCATGAATCTGCTATCATAGTTGTTGTTGATATTAGCCATGGCATGGGGAAAGAGAAAAAGAGAAGACGTGATGAGAGCATTGGTAACAACCATGAAGTGATGAGAGAAAAATGAGAAGAGATGGATGAGAGCTTGTTGGCAATGACCATGGAGTAGGAGGGAGAAAAGTTGTTGGTGATGACTACGGAGTAGGGAGACAAAAAAGTGAAGACGGGAGGGAGATGATGATGGGTGTAGGGGGGAGGCCCTCATGGGGAGGCGGTCTACATGGGTATTAATTAGGGGTACAATAGGAAATGAAAAAGTATTGCTTAGGTCGCAATAGATTTTGGGGGAATTTGGTTCTCCATTTTGGGGCCTAGAAGCATTTTCCCTAAATTATAAATAACTTTGTAAAACTTTATAAAAAGCCCCCAAAAATTTTACAAACCCTCACAAGTTTTTAAAAATTACAAATAACCCTACAAATTTACAACGAACCACCAATATTTTACAAACAACACCTGAGAGTTTCAAAAAAATAAAAATAATCCCTTTAAAAATTTAGATCAACACCATGAAAGTTTTGAAAATTACTGATAACCCCCTAAAATCTTACAAACAATCCTTGAAAAAATTACAAACACCTTGAATTTTTTGAAAATTATGAATAACTTCCTAAAATTTCTATTAATAGCCTCCAGACAATTTACAAATAGCCTCCTAAGCATTAAATAATTACAAATGAGCTATATGGAAAGTTTGCACACAACTCCTTGAAAGTCTTTAAAATCACAAATAAAAAAATAATTTTAGAGAATTATTTATAATTTTCAAAACTTTTAGGGGTTGTTTGTAATTTTTTGAGGAGACTTTTGTAAACTTTTAGGGAGTTATTTATAATTTTTAAAACTTTTAATAGTTGTTTGTAAAAACTTTAAGGACTATTTGTAACTTTTAAAAATTTCTAGGGATTGTTTGTAATGATCAAGATTTTCCGGTCCTAGTGGCAGTTTATAACTTTAAAAACTTTTAGGGGTCTAGTCAGCATCCAGTCAACAAAGAAAAAGAAAATTGATTAAAAAAAATCTTGCCACATCAGCAATTATTAGCAAAAAAATTCAAAAAGAACTTCTATTGATAACAAAAATAATGGTAAGGACCTCCTTTGATGGTTTTTAAAGTTTAATTACCCAAATAAAAATTGGTTTAAATATTAAGGACCTATAGTGAAGTTTTACAAAATAATAATTTATAAATTCTATTTATGAAATATTGTTAAGGAAGAGTCTTGAAAAATCTTATAATTTGATTTAATTACAAAATTTGTTATAAAAATCATTTTGCAACTTTATAATTTTGATATTCATATTTTTTTCAAAATGTTATACTATAAATTAGAAATATTATTAAAATGATAATTATCAAACTTATTAATTGATAACTCACTGCAACCAATGAGCGGGAGGGAGAACAAGAAAGTAGGTTATGGAAACTTAATTCTTTACTCATTGTGTAAGTGGCAAACAAGGATTTGTTTTATATTTAGTTTAGATTATTTTACTGTATAAACAAACAAAAAATTAGAACTTTTCTGCAACTTGTCATCAAAAAGTTATGAGTCCAATGTGACTCTATTTTCTTGTCTTCATAGTATAAAAATAGTGTACATAATATTGCAATTAATATTTTTTATGTATGCATAGAGTATCCCTTCGGAACAAAATAACTAACTTGTCTTTACGCGTTGGTGAGCTCTCAAATGCCATCTAAAGTATTAGTTTGCCTATTTTTTCTCCTCAAACTATATTTGCGGTTTAAATGTGGTTATTTTGTGAGTCCACAATTAAATATCTAATTAATCATTGACGTGATGATAATTTGTTGTATTTATTCATGGATTTTTATCACGCTATCTCCTTTCACTACTAAAAATATGAGTATTAGCGACGGATATATAGCGACGCTATTTCCCATCGCTATACTTTGATTTATAGTGACAGATTTATCTGTCACTATATATCCGTCGGTAATATTATTGTACCAATGGAAAAATTATTAATGGCGACGAAAAATTTCCGTCGTCGTTAATTTCTCGATGAAAATTTTTCGTCGGTAAAAAACCATCGCTAAAATTGTTTTTAGCGACGGAAAGTCCGTCGCTAAAAAGCAAAAGATGGAAAAAAAATTGGGCGCGGGCGTGCCCAAAAAATTTTGGCAGCCCGCGCCATGCAGACGCGATCCCCCGCCCCTCCGCGCCCTGCGCGCGCCCGGACCGGAGACCCGCGCAACGCGCGACCCCGCCGCCGCGCCGGCGAATCCCTAGCCTTCCCCTCTCTCCTCATTTCCTCTCTCCTCATTCCCCCCTCCCCTTTTCTCATCGCCTCTCTCCCGCACCGTCACCGTCGCCAACAAGCGTCGCTACCCTCTCTCTCAAGGTACCCCCCCCCCCCCCTCAATCTCTCTTTCTCTCTCCCCCTACATCTATCCTTCTCTTCGCCTCTCTCTCGTCGGCCGACGCCGGTGGCCAACCAACCAACGACCGCCGGTATATAATATTTAATTAGAAATTTGAGATCTCATATAAATTCTAAACTGAATAAAAATAGTGTCAAATGAAAGCTATAAGAATCTATTTTCCAAAACGGAAAACCATTCTAAGAAAGAATTTTTATAGAGAAAGATATACTCAATTTACTAATGATATGTTCTGCAAAAAACTTTTGCACGTGTGTAATTTTTAACTGGAAATTTGAGATATTATATAAACACCAAACTAAACCAAACTAGTGCCAAATGATAGCTATATAGATATAGTTTCTAAAATAGAAAACTATTCTTAAAAAGAGTTGGTCTAGAAAAAGATATGCCCAATTTACTAATGATATATTCTGTAAAAACTGCAGATATGCTGATTTGAAATAATTGATATATTACGTGAATGTTTCTTTGAGTTTTCATATTAATTAATCATGCTTAAACCCTAGGTTTGTGATACCTAAGTAAGATAAATATGTTTAAATAAATTTTACCTCTGTTCATGAGTAGCTTTTATCATGTGTTGATAATCACTTTGTTTACATATGAGATAATTGAAGAAATTATTTAATTAGGATGTTAAACCCTAATTTGGAAGATATAATAATTTAATTTGATGATTCAGATAATTCTTGTTACATATGCCAAGTATAAAATCTTATTTTAATGTCATGATATGTACAATTGACATAAGCATTGTTTGTGCACGAAAGAATGTGTATTTTGACAGAGTAGTCGACTACTAAGCTTAGTAGTCGGTTACTCGTGCCCAGTTGAATATAATAAAAACTATGTGTTTACAGAGTAGTCGACCAATGTTCTTAATAGTCGACTACTGATATTGATATATATTATTACAGAGTCTGGATGGACTCAGTGTAGTCGACTACCAAGCCTAGTAGTCGACTACTAAGGCTGTTGCCTGAATTTTTGTTTTGTATCTGTTTGAGATATGTTTGCAGGTTTCGAGCCGCACTTCTTTATACGTAAATTCACAAATAGTGTAGTAGCACACACATGGGTATGCTGAAAGGAATTATTATGGGTTTTGATCTGATTACTTTGAGAAAGAGTTTAGTACATATTATACACACATCTTTTGGATATCGTTGATGAGCTCATTTCAGTACTACGGGGGTAGTGAGTCGATATTCCATTTGTATAGGCCATTGAGTCGAGTTTAGGATGCTTTATCTAGCAGTCTGTCCCGCACTAGGGTGCGATCAGGTTTGTGAGCTGTATTTTTAGGATGCCTACTTGGTAGTCCGTCCCACACTCGTGTTACATTAGAGATGCGATGAGACTAATGAGCTGTGTACACTGTTAGGATACCGACTGGATAGTCTGTCCTGTATGATGATGCGATGAATTAGAATCTTGCACGGAGTTGCATTGAGATAGTTAAATGATAGCCCGAGTCGTTGGCGGATGCTAGTTATGTTTTTGACTCACCGCTGAAATATATGACCTAGAGTACTTTGCATTTGAAAGTACACGGGATTTGTGCCGGTATTCATTCTATCTTCCCAGTGACAGTGGAAGATATTATGAATACGATATGTTGATGTCTTTACTTTCTTTTACTATTTTTCTTTATTTTCTTAGTTGGGATCAATAATTAACGATTCACAATTTGAGACATATGATATATACATGAGAGCTTCCTTGTTTGGATTATTTCGCTTAACGTACCAGTCTCGTGTTGTAGATTTCTAATTGTTGATTTTATTTAGATTGTTTATCTTTAGTTTGGTATTAATATTTAGATGTTTATAATTCGGGACATATGGTATATACATGAGGGTTTTCTTGTTTGGATTATTTTGCTCGACGTACTACGTCTCGTATTGTAGGTGTCTAAATATTAATTCTATTAGATACAAGAAAAAATAATCTAGATAGACTATGCTTAATAGATAGAGCCTCCACTCCATCTAGCTGTCATTCCCATGGGGGCAGATGGAGGTGATCTTGCTATAACGCTCTGACACTCTTGTTGTTGTTCGTTTTCTTCTAATATTTTTTCAGGTAATTCGGAGTACCGGATAGTCGCAGGATGACGGAGTTCTTACATAGTCACCATCACATGATATTTATTAGAGGCTCCACCGTAGTTTTATATTTTTGTTCAGATCTTAGACTTTATTTTATAGTGTAAAGACAGTGTGCCTTAGTATGATTTTTAGTTGTTTCTTGCCGAGACATATTTATTCATTTTGGATATCAGATGTATTCTAGGTTGTTCATTAGGACATGATTTATTTATGATATACTTCTTTCTATATCAGGTCTACTCTAGTTATTTCCTTTCTTTTGGCTATTTTATACCTGCACTTTATTTTGATTCCACTAGAAGATATTGCTGTGATTGGTAAAACTTGTTGTCACACGGTATGAATACATGACAGGTTTGATATCTCTGGGTTCATCTTGGACTATAGTCATGTATGAAAATAGGGGCATCACAGTGATGGTGGTGTTGATGGTGCATGTGCATAGTGGTGGTGGTATTAGTTGGTGGGTTGGTTGGTTAGTTGTGGTGTTGTGTTGTGGTGATCGTTATGTGATTGGTTTGTGGGGGTTTTGGCCATGGTGGGGGAGGAGGAGGAGTGGGGATTGGGTGGTGATGGTGGTGATGGAGGTGGAGGGGGGTGTGGAGTGTGGTTGGTGGGTGGGGTTGTGGTGATCATTATGTGATTGGTTGGTGTTGAGTTTGGTCGTGGTGGGGGAGGGGGAGGAGTGGGGATTGGGTGCGTGTACGCATGTGTGCTTGCGTTGAAAGCACCCTAGAGGGGGAAGGGTGAATATTGTTATTGCTAATCTTATTAGATATTAATGATGATTAAAACTTACTAACAAATTATTCTTACAAGATAGATATACAATGTGATATGAGCAAGAATATAAACACAAGAGAAAATAAACAAGAGTGATAGTGTAAACAAATAGTGGACACAAAGAACAATCCAAATATAATAATATGATCACGGAGTTCGGACCTTCCGTCCTACATCTCCGCTCCCCACTCCTAGGGAGAAATCCACTATCACAACTGGATTTTCTACGCTCACCCGAATAATGTTTACACTTCACAATTTGGTTTTCTAGTTCACCAAAAATTTTACACCTTACACAATTGCAACTATACTTCACACCCTCTAAGTGTTGGCCTAGCCCGTGTCACTTTCCTCAAGTGTTCGGAATTACCACCTCTCACTAGGCTTTACTAACCTCACTCCTCTTGGAACCAACCCCGTCTCTCACCAATCACTTCTCTCGGTGTCCAAGTGTAATATAATATGCAACTCACAATGAAGCTCAAGTACAATAAAATATTCTCTAATATGGATGAGAACTCAATGTAAGCTCAATCTCACAAATCACAATCCCACAACCCAATATATGATGTATGAAATGCTAAAAGCTTAAATAGGATGTGTGTGATAAAATGAGTATAAATAAAATCTAACTCAATTAGCAAACTAGCAATAATAAGAATATAAAAATCAATAATAAAATTACTAGAGAAAAGAGTTAGAAAAACTTCTCTATAAACACAAAGGAGGATGAAGAAAATTGAGGATGAATTCTCCAATTGATAATACAAGCTTCCTCTTTGTAAACACAAACACAAGAAACTTAAACAAACTTTAAAACTCTTTAAAACTTTTTTTAAAACCCTCTTTAATATATATCCTGATGAGAACAATAGGGGTTTATATAGGATGAAAAACTAAGGAACAAAACCCAAGCAAAACTAGCAAAAATGATAAAATAACCAAGGTTGGAAATATAGCCGTTATGGCTTATCAGTCGACTGACGAAAATCATCAGTCGACTGATGAGCTTACCGTTGTAGGCGTCAGACAGCTCATCAGTCGACTGACTATCTTTATCAGTCGACTGATGGATAATTAGTTGACTGGTTAGTCGACCAAAATATAACAAAAACTTTTGAAGATTGCATGCACATTTTTCAGTCGACTGATGTCATCAGTCGACTGGTCAGTCGATTGATAACAGGTTTTTAGCCCGTATTGAATAGTAAAAACCAACTTTGAAGAGCTTTAAAAAATAGCAAATAAATTCTAAAAATATAAAACTTTGGGAAAAGTTTATAAACATGAATATGAACATGTTGAAAAAGGAATTTTCCAATTTGCTCTTACCATTTGTGAAATCTCAGAAATATTCAAAAACACTAAAATACATGTTTAATAAGACATGTGATTTTTGATTTTTGACTCAAAATAAGTTTTGAAAACTTATGGAATGTTTATATGGATATAATAAAAGATGTTTATGATGTATATATAGTTCAAAACATGTTAACATAGAATTTGCATAAAAGTACCTATGTATTGAGAAAATCACAAATGTATATGTGTGTCTATGTTTGAGCTTATAGAATTAACATACATTATATAAACCTATACTAAGTATACTAAGAATGAATCTTCTAAAGCTTGAACTTTGATTTATTGACTCAATTTGCATAGGCTTTAATATCCATGTAGCTCGTTTTCCTATGTATACTAAACAACACAAAACAAAATACTAAAATCAATATTAGTTATAAATTATTTGTTAAATCATCATCAAAACAAGAAGGCCAACACGTGTGTGTGTGTGTGTGTGTGTGTGTGTGTGTGTGTGTGTGTGTGTGTGTTGATGGTTATGTGGATGGTGCATGCGTGTGTAGGGTCAAAATATTTAAGGATTGATTGATTCTCTTGTTTTAAGAAAATTAGGTTCGATCATTTGGTACGAAATCCTTACAATCACTCACAATCTCTCGATTACAGAGGAAGAGAAGATTAATTCAGCTTCTCCTTATTTAACGTGAGTTCTTGGTGGCGAAAGGATGCTTCCCTTGATGCTTGAGTCGAGATTGCTTCCCGTTGACGATCAGAACAAGATCACAAGAGCTTCTGACGTGGGTTAGAACACGAGAATACGAACGTCGATTTCTCTTCTCTTGATAGCCAAAGATCTCTAAGTCCAAGTATCCAAAGCCAAAGTCCAGTCCCCTCTTAATAGTTGTTCGAGGCTATTTATAGGAGTTTGAGTGCGTAACCGACATGCTACAATCATGGAGTCATGGGCGTAACTGATACGCTAAAATTATGAAGTTGTGGCATAACTGACTCCTTGAATCTAGCCCACGTGGCTAACTGGGTCTTCGTGGCCGTTACAGCCTGATTTAATGTGGGTTACGAACTTTACTACATTGGTGAACCTCGTCCTTGATGTCGAGCCTCACTGCGTGGCGAGCCTCATCTTTGATGTCGAGTCTCATCTTTGATGTCGAGTCTTTCTGCGTGGCGAGCCTCGTGAGCTTCTTTAATAATGAGCTTCATATTCACTGACGAGCTTTAAATCTGATGACAAGTTTTGTTTTCATTGACGAACTTCACCTCCGATGATGAACTCCAAACCTCGTATCCAATGACGAGCTTCGAACCTCATTTCCAATAACGAGCTTCATCTTTGATGTCAAGTCTCATTTCTAATGATGAGATTCGAACCTCATTTCCAATGATGAGCTTCACATCTTATTTCCAACGACAAGCTTTGTTGTTTAAGATGAGGTTCATCATTATAATGACATTCGTCATGCTCGTTATGAGCTTCAACGTTCTAAGGCCAAATGATTAGCCAATGATCTATGAAGATCCATGAGAGTGGAGGAGAGATAAGCTTTTTGACTAGTGTAGGCATATAAAATTGCTTATAGGTCCCTTAGCTCAGCTCGGCACAAACCGACGAACCAACGAGGCGACGAGATCGACCAATCGCACGCGAACAACGGAATGAATCCACCCGCGTGCAGAATCAAGCTAACGAATTAAGGAATCAACGAGTCATCCAACCGAGAATAGACTCGGACGAATCACGATCGAATCAAGATCAGTTTCGGACTCGAACTCAGAAGCGGATTTACTGCCAAATCAGGAATCCGACTTACTGCCAAATCAGATCAACCAATCAGAGTCTCAATCAACCGAATCACGGACAAAACCGGAAAACGGACACAACTCAAAAACTCGGAAAACCCACACCCATAGGTGGCTCGGCACAGTGTCGGCCACCCAGAGGTGGCCGACAGTGGCCGACGGTGGCCGACATTTCTCTTTTTGCGGGCACTGTCCTGAGAGCCTATAAATAGGCCTAGAGATGTTCATTTTCGGAGGTCGAACTTTCAAGAGCCGAAACTCTGCCGGATTGAAGAGCAAACCCAGAGTTTTGAAGACTTGAAGACTTGGACGTACAGATCTGATCCTCGGCGACCATCCACGTCAGAAAAGGCAGGATCTCGAGAGGAAGAAAGAACAGATCTGAGATCTACACGAGGTCATACTCCAGATCTAAGCTTGGTCTTAGATCTCGAGATCCGAGCGATTATTCCCTTGGTGGATTAATCCCTCCCGGCTATTATTCCCTTCGTGGAATAATACCCGCATAATCGTGTAGATCCGACCGGATCTAGATCGCGCGGTGGTCCACGGATTAACCCCGGCGCAGGCAAAGAACCCACCAAAGCGAGCGACCGCAAAACAGGAGCTCGTGATTTGTTCACAGAGGAGAGTTGTAATTTTTCTTTATTTTCTTTGATTTAGTTGTAACCGGATCTATAAAAGACCGGATCTTTGTAACCCAAGATGACAATCATATCAATGAAAAAGAAAACAGTTTTCCACGCGAACAATCTGGCGACCACAGTGGGAGCCGACGATCTCGCCAACGAGATCGATGCGTCGCAGCCGCGGATTGCAATCCCGGTCGTGGAGGAGGTCGAGTACGAGTTCGACCAAGCCAAGTTCGAGGAGTACGTGTCCTCGTCCGGCTCTATCTCCCCCCGCAAGTCCAAGAAGTTCTCCTCCGGGAGAAAAGCTCGTTGGTTTGAAGCTGCTCGGGAAGCCCACGAAGCTCTCAACCCAACTGACGCCGAAGTTGCGTCAAATGAAGTTCCACCGACCTCCAATCAGGTCAACCCAACTCCCGCCAACGCCTCTACTGTTCAGGGCGTTGTGACTCTCTCAAAGAGAGCCCGCCAGAGGCGTCGTCAACGCCTTGCGCGGCAACTCGCTAAGGCGATGGAGTCTATGGACGGATTCCGCTACAACGCGGAGCTGAAGAACAGAAGAGGCAAACAGCCTCAACCACCAATGAATGGCGACTCTTCCAAGCCGCCAAAGAAAGAATGGGTCCGCGTCAAACGAAACCGTTCGACGCTCGAGGAGCGCATTCGCAAGCGCCGCGCGATGTCAGCGCAGGCACGGGCTCAAGCTCAGGAAGCCCGTAGAAAGCTGCAAAAGGAGGTGGAGAAGAAGCCACCACCAACACGACAAGTCTGGAAGCCTAAGTCTGAAGTGGCGACTCAGGCCAAAAAGCAACCAGTGCAGCCTTCTAAGGAAGGTCAAACTCCGGCGAGTCAACCAAAGTCGCCGTTAATCCCAATAACTTCTCCGGGAGATCATGCAGAGTCATCCCGCAAGAAGAAATCAATTTTGGAGCGCCTCGGTCCAGTTCCTGACGTGAGAGGCAAAGCTCCAATTCACGAGCGTTTGGGCCCGATGAAGAAGCCCAGAACGGCTCAACATACTGGGGGTCGCCATCACCTCCAGCATGACAAAGAGCTCAAGGCAGCTGCGCGCACCAATTTGCGCATTGAAGTCCAAGATCACGCCGAAAATTCACGCCCAAAAAGGCATGTTTTGAGGCGGGTAACCTTTGAAAGCCCAAAGAAGGCAAGTCAACCTCAGATGGAAACATTATCATCTGATAATGATTGTGTTGTACCTGAGAAGGCGTGCCCGCACATGATAGGTTACTCCGACTGTCAAAATGACGAGTTGTACTATCGTGCTAGGGGTACGAATAGAACCAGGAAGAGGAGTCCCCGAGAACAGGAAATTCAATGTCCCTGTTCCAAACTCATTCGGACGGTATTATCGGAATGCAATTGCATTAAGGCGGTCCCCGAAAGAGTTTCAGTTTTTGAAAGACTTAATGCGGAAACGCCAAAACCAAGGCCTAGGCGCTTCCAACGAAGAAGAAGGGTGATTGAAGACGGAGAATTTCCGAGGGTCACCACCAACATGACGAGCAAAGGGACATCGGCACGAGAAGATTTCGAGTCGATTCTGAAAGCTTCCCAGCCTCCCGGCCTAGAACCCGTCTGCAGTCCGGAACCATCGAGCGAGCAACCTATGGTAGGATTCGGACAAGACGCCCTTCAGAAGATGAAGAATCTGATGCCGACTCCGCGGTGGCGTCAGATAATATAGTATCCAGCGAGGGACAACCCCGCGAGGCCCTGATGATAAGTGCAGAACAGATGGCCAAGATGCTTGAAGACGCTTTGGCTAAGCAGAAAGAAAGTTTCAAATTTGAGATGGAGATGGCCATGCAGCAGATGAGAGAAATGCATGACCAACAGATCCAAGCATTGGCGAACCAACAAGGCGAGCAGAATCATCGTAACCCGATTAATGTGGAAGATGAGGATACAAATGCTCAGAACTTGATCTCGATTGGAGCTTTGGTTGGAGAGGGTCTGAAGATTCGTGTTGAGGACATGGTTCTCGGGATTGTAGAAGACTCTCGGATTGTGATGAAGGGCGTCAGGAGAAATAACCTGTATTACTTGACTGGAGGTATAGTGGCAGGTGGAGAGCTGACGACTTCTGTTGATTCGACTAGACTGCGGCATTTGGGGCTTGACCATTCCAGTATTGATTCCTTGCATAGATTGAAAGAGGGTGCAAAGACCTGCAGTTTGAAGTCCAGTGAACATGTTGATGTGAGCAAGAAGACCGAGGTGAAGTGTGGCACCTCTATTCACCGTGCTAAGGGTCGTTCTGGAGGAGTTCACGTGGATGTTTGGGGGCCTTCCAAGGGGGCATCATTGGGAGGTAATAGGCGTTTGGTTTCCTTTGTTGGTGGCTGTTCTAGGCGTGTTTGGGTTGCAACCAAATCTCCTATGGATAAAGTCCTAGTAGTCTCCAACAGATTGAAGAAGTGTGATATTGGCAGAAAGGTGAAGGTACTCCATTCTGGTGGGAGGTACAAGATGGACCTGTTTCTGCATTGGAGCCGAGCTCACGGCATTGCAAGACACTTCGTTGGAAAGGAAATCTTAGGGCAACTAGATAAGGTGACAAATTTGGAGAACCGTGTCTTGCTGGAGGAGGAACGGTGTTGGTGGTCGAGCAATGGTCTGCAGAAGAGTTTCTGGACAGAGGCTTCGACATATTTGAGTCATCCTATTGAAGAGTTGTCAACTGCTGTGATTGGAGGTAAAACTCCATTGGAAGATAGGTCTGGTAGTGTCACTTTGGTTGAGACTTCGATGAGGAAGCCAATTGGCTCTCAGCAGGTGGAGAGTTTTGGACAGACCTTAGAGGTATCGCAGCGGGTGGAGAGTGATGCTACTCCACATTGGGTGAAGATTACTCCAGATCATACTGCATTGGTTGGGATTCCAGCTGAGGTGACACAGCGTGGAAGTCATTTGGATTCGGATGCAGATGATGAGTTGGGTTTTGAATCGAGTGCAGCTGGCAGACATAGTTTGGATATGGCCATTGGTTCGCCTCAGGTGGAGGTGTTTGAGGCCATTGGAGGTGCTATCAGCCGCAGAGTTGATGATATTGGAGAAGGGTTGCGAACTCTTCTAGTGAATTGAGCCTTTGGAGGCCTTTGGGTGAATACGTTTCGGCTGATTCCTTGGGCAAGAGATTACGTAGGCAGTCTTTTATGATGGCAGCCGTTGGATTTTTGATGGGGGTGAGATCGAATTGGTGAGGTGATACTGACAATTTGGAGATGTGTTTGCATTCTCATTTGGTTCTCGACTTGTTATGGATTGAGTCCGTTGCTCGTGAATTGTTTCCGGTGTACTGGACACAACAAGTGAGAAACATTTGGTTGGTTGTGTCGCTCAGTTTTGAGAAAAATTCACCGAGGTGGAGCCATTGTGAAACGTGTGAAAAGGATAATAGGCCAGCCAGACACGTGGGGGCTACAGTTGAGCAAAAAAACAGCTACATGAAGAATTCGATGCTGAAGTGGTGAAGGAAGAGTTGCGTTGGGGACCAAAAGCGGCGTGAGTAGAGAGGAAAGCCGGCGTCAGTTGCCCGAATCCATTGGACAAAAAGAGAAGGCTCGGATTTTGGCATCAAGCTTTACGCCGCTAGGCTATAAATAGGAACGCTAGGGTTTTGTGCTTGGGAGCAAGTACCAGGGGAGGAGAAATTTGTGGCGGCCTGTGGCAAGGAAGGATTCTCTCTTGGCTGGCGGCTACGAAGATGCAAGTGCAAGCAAGAGACTGATTTGTCGACTGCAGAGAGCAGGATACGAAGGCAGAGAGGCTTGGCTTGGAGGCCGTGTGCAAGCAGGCCAAAGGTGCAGAAACAGAGGGTTCTCCAGCGGCTTTTGAGAGAGGAAGAAAGAGATTAGATTGAGGGTTTAATTGTGAGAGTTGTAAACCTATTTGTATTCTTTTTCTTTCTAATAGTAGATCTCCCCCTCCTTGCCCCGTGGACGTAGGCAGTTTGCCGAACCACGTAAAAATTGGTTGTTTGAGTTTGTGGCCATTGTAATAGTTTTAGGATCCCTTGACAGGTCAGTCCTAGAACTGATGAGAGGAAGAGCCGATATCTCACTTGGTTGAGATATCCGCTTCAGATTATTGTCTCCTTGGTGAGACGGGAATTCTTATATCGATCTTTCTCTCTTATTGTGCACCAGAAACTCTGCCGAAATTTCCGTTGCGCACAACAAGATATGGCCGAGGGTTTGTGCCGGATATATTGTTTAGGGATTGAGTTTGTTTCACTTTGTTTTCCTCGTGTTTTAGTGCTGAGAATTTGTTGTGTTATATCTTGAACCTTTTCAGTCGTTGCCAGAGATAAGTTAAGGCGTTTTCTTGTACGTTTTGGATTCAATGTTGACTATTTTTCTTGTACGTTTTTCTTTCTGAACTTTCTTGAGGAGAAAATCTATTATTTTAGTGAATGGGTTGATTTGTGTAGTGAGTTAGTGATAGGGGTGTCCAAAAAGCCCGCGGCCCGGACCGCCTGGGGACTGCCCGTGGAACCCGGCAAACCGCTCTGCCGGCGCCATGGTCGGCAGGCAAACTCGCCCAGTCTCGGATCCGGGTTCGGCCCTGGAACAGACGCGCTCGGTCGGCATCCGGCCGGGCGGCGCCGCACGCCAACGGTCACAATTTGTGACCGTTGGCGGAATTTGGTCGGGCCCGGCCCGGTCATTTCTGACCATTTATGTCGGGCCGGCCCGGGCAAACGGCCATATTTGGCCATTTGAGAGATTTGCCCCTTAAAACAGTCAAAAAACAGCTAGAATATGAGGGTTTTTTGGTCATTTGCCTAGGGGGCTGCCTCTATAAATAGAGGGGGGTTTCACTTCATTTCCTCACAACAAAACTCATCTACTTCTCTTTAATACTCTCTTATACAATCTTATACTCTCTTATACTATCATATAATCTCTTATATTTTCTAATACTTCCATCAAATGGCTTCTGGATCTGATTATGAAGTACAAAACCTATCTCCTACCGATCCAGAGATGAGTCCTCCTACAACAACTCCTCCTCCTATCAGTGTTAATCCTGAATCTGGTGGCGATGAATCTACTGCACCAAGAGCTCCTAAAAGGCCGAGATCTGATGTGTGGAATTTTTTTGAGAAGATAGACGTCACCAAGGATGAACACGGCAGGATCATCTCTCAGAAGGTAAAATGTGTGTTGTGCGGCCAGGTTTTTCAAGCTCATCATAAGAGCGGCACCAACCATCTCAAACGCCATATAGAAAAACACAACAAATGCCAGAATCTTCAAGGTAATATCCTACAGTCTATGATTTCTCAATCCTCCTCTTCTGGTACCCTCGATAGTTGGAATTATGACGCTGCCCGAGCTAGGAAATGCGTAATTAGGTTTATTATTCTTAAAAACCTGCCGTTTAAATTAGTAGAAGATGATGAATTTGAAGATTTGTTTAGAGATGGTTTTTATCCCGCATTTACAAAATTTTCTTGTCAAACCTATCAACGTGATATTTTAAAATATTATCAGGAGGAAAAAGGAAAAATAATTATAGGCGTATAAAAATGCCTATAGGTCCCCAAATACAGCTCAAGACAAAGAGAAGGCGATGAACGTTATTATCCGAGTCGAAGAGGATTATCCGACGCTGACAAGCGCATGAAGAGAATCGGCAAACCATTGATGACACGGCAACGAACCACCACAACGGCAAACGCCAAGTGGCCCGCACGCGTCAATCAACTCAAAGCGTCCAAACGCGCACAACAGTCAGTTAGCACGTGCGTATCATTCAACTCGCGTGCGTCAATCAGTTCGCGTGCGTCTATCAGCTCGCGCACGTCGTTTAACACGCGGGCATCATTCAGCTCGTGCGCGTAGGTCAATACACGCGCGCTAATCAGCACACTGGCGTCAATCAACGTGCGTCAATCAACTCGTGCAGGGCGTACAAGTCAACACGACGGGCGAGTAAACAAAACGGGAGAAACTACAAGTCTCGGAAAACCGAAAAACACCGAAGGCCAAAAAGGCTCGCACGCGACCCAACCAGCGCCCGCGCGGGTCGGATCGTGCCGTCCCGCGCCCCTTCGCGCAAATTTAACCCGAAAACGCTTTTTTGGTGGTTTCGACGGGTTTTCACGAGATCTTTTCAGTTCCAGAGGTTCCTAACTACCTAAATCCTACCTCTAAACATGGTTAATCAGTTATTAACTGAAGATAAGGAGGAATCCATCATTCTTATCCTAAAAACCCGTATCCGGAGCCTTATAAATACAAGCCTAGGGCCTCCTTTCAGAGGGGGAGATTAATTATCAAGACGAGGAGATGTTGCCGAGTTGGAGAGCAAGGGAGCATGAATTTCAGCAAGGGCTAGCGAGATCCCGGCGAATCCCGGTAAAAAGAAGGAGCAATTCGAAGGATCTGAAGCCCGTTCCCGTCCGTTCCTCGAGATTAGGCTTGGTCTTAATCTCGAGAAGAGCTACTGATTTTTCTTGGTCAATTTTAACGCTTTAAGCAAATACCTCCTTGGTGAGGTAGGAGTTCTGCCAAATTTTCAGCAACCGGATCTGATTAAAGGTGGTCTACGGATAAACCCCGGCACAGGCGAAGACACCCACGCAAGCAGAAGACGATAAACGGACTCCCTGCGTTTGTTTTGACGAGAGTTGTAATTTTTATTTTCATTGTGTAAAAGTCTTATAAAAATGCTATCTTTTTGTTTTTATTGTAATGACTGAAGTTGTAATGAATACCGCAATGAATACAGTAATTTTCGACGCAAACAAATTGGAGACCACAGTGGGAGCCAACGGTCTCGCTGCCGAGGCCGTCGTGCCGCAACCGATGATTAAGATCCCGGTTGAAGAGGTGGTCGAATACGAGTTCGACCAACAGAAGTACGAAGAATACCTCTCGTCCTCCTCCACCAGATCCTCCGCTTCTCACAAGCGCAGGAAGATCAACGCCCCCGTTGCTGCGGTAGCTGAACCATGCAACGCCCTTCCGACCTCCAACGAGTCCGGATCTGCAGATCTGAACTCCTCCTCAATCAAGGAGTTGAGTACAGAAGTCGCGCCCACTTTATCGAAGAGAGCTCGCCAAAGGCAGTGCCAACGCCTTGCGCGCCAACTCGTTAGGACTTTGGAGTCAATTGACGGGATCCGCTACGAGGCGGATCTGAAAATTAGGAAACGTCAAGCGCCCCAACAGCAGACAAATGCCCCCTCCTCCAAATCACCAACAAGTGAATGGGTACAAGTTAAAAGGACCCGTTCAACTCTTGAAGAGCGGATCAAAAAGCGCCGCGTACTGCTTGCGCACGCACGAATTCTTGCGCAAGAGGCCAAAAGGTTGCATAGGGAAGAAGAGAAAAAGAAGCCACAAAAACTACTCCAAGTTTGGAGGCCAAAGATCCGCCGAAACGCGGGTCACTCGAATCCGATCCGCTAATTAACAGGTCACCCGAATCCGACCCGCCAATTCGTAGGTCACTCGAATCCGACCCGCCAATTCGCATGTCACTCGAATCCGACCCGCCAATTCGCAGGTCACCCAGATCCGACCCTCAAATCTGCGGGTCACCCAAATCTGACCCTCCAAGCTATGGGTCACCCAAATCCGACCCTCCAAGCCGCGGGTCACCCAAATCTGACCCTCCGACCCACGGGTCACCCAAATCTGACCCGCGCCAGAGTCAAGGCAGAAGATGTTCTACACCTGTTTCGTCAATCCCTTTGAGTTCCGCATCTCTGGTAGAGCCCCATGACAGCATAGACTTGTCCTATTTCAAGATGAGGATAGTGGATCACCTGGGTCCTTTACGCAAAGATCGAGGCAAATTTCCGATCGAAGAACGCTTAAGTCCGATGACTGCACCCCAAGCGACTCGTCGAGCTGGGGGTCGCGCACACCCTTGCAACAATTTCAAGCCTTCTCATCAAGGAAAAACTCCTGTTTCCACCCGCCTAGGGGTGTGTATCCAAAACCAGGAGCCTGTTTGAGATCTTGCGCTCCCAAAAGCGTAGTTCTAAACACGTGACTCTTGAGAATGCTAATAAAGCGGCAAATCCCATGAAAGAAACGTATTCATCTGATAATGACGATGTTATACCAGGGAAGTCGTGTCAACACACGATAGATTGCTCTGGTAATCTGACTGATGAGTTGTACTATCACGCTAGGGGTACGAACAAGTCTCGGAAGAGAAGTACCCACGAATCGGAGTCTCACTACCCATGCGCCAAGCAAATCAGGGTAGTATTATCAGCGTGTAGCTGCCCCAAGACCGATCCGCAGAGGGTCTCGGTATTTGAGAGGATCTCTAACGGAGTGACTAAGCCCAAACCAAGATGTTTCAGCAAGAAACAATCAGCCGTTCAAGGTGACGAACTTCCGGAAGTCACAATAAATATGGCTTATAAGGGAAAGTCAATTCGACCTTCTAGCTCTGACCCGCTTATATCGCATCGTCTAACCCGGTTGCGATCGGGAACTATTTGACAAAGAGATTATCAGAGAATGCAGAGGGGATTATCCTCCAATGATGAAGCATCAGATGCTAACTCTGCAGTCACTTTTGACAAAACGGTGTCCAGCCCAGGACAATCGCACGAGGCATTCATGATCAACACCGAGCAAATCGCTAAAATTCTCGAGGATGCTCTAACCAAGCAGAAAGAAGCATTCAAGATCGAAATGGAAACGGCTATGCTACGAATGAGGGAAGAGCATGACCAACAAATTCGGGCTCTGTCCAATCAGTTCGTTGGATCCAGCCGTCGTAACCTTGCTGACCAAGTAGGTAGCGATTCAGATGTAGATGAACATCTTGATGCTGAGAATCCTCCCGTTTGTTAGACCCTAGAGGGGGGGTTATTAGGGTCTTATGCTAATCTAATCTGATTATATATCAATTAAAACTAATTAACAAGTTATCCTAGCAAGTATAAAATATAACAAGATATAAGCTAGGATAAGCAATATGAACAATGAGATATATCCTATATGATGAAAATATATGCAAGGATATATAAACTAACACAAGGGTAAACAATATGAAACAAGATAGAGGATGATATGAATAATGAGACAATGGCGATATGAGCAATGAGCACAAATATAAATAAACGCCAAAGCACACTCAAACACAATCAAATGATCACGGAATTCGGACCTTCCGTCCTACGTCTCCGCTCCCCACTCCCGGGGAGAAATCCACTATCACGACCGGGTTTTCTACGCTCACCCGAATAACGTTTACAACCACACTATGTCGGTTTTCAACGCTCACCGATTAACGTATACACTCACTCTCACAATGTCGGTTTTCAACGTTTACCGATCAACGTCCACTCCTCACACTAAGCACAATTATAATGAATGATTGTTCTCTAATATGGATGAGAATACAATGAAAGCTCACACTCAATTGTTACAACTCTCACCAACCCAAATATACTATGTATGAAAATACAATAAGCTCAATGTGGGTGTGTGTAACAATGAGATAATATAATCAAATCTAAACTCAATATAAAAACTAGCTTTAAAGAAAGATAATCAAATAACTAAGCAAATGTAAAGCTAGATAAGAGTTTAGAAAACTTCTCAATAGATCAAGAGGTGGAGGGAGAATAGTTGGAAGCTCAAACTTCAATAGATGATCTCCTCAAGCTCTTATGGAATTTTCTTCACAAACAAACTCTTGAAACAAACTTAAAAACCCTTCAACAAACTTATAAAACTCTTTTTAAAACTCTCTTAAACATCCATAAGAAACAATGAAAGTTGAGGTCTTTTTATAGCCTCTTAAATCAGCCACAAACCCCCAAAAACCAAAAATATCTAAAACTAGCCGTTACTAGCCGTTATAGGCTGAAAAGACCAAAATACCCCAAATTCCAGCATTCTGGAAATTTGTGTATCTGATATTATAAAATCAATTAAAAATAGTAAATAAATTTCAAAAATTATGAAATTTGTACAGAAGGTTTTATACATGTAGAAGAACATGTTAGAGAAAGAATTTCGGAAAAATAATTTCTCATTTGAGAGAAATAAATGTTTGAACACAGATAAACAGTTTCTGAAAAACTGCTGAAAACTCGGTTTTGTAAATTCAATTAAAAATAACAAAACAACTCCAAAATTAGTAAAACTTGGGAAAATGTTTGTATATATGATAATAAATATGTGAACAAAGAAATTTTTCAAATCTCATTTCCCAATTGTGAAAACGTATATGTTTTGTAAAAACATACACAGACACATGCACGAACATGAACAAAAAACTTGATTTTTTCAAAAACGAGTTCAAACAACTTGGAAACACTTTAGAATGGATTTGTAGACATTATACGAGATATGAAAATAGTGTGAACAAGTATTCAATCTATAAACACAATATTTTCTAAATACAACAGAATATGAAACAAATAAAAGTGTATATGAAGATATATATTGTTTCATATCTACATAACTAAACCAAAACAACTTAACCATATGAAAACAAACATGTATATATATAAATATGTATTTGTTTCATATTTAAACTAGAAAATCAAAACTTGTATTTATATATATGACTATGTATATATAAAACCAAATACGTGTATGTGTGTATATGATTGAGCTTAAAGTATTGAACACACATAATATAAATCTAAACAAATATACCCAAGCAATCTTGATCTTCAATAAGCTTGACTTGGTACACTTGCGGATGAAGCTTGAACTTGGATCTTGAACTTGAATTGCATTACTTCAACCACTATATCCGCCATCCTCCATTTGATATGATCGTTATGGCGCAATCTATCCAATCTCCAACAACGTTGTTTGTCTACATTACATAGGAATGCACAAACACTAGACAAACAAAATTAGTAGTAAATTGTTTGTAAATCATCATCAAAACAAGAAGGCCAACACCGTTGACCAAAATACTAGGGGTGGTCCTACCAATAATGACAACACTGGGGGTAGCCCCGTTATTCCTCTTAAGAATCGTCCAAGCCCCGATACGAGCGAGGATGAGAAAATGAAAGATCTCGAGAGCAACATCAACGCTCTGATGTCTGCTCGAGAGGTGAAAATGACTGGCATTCCATGTCCCTATCCATGAGAGTGGGATTCAATAGCATACCCGGCGAAGTTTAACTTGATTAACTTCATACCGTTTGACGGGAAGGGTTTGCCCAATCAACATCTGATCTACTTCAAACCCCACTTGGGTATGATCTCCAGCAATGAAGCCTTGATGGTTCGGTCATTCGTTGGCACCCTTCGTGGGCCCGCCTTTGATTGGTACCGCCGTCTCAAGTCTGTAAGCATCAACAGCTGGATCGACCTGGAGAATCTGTTCCTCGCTCACTTCTTTGATGATGACGCCGAGGTGTCAATCAGAACACTCTTCGATGAGAAACAAGAAGATGATGAGACGGTCGATGACTTTGTCAAGCGCTTTCGGAATAAGGCGATGAATTGCCGAGATCCGATCACGGAGGATTTCATCCTACAAACCTGTCACAACAACCTCTCCTTGGACGTGTTGGAAGTTATGGGAGTAGCACCGTCCAACACCTGGAAAGAGTTGAAGATGCATGGAGAGTGGGCCGAACGATTCCTCCGAAGGAAGAAGGCCGAGAGGAGCTAATCGACAGCTAATCCTCCAAACTCGAACTTCGCCTACCGTGGTAAGGGAAATGCACCTGCAGCAGTTGTTGACGTTAATTAGACGTCGCAACAACAACCCCGAAGGCAGCAAAAGACATTGGGTCTGAGACTCCAAAAAGAGTACTCTTTCAAGGACGAAGATGTTCCAGCCATTTTCGAGTCCCTCATTGAAAACAACAAGATCAAGCTACCACCTATCCCAGATCAGGAGGAAGCTGATAATACTACGGATCCGAAGTATTGTGCGTACCACTGGAGGATCATTCATCCTACCAAGGCTTGCTTTGCTCTCAAGAATAACATCCAAACCTTAGTTGAAGCCGGCGTTATATCGCTCAATTAAGTCGAATGGCAACACTACGACAAGTATACGAGTATAAACTGCTTCTTAAAACTCCAAAAAGTATACGAGTATAAACTGCTTCTCAATCACTCCGACAAGTATACGAGTATAAACTGCTTCTTAAAACTCCAAAGAGTATACGAGTATAAACTGCTTCTCAATCACTCCGACAACTCCAAAGAGTATACGAGTATAAACTGCTTCTCAATCACTCCGACAAGTATACGAGTATAAACTGCTTCTTAATACTCCAATAGGTATATGAGTTTAAACTGTTTCCTACCGTTGACGGGAAGTACTGCTTCTTAATACTCCAATAGGTATATGAGTTTAAACTGTTTCCTACCGTTGACGGGAAGTTCTTGGCTAATTTTTATATGTAATATTCTTAAGGATAACCCGGTCATGTAACCGAGTACAATGTTAGACCCAGTTCCACAAAGTAAGCTGGGGGTGACTGATTCATGTAACGGGAAGTTCTCGGAAGAATGGTACATGTAACTTTCTTAGGGATAACCCGATCATTACAAATAAAGTGATAAACACTAAACCCACCATGATTTCCGAACACTCTTTTGCTGAGATGAGATTCGATCACTTCGTTGGATCAATCTTCCCTCACAAAACTTCCATTGGTGTTTGATGACTCATAGTCTTCCACCAAAAAATCCCCCACCGATCAGACTAATTAACGGTGGGACCACCAAAACTCCTTTCGTTTGAATCCACTCAAACTTTTGATGCGTCTGTGCACTTAACATTGACGATTGTCAAACCCCTCTGTGTTAAGTATTTATCACTTAACATCAGGAACCTCCTCTAGTGATTTGTACAAGTCAACACTCCCACTGTGATTTGTACTCTCACTACCCACTTGGTCAAACCTTCCTACAGTTAGGACCACAACCAAAATCCCCTCTCGATTCCTTCAATGAACGAGAGGTACACAAATCGAGCGATCAAACTTTCCTATAGTTAGGATCGTCTCAAACCTCCCACTCGGTCAAACCTTCCTATAGTTAGGGCCAAAACCAAAATCCTCTCTCGATTCCTCCAATGAACGAGAGGTCCACTTTCAAATCGAGTGATCAAACCTATAAAATATAGGGTCATCTCAAACTCCCGCTTGGTCAAACCTTCCTACAATTAGGATCAAAATCACAATTCACTCTCGATAAACGAGAAATTCACCTTTACTTCGGTAATCAAACCTTCTGATAGTTAGGATTATCCGAATCTTTTCAATTCTCGGAGTGGAGATCCCACTCCTAGTTTCACTCTTTAGATTCTCAAAGTGGAGGTCCCACTTTGAGTTTCTTCTGCACTGAAGATAGAATATAAAATTCTTCCTCTTCGGTTTTTGGAGATAGAATATAAAATTCTTCCTCTCCCATTTTGTGTTCGTCTTTGCCCCAAGAGAAGACACAATATTTCAACATTATAACTTCAAAATTCGCGCCTTACACGCGCAGGGAATTTTATCTCGAAGCCTAAGTAGGGATAAGCCGGCGCCTAATACATGTTGTCGGTTAGTCTTTGACCGTAAAAAAGGACAAAAGCCCACATATTCGACATTATGGCGGGTCGTTATTAATAACGCCAAAATCCACACCTTACACGTGCTGGAAACTTTATCTCGACTCTTGAACAGAGATAAGCCTACGCCTAACACGCGTTGCCGGTTTAGTCTTTCAGCGATTGAAGAAGACACTAGAATCCAGTCCGGGGCATTTTATCCCGAAGCCTAAGCAGGGATAAGTAAGCGCTTAACTTGCATTGCTGGGTGGTTCGTTCCCGTAAAAACGACTGAGTCTATGTATTCAGTATCGTAGCAACAAAAATCCACGCCTTTTATGCATGGAGAATTTTATCCCGAAACCTGAGCAGGGATAAGTCAACACCTAATACGTGTTGCCGATTTAGTCTTTCACCGATTGAAAAAGACACCAGAATCCAGTCTGGGGTATTTTATCCCGAAGTCTAAGTAGGGATAAGTCAGCGCTTAACTCGCGTTGCTGGGTGGTTCGTTCCTATAAAAACGACCGAGTCTACGTATTCACTATCGTAGCAATAAAAATCAATGCCTTTTATGCATAGGAAATTTTATCCAGAATCCTGAGCAGGGATAAGTCAATGCCTAACACGCGTTGCCGGTTAGTTCTTAACCGTAAAAAGAACAAAAGCCCACATATTCAACATTATGGCAGGTTGTTATTCATAACACCAAAATCTGTGCTTCACACGTACGGGGAATTTTATCCCGAATCCTGAGCAGGGATAAGTCAATGCCTAACACGCGTTGCAGGTTAGTTTTTAGCCGTAAAAAGAACAAAATCCCACATATTCGACATTGTGGCATGTTGTTATTAATAACACCATAATCCGTACCTTACACGCACGGGGAATTTTTTCCCAAATCCTAAGTAAGGATAAGTCAGCGCCTAACACGCGTTGCCGGTTTAGTCCTTTACCGATTGAAGAGGATACCAGAATCCAAGTCTGGGGATTTGTATCCCGAAGCCTAAGTAGGGATAAGTCTGCGCCTGACACGCGTTGCCGGATAGTCTATTCCCGTGAGAAGGACAAAATCTACGTATTCAATATCGTAGCACTAAGAGAGTTAACTCTCTTAGTATAACGTCACATGCGGAACAGACTTAAACAATCCGCATGTAAGCCTGATTCAAACGGTAATCGGTAAAGGCACATCAAATCCGTTAAAGGCTAATGATTTGCCAAAAATCCTAAGTCTACGCCTAATACGCGTCACCGTTTAGTCTTTTCACGCGAGAAAGACGAAGTCTACGTATTCAATATCATAGCACTAAAAGAGTTAACTCTTTTAGCATAACGTTGCATGCGGAACGAACTTAAACAATCTACATTCTAGCCCGACTCAAACGGTGGTCGATAAAGGCTCATCAAACCCGTTGATGGATAAGAATTTGCCAAAAATTCTATAAATACAAGTCATCGACGCATCAGCTTCATTAGTTGGTCTCATGACTTTATCATCCAGCGACTTCGGGATAAGAACCATATCTGCAGACGAAATAACTTTAATAATTGGTCCTGCAGCCCAGAATTTGGGACCGTCACGCTACAACACCTTAAGAGCTTAAATTGTGTAGACTACAACAAAAGTCAACGCCGCACAACGCGTTACAGTAAAGATTGATGTTGGTCAATGCATCAACAATCTCGCCAAAATAAGGCAAAGGATGATTTCAGAGAGTTCAATCGCATTCAGATACGAACTTCCGACGAGGATGATCAGTTCAAAGTCAACTCAGTGACAAGAGCTAAATTCAGAAACTTACGCATCAACTTCAATCCAAGATTTTAACAACGGTCAGACGATAAACGCATCACCGGAAGAACTTCATCTATTCGACAAAACACTGAATAGACTGAAGGCTGAAAAAGTCAAGAATTAAAGCAGTTCACAGATCCCTCTATGAGATTGAGGAAAGAGCCTATCTTATCCAAAGTATCTCAGACTCCTCTATAAAAGAATGAGTCTGAAATACTTTAGAGGGGGTATCTGTAGGCGTATATTAATGCCTATAAGTCCTCGAATACAGCTCAAGATAAAGAGAAGGCGATGAACGTCATTATCCAAGTCGAAGAGGATTATCCGACGCCGACAAGCGCATGAAGCAATCGGCAAACCGTTGATGACACGACAACGAACCACCACAACGGCAAACGCCAAGTGGCCCGCACGCGTCAATTAACTCAAAGCGTCCAAACGCGCCCAACAGTCAGTTAGCACGCGCGTATCATTAAACTCGTGCGCGTTAATCAGTTCGCGTAAGTCTATCAGCTCGCGCGCGTCGTTCAACACGCGCGCATCATTCAGCTTGCGCGCGTCGGTCAATACACGCGCACCAATTAGCACGCTGGCGTTAATCAACGTGCGTCAATCAACTCGCGCGGAGCGTACAAGTCAACACGACGGGCGAGTAAACAAAACGGGAGAAACTACAAGTCCCGGAAAACTGGAAAACAACAAAGGCCAAAAAAGCGCGCACGCGACCCAACCCGTGCCCGCGCGGGTCGGATCCGTCCGACCCGCGCAAGCGTGGGTCGGATCGTGCCGCCCCGCGTCCCTTCACGCAGATTTGACCCGAAAACGTGTTTTTGGCGGTTTTGACGGGTTTTCACGAAATCTTTTCAGTTCCAGAGGTTCCTAACTGCCTAAATCCTATCTCTAAACATGCTTAATCAGTTATTAACTGAAAATAAGTAGGAATCCATCATTCTTATCCCAAAAACCCGTATCCGGAGCCCTATAAATACAAACCTAGGGCCTCCTTTCAGAGGGGGGATTAATTATTAAGACGAGGAGGTGCTGCCGAGTTGGAGAGCAAGGAAGCATGAATTTCAGCAAGGGCTAGAGAGATCCCGGCGAATCCCGGCATAAAAAAGGAGCAATTCGAAGGATCTGAAGCCCGTTCCCGTCCGTTCCTCGAGATTAGGCTTGGTCTTAATCTCGAGAAGAGCTACTGATTTTGCTTGGTCGATTTCAGCACTTTAAGCAAATACCTCCTTGGTGAGGTAGGAGCTCTGCCGAATTTTTAGCAACCGGATCTGATCAAAGGTGGTCCACGGATAAGCCCGGCACAGGCGAAGACACCCACGCAAGCAGGAGACGATAAATGGACTCCCTGCGTTTGTTTTGACGAGAGTTGTAATTTTTGTTTTTATTGTGTAAAAGTCTTATAAAAAGGCCGTCCTTTTGTTTTCATTATATCGACTGAAGTTGTAATGAATACCGCAATGAATACAACAATTTTCGACGTAAACAATAATTTCTTATTTTAAAAATTTAAACTGTAAATTTTCTTTAACTTCTGATATTTGGACATCTAGAGTGCAAACTGGTTATTTATGTATCACAGCACACTGGATTGATGAAAATTAGAAAATATTTAAAAGAGTTATTTCTTTTATTGCAATTGAAGAGTCACACACTAGTATTAATATTGCAAATTTAATAATTGAAGAACTTATGAAACTAGAAATTGATCAAAGAATATTTTCTCTTTCACTAGATAATGCAAGTAATAACAATGTAGCTGTTGATTTTATTAAAACAACTATGTCATTACCATGTCATTGTGACCTTTTTCATGTTAGATGTATCTGTCATATTTTAAATTTAATTGTTCAAAGTGTATTTTCTAAAATTAAATCCATGATAGAAAATGTTAGAATAGTTGCTAATATGCATAATGCTTCTGAAATGAGAATTAAAAAATGGAAACAATATTGTAAAAAAATAATAATAAGCCTAAGCTAATTCCAAAAGATGTTGATCATAGGTGGAATTCCATATATGCAATATTAAGTGTAGCAATAGAATATAAAAAAATTATAAATAATTTTAGAAATTTTTATACTTTTAGTTCTAGCTCTGGTAGAACTTATGGAATAGTGAAGATGAATGGACAATTATATGTAAATTAAATGAGATGTTATAAGTTTTTTATAATGCTACATGTTATTATCTGGTTGTTATTATTCAACTATTACTTTAGCTGCTTTACAAATTTTAAATATTCAAAAAAAATTTGCCAAATATCATATGGATGATATTTTTGTAAATATAATTTTTTAAATGGAGAGCAAATTTAATAAGTATTTTAGGCCTATTCCTCATATTTTTGGTTTGGGGGTTCTTATTGATCCATGTTTGAAGGATATTAGTCTTCAAAGTTTGTTACAGTCATTGCATGATGGACAAATTATAGACTTAGGTGATGGTTCCACCCTTACTGCTACTTCTCATCATTTATCTATTAGAAATTATTTTCAAACATTATATGATGAGTATGCAGCTAGACATGGTGTAGCTGCACAATAGTCTACAGCTTTAGCGCAATCTGCTTCGAGCACAGGTCGAGGTAAAAGTGTAAGTTTTGATAGGTATGCAATGGTTGCTGAACTAACTGGTGGATCTGGAATTAGTTCAGGATTAGAGGTTTTTAAATTAGATGAATATTTTTCTGCTTCCTTAGTTAAATGTCAAGGAAATGCTTTAGATATTTTGCAATGGTGGAGAGTATATTGATCAGTTTCATATCCTATACTTTCCACCATGGATCATGACTTACTATCAGTGCAGGTTTTGACGGTAGCTTTGGAATCCGTCTTCAGCACAGCATGACGTTTGATCGATGACCACAGGACATGCTTAGATCCGTATACTGTACAAGCGGTGATGTGCTTACAAGATTGGTGGAGGTACGAGCAGCGAATACAAGGCATCGATCGGATTGCTATAATTGAAGATAAATTTGAAGAGTTGGGACTAGCAGATAGATATAAAGATTAGATAATATTCATCAAATTGTAATTTTTATTTCTTAGCTTTAAATTTGTAATGAATTATTTCGGAAAAAGTTGCAAATGATAGTGATATGGATGAGTAGGTGCCAACTTAGTTGGGATTTACTCATCTATTGTGATGTGACGAATTTTAAAATAAATTTATACTTATAAAGGATTTACTGATTATTAATAAAAAAATTATTTTTATCGTTTGTTATTTTTATAATTTTTTTACTTGTAATTTATGTCATTTCAAGTTATTAAAAAAATTTATGTTATTTTCTGTAATTTTTATGTATATTTTATGATTTATTGTTTTTTTTTAAATTAAAAAAAAGTTTAAAAATAAAAAAAACCGGGTCGGCCCGGAATCCAGCCAGCTCAGATTCCACGTGTATTGTTAGCTTTAATATAAAACTGTAATCCTTTATTCTCACCATAACTTCGGAGTTTTGATATAATGGTTAGGGGAATTAAATTTAAGATGGTATCAGAGCAACCTAGGTTCAAATCCCACCGGCCACGAATTAAATGTGGACTTTTTAAAAATTGATACCGCTACGTGAGTCCATATTTCGACCAAAAAAAAGGGGCACTCAATCTGCGAGGGCATGTTAGAATTAATATAAAACTATAATCCATTCTCACCATAACCTTAGAGTTTTGATGTAATGGTTAGGGAAACTAAATTTAAGAAAATTCACGCGACAATGAACAAAGAATTTGTAACTACGCAGCTTGGAGGAAATTAATTCATAACATTTTAAAAAATATAACATTATATTGGAGCGATGAGTATGAATCAACTTTAGCACATTGTTATTTTATTATAATTTTCTGTTTATTTAATGATTTAAATATTAACATGTAATATATTTTTTTAATTTAAGTAGCAAACATTTTCCTATTGTAGCTTTGTATCTTTATTTTTCTTTTTTGTACCGTTTCAATTATCATTGATCAACATGCAAAAGAATTACTCATTCCACTTTTTTATAACTCTTCTACAATCTATCTTGGCCATTACAAGTATTATTTCATTTTTATTATTTAAAATATATATGAATAAAAGTATTCTAGTGTTTTAGATTCATTAATATATTATTTTTACAATCTATAATGTTTAAGGTCTGAGTTATAATTTGATTCTCAATTTTAATTGTTTTTTACTTTTTTGGGTGGTGGGTTTGGCGCAACGGGCCTGTTACGTTTGCTGGATATGAGAGGAAAATAATGGAGTTTAATTAAGTATTCAGTTCATTTGTTTCTCACATGTAACTTAGACTTGTGTCAGAAAAGCAGGGGCTCACGAAAGTCTCGTCATTACATAAATTAAAATTATATTTTTATGTAGACGCTCGTGGACGTAATGGCGGGTTTTGAAGTCAAAGAAGAAAGTGAATGACATGGCTAGTTTTGACTTTAATTCTAACGAGACTTTTAATGTCTTCTTTATTTTTTTACTTGTGACTCTCCTCTGTTGATGAACCAACAACACCCTCAAATTTTTTCCTTTTTTTCTAATCGGGAAAAATAATCGTGTCTTGATCTTATGTCCGAAATCTTAGTTCTTGAGCTCTTGGGCTCTCAAGTTAGTTCTAACCCGCCCCATGTTAGTTCTAGTCCGTCCCATGTTAGTTCTAGCTAGTTGGGGCAAGTTAGAACTAACAATATTCGAAGCGATATAACGAGAGGTAGAAAATAAGCCCATGTGAAAGGAAGATACCGTGAGATAGACAATATAAAGGGCTACATACCGGCAGTTTTCTGCAGTGAAAGGAAGATATCGTGTGAACAAACAATATAAAGTGCGTGCGAAGTCGGTACAAAACTGTAGTTTTCTGCAGTGCAATTTCTCGTCGTTCGGGTTTGTTCTTTGTTGTTCGGAGCTTTTAGATAGTTCTAGCCCGCACTATATTAGTTCTAGCTCTAATTCATCGTAGTTCTAGGCTCTTGGGACCTTAAGTTAGTTCTAACCCGCCGCTTCTTAGTTCTAGCCCGCGCCATGCTAGTTCCAGCCCGCACTATGTTAGTTCTAGCTAGTTCTAACTCTAATTCATCTTAGTTCTAGGCTCTTGGGCCCTCAACTTAGTTCTAACCCACACCTTCTTAGTTCTAGCCCGCACCATGCTAGTTCTAGCCCGCACTATGTTAGTTCTAGCCCACACTATGTTAGTTCTAGCTAGTTCTAGCTCTAATTCATCTTAGTTCTAGGCTCTTGGCCACTCAAGTTAGTTCTAACCTGCACCTTCTTAGTTCTAGCCTGCACCATACTAGTTCTAGCCCGTACTATGTTAGTTCTAGCTAGTTCTAGCTCTAATTCATCTTAGTTCTAGGCTTTTGGGCCCTAAAGTTAGTTCTAACCTGCACCTTCTTAGTCCTAGCCCGCACCATTTTAGTTCTAACCCGTACTATGTTAGTTCTAGCTAGTTCTAGCTCTAATTCATCTTTGTTCTAGGCTCTTGGAACCACAACTTAGTTCTAACCCGCACCTCCTTAGTTATACACCGCACAATGCTAGTTCTAGCCCGTACTATGTTAGTTTTAGCCCGCACTATGTTAGTTCTAGCTAGTTCTAGCTCTAATTCATCTTAGTACTAGGCTCTTGGGCCCTCAAGTTCGTTCTAACCAGCACATTCTTAGTTCTAGCCCACACCATGCTAGTTCTAGCCCGCACTATGTTAGTTCTAGCTAGTTCTAGCTCTAATTCATCTTAGTTCGAGGTTGTTGGGCCCTCAAGTTAGTTCTAACCCGCACCTTGTTAGTTCTAGCCCGCACCATGCTAGTTCTAGCCCGTACTATGTTAGTTCTAGCCTGCACTATGTTAGTCCTAGCTAGTTCTAGCTCTAATTCATCTTAGTACTAGGCTCTTGGGCCATCAAGTTCGTTCTAACCAGCACCTTCTTAGTTCTAGCCCACACCATGCTAATTCTAGCCCGCACTATGTTAGTTCTAGCTAGTTCTAGCTCTAATTCATCTTAGTTCTAGGTTCTTGGGCCCTCAAGTTAGTTCTAACCCGTACCATGCTAGTTCTAGCCCGCACTATGTTAGTTCTAGCTAGTTCTAGCTCTAATTCATCTTAGTTCTAGGCTCTTGGACCCTCAAGTTAGTTCAAACCCGCACCTTCTTAGTTCTAACCCGTACCATGCTAGTTCTAGTCCGAACTATGTTAGTTCTAGCTAATTCTAGCTCTAATTCATCTTAGTTCTAGACTTTTGGGCCTTAAAGTTAGTTCTAACCCGCACCTCCTTAGTTATAGACCGTACAATGCTAGTTCTAGCCCGTACTATGTTAGTTCTAGCTAGTTCTAGCTCTAATTCATCTTTGTTCTAGGCTCTTTGGCCCTCAAGTTGGTTCTAACCAGTACATTGTTAGTTCTAGCCCACACCATGCTAGTTCTAGCCCGCACTATGTTAGTTCTAGCTAGTTCTAGCTCTAATTCATCTTAGTTTTAGGCTCTTGGGCTCTCAAGTGAGTTCTAACCCGCACCTTCTTAGTTCTAGCCCTTATCACGCTAGTTCTAGCCGGCACTATGTTAGTTCTAGCTAGTTCTAGCTCTAATTCATTTTAGTTCTAGGCTCTTGGACCCTGAACTTAGTTCTAACCCGCACCTTCTTAGTTCTAGCCCGCACCATGCTAGTTCTAGCCCGCACTATATTAGTTCTAGCTATAATTCATCTTAATTCTATGTTCTTGGGCCCTCAAGTTAGTTCTAACCCACACCTTCTTAGTTCAAGCCCACACCATGCTAGTTCTAACCCGCACTATATTAGTTCTGGCAAGTTCTAGTTCTAATTCATCTTACTTCTTGACTCTTGAGCCCTCAAGTTAGTTCTAACACACACCTTCTTAGTTCTAATCCCGTTTCATGCTAGTTCTAGCCTTCACTATGTTAGTTCTAGCTAGTTCTAGCTCTAATTCATCTTAGTTCTAGGCTCTTTGGCCCTCAAGTTGGTTCTAACCCGCACCTTCTTAGTTCTAGCCCGCACCATGCTAGTTCTAGCCCGCACTATGTTAGTTCTAGCTAGTTCTAGCTCTAATTTATCTTAGTTCTAGGCTCTTAGGCACTCAAGTTAGTTCTAACCCACACTTTGTTAGTTCTAGCCCGCACCATGCTAGTTTTAGCCCGCACTATGTTAGTTCTAGCTAGTTCTAGCTCTAATTTATCTTAGTTCTAGGCTCTTAGGCCCTCAAGTTAGTTCTAACCCACACTTTGTTAGTTCTAGCCCGCACCATGCTAGTTCTAGCCCGCACTATGTTAGTTCTAGCTAGTTCTAGCTCTAATTTATCTTAGTTCTAGGCTCTTAGGCCCTCAAGTTAGTTCTAACCCACACTTTGTTAGTTCTAGCCCGCACCATGCTAGTTCTAGCCCACACTATGTTAGTTCTAGCTCTAACCCACACTTTGTTAGTTCTAGCCCGCACCATGCTAGTTCTAGCCCACACTATGTTAGTTCTAGCTCTAATTAATCTTATATCTAGGCTCTTGGCCCCTCAAGATAGTTCTAACACGCACCTTCTTAGTTCTAGCCTGCACCATACTAGTTCTAGCCCGTACTATGTTAGTTCTAACTAGTTCTAGCTCTAATTCATCTTAGTTCTAGGCTTTTGGGCCCTCAAGTTAGTTCTAACCTGCACCTTTTTAGTCCTAGCCCGCACCATGCGAGTTCTAACCCGTACTATGTTAGTTCTAGTTAGTTCTAGCTCTAATTCATCTTAGTTCTAGGCTCTTGGGCCCACAACTTAGTTCTAACTCGCACCTCCTTAGTTCTAGACCGCACAATGCTAGTTCTAGCACGCACCATACTAGTTCTAGCCCGCACTATGTTAGTTCTAGCTAGTTCTAGCTCTAATTCATCCTAGTACTAGGCTCTTGGGCCCTCAAGTTCGTTCCAACCAGCACCTTCTTAGTTCTAGCCCACACCATGCTAGTTCTAGCCCGCACTATGTTAGTTCTAGCTAGTTCTAGCACTAATTCATCTTAGTTCTAGGTTCTTAGACCCTCAAGTTAGTTCTAACCCGCACCTTGTTAGTTCTAGCCCGCACCATGCTAGTTCTAGCCCGCACCATGCTAGTTTTAGCCCGTACTATGTTAGTTCTAGCCCGCACTATGTTAGTCCTAGCTAGTTCTAGCTCTAATTCATCTTAGTACTAGGCTCTTGGGCCCTCAAGTTCGTTCTAACCAGCACCTTCTTAGTTCTAGCCCACACCATGCTAGTTCTATCCCGCACTATGTTAGTTCTAGCTAGTTCTAGCTCTAATTCATCTTGGTTCTAAGTTCTTGGGCCCTCAAGTTAGTTCTAACCCGCACCATGCTAGTTCTAGCCCACACTATGTTAGTTCTAGCAAGTTCTAGCTCTAATTCATCTTAGTTCTAGGCTCTTGGGCCCTCAAGTTAGTTCTAACCCGCACCTTCTTAGTTCTAGCCCGCACAATGCAAGTTCTAGCCCGTACTATGTTAGTTCTAGCTAGTTCTAGCTCTAATTCATCTTAGTTCTAGACTCTTGGGCCCTCAAGTTAGTTCTAACTCATACCTTGTTAGTTCTAACCCGCACCATGCTAGTTCTAGCCCGCACTATGTTAGTTCTAGCTAGTTCTAGCTCTAATTTATCTTAGTTCTAGGCTCTTGGGCCCTCAAGTTAGTTCTAACCCGCACATTCTTAGTTCTTGCCCGCACCATGCAAGTTCTAGCCCGTACTATGTTAGTTCTATCTAGTTCTAGCTCTAATTCATCTTAATTCTAGGTTCTTGGGCCCTCAATTTAGTTCTAATCCGTACCTTGTTAGTTCCAGCCCGCACCATGCTAGTTCTAACCCGCATTATGTTAGTTCTAGCTAGTTATAGCTCTAATTCATCTTAGTTCTAGGCTTTTGGGCCTTTAAGTTAGTTCTAACCCGCACCTCCTTAGTTCTAGACCGCACAATGCTAGTTCTAGCCCGTACTATGTTAGTTCTAGCTAGTTCTAGCTCTAATTCATCTTAGTTCTAGGCTCTTGGGCCCTCAAGTTGGTTCTAACCCGTACATTGTTAGTTCTAGCACGCACCATACTAGTTCTAGCCCGCACTATGTTAGTTCTAGCTAGTTCTAGCTCTAATTCATCTTAGTTCTAGGCTCTTAGTTCTAGCCCGCACTATGTTAGTTCTAGCTAGTTCTAGCTCTAATTCATCTTAGTTCTAGGCTCTTAGGCCCTCAAGTTAGTTCTAACCCGCACCTTCTTAGTTCTAGCCCGTACCATACTAGTTCTAGCTCGTACTATGTTAGTTCTAGCTAGTTCTAACTCTAATTCATCTTAGTTCTATGCTCTTGGGCCCTCAAGTAGTTCTAACACGCACCTTCTTAGTTCTAGCCCGCACCATACTAGTTCTAACGCGTACTATATTAGTTCTAGATAGTTCTAGCTCTAATTCATCTTAGTTCTAGGCTCTTAGGCCCTCAAGTTAGTTCTAACCCGTACTTTCTTAGTTCTAGCCCGCACTATGCTAGTTCTAGCTTGTACTATGTTAGTTCTAGCTTGTTCTAGCTCTAATTCATCTTAGTTCTAGGCTCTTAGGCCCTCAAGTTAGTTCTAACCCGCACCTTCTTAGTTCTAGCCCGTATCATGCTAGTTCTAGCCTGCACTATGTTAGTTCTAGCTAGTTTTAGCTCTAATTCATTTTAGTTCTAGGCTCTTGGGCCCTTAAGTTAGTTCTAACCCGCACCTTCTTTGTTCTAGCCCGCACCATGCTAGTTCTAACCCGCACTATGTTAGTTCTAGCTAGTTCTAGCTCTAATTCATCTTAGTTCTAGGCTCTTGGACACTAAACTTAGTTCTAACCCGCACCTTCTTAGTTCTAGCCCGCACCATGCTAGTTCTAGCCCGCACTATATTAGTTCTAGTTCTAATTCATCTTAATTCTAGGCTCTTGGGCCCTCAAGTTACTTCTAACCCACACCTTCTTAGTTCTAGCCCACACCATGCTAGTTCTAGCCCGCACTATATTAGTTCAAGCATGTTCTAGCTCTAATTCATCTTAGTTCTAGGCTTTTAGGACCTCAAGTTAGTTCTAACCCGCACCTTCTTAGTTATAGCTCGCACCATGCTAGTTCTAGCCCGCACTATGTTAGTTCTAGCTAGTTCTAGCTCTAATTCATCTTAGTTCTAGGCTCTTGGGCCCTCAAGTTAGTTCTAACACACACCCTCTTAGTTCTAGCCTGCACCATGCTAGTTCTAGCCTTTACTATGTTAGTTCTAGCTAGTTCTAGCTCTAATTCATCTTAATTCTAGGCTCTTTGGCCCTCAAGTTAGTTCTAACACGCACCTTCTTTGTTCTAGCCCGCACCATTCTAGTTCTAGCCCGTACTATGTTAGTTCTAGCTAGTTCTAGCTCTAATTTATCTTAGTTCTAGGCTTTTAGGCCCTCAAGTTAGTTCTTACCCGTACTTTGTTAGTTTTAGCTCGCACCATGCTAGTTCTAGCCCGCACTATGTTAGTTCTAGCTAGTTCTAGCTCTAATTCATCTTTGTTCTAGGCTCTTGGGCCCTCAAGTTAGTTCTAACCCGAACCTTCTTAGTTTTAGCTCGTACCATGCTAGTTCTAGCCCGCACTATGTTAGATCTAGCTAGTTCTAGCTCTAATTCATCTTAGTTCTAGGCTCTTGGGCCCTCAAGTTAGTTCTAACCCGCACCTTCTTAGGTCTAGCCCGCACCATACTAGTTCTAATCCGTACTATGTTAGTTCTAGCTAGTTCTAACTTTAATTCATTTTAGTTCTAGGCTCTTGGGCCCTCAAGTTAGTTCTAACCCGCACCTTCTTAGTTCTAGCCCGCACCATGCTTGTTCTAGCCCGCACTATGTTAGTTCTAGCTAGTTTTAATTCTAATTCATCTTAGTTCTTGCCTCTTGGGCCCTCAAGTTAGTTCTAACCCGCACCTTCTTAGTTCTAGCCTGCACCATGCTAGTTCTAGCCCGTACTATGTTAGTTCTAGCTAGTTCTAGCTCTAATTCATCTTAGTTCTAGGCTCTTGGGCCCTCAAGTTAGTTCTAACCTGCTCTTTCTTAGTTCTAGCTCGCACCATGCTAGTTCTAACCCGTACTATGTTAGTTCTAGCTAGTTCTAGCTCTAATTTATCTTAGTTCTAGGCTCTTGGGCCCTCAAGTTAGTTCTAACCCGCACCTTCTTAGTTCTAGCCCGTACCATGCTAGTTCTAGCCCGTACTATGTTAGTTCTAGCTAGTTCTAGCTCTAATTCATCTTAGTTCTTAGCTCTTGGGACCTCAAGTTAGTTCTAACCCGCACCTTGTTAGTTCTAGCCCGCACCATGTTAGTTCTAGCCCTCACTATGTTAGGTCTAGCTAGTTCTACCTCTAATTCATATTAGTTCTAGGCTCTCGGGAACGGAGAAAAGCTCCTCCCATCTCCGACGGAGCCCACTGAGACACCCCGATGATCTCGGCAACCTCCTCCCACCTCCGGCAAGCCTGGACAGCGATGAAAAGTTCCAAACAGCGAAGAGCAAACCCGAACGGTGAGAAATTGCACTGCAGAAAACTACAGTTTTGTGCCGACTTCGTACGCACTTTTCGATCACCTCCAATCTCTGTTTTTGCCGATTTCTTCTTTGGTGAGTATCCCTACATGTTACCTATCACCTCCAATTTGTATCACGCTCTAACTCATTCTCTATCTCCCTCGGTAACGTTCAAAAAATCGCTCGACGGCAGCAGCGAGCAGAAAATAGCAGCGCCATGCCGACTTTGTGCGCGTTTTTCGACCACCTCCGGTCTCCGTTTTCACCACCATCTTCGCCAGTGTGTAGCCCTTTATATTGTCTATCACACGGTATCTTCCTTTCACTTGGGATTATTTTCTACCTCTCGTTATATCGCTTCGAATATTGTTAGTTCTAACTTGCCCAACTAGCTAGAACTAACATGGGACGGGCTAGAACTAACATGGGGCGAGTTAGAACTAACATGGAGCAAGTTACACTAACTTAAGAGCCCAAGAGCTCAAGAACTAAGATTGCAGATATAAGATCAAGACCCGATTATTTTTCCAGATTAGAAAAAAAAGAAAAAAAATTAAGGGTGTTGTTGGTTCATCAACAGAGGAGAGTCACAAGTAAAAAAATAAAGAAGACATTAAAAGTCTCGTTAGAATTGAAGTCAAAACTAGCCATGTCATTCACATTTTTCTTTGACTTCAAAACCCGCCATTACGTCCACGAGCCTTAACATAAAAATACAATTTTGATTTATGTAAATCACGAGACTTTCGTGAGCCCTTGCTTTTCTGACACAAGGCTAAGTCACACATGAGAAACAAATGAACTAAATACTTAATTAACCTCCATGATTTTCCTCTCATATTCAGCAAACATAACAGGCCCGTTGCGGCAAACTCGAGGGCGAGGCTTAGGGGCCTGGGCGGAGGCGGCGACGGTGATGACGAGGAGGGTGAGGGCCAGGGCGACGAGCTTGAGAAAGCCCTTGGTTTTAGAGAGAGAGAGAGAGAGAGAGAGAGAGAGAGAGAGAGAGAGGATGAGAGAGCTGGGTTTGAGGGATTGAAGAGAGGGGATAAGATTATTTTGAGGATTTTAGCTTAGCTGATATGTAATAATTGCTAAAAAGGTGCTGCAGTACAAAGTGTCACACTTCAAGGGGCTGAATCACATGGGGGAAACTAAGAGGGGCTGCAGCACATGAAGTTTCTACTTTTGGGGCCTGGACACATTTTTCCTAAAAAACTATGGATAGAGGAATTTTCCCCATTTCTTCACATTTGTCTACACTCACTTGGGTTTTTCTTAAGCTGTATAGATATAGATTTAGATGTGTAAGAAAGAGTGAATTTGAAATTTATGTAATTAATAACTTGAGCTTTTGACTTAATTTGCTACATAACCTAAGCTTAAGGTTCATTAACTCCTAGGTTTGGTCCAGGTTGGTCTACAAGATATCTCAATAGCCCACTTACTATTGAGAATCCTACATATGATGGTAACCATATCTCCCTCCCCATGTTTGCCAGTTTAGGCAAGTTTAGCCCATAGGTGGTAAGAGATCTAATGGATGTCAATAGCCATGTTGTTGTTGCATGGTTACCAACTTAATTAGATAGCTCTCTCTTTTTTCCTGTTGTTAAACCTATGGATTGATACAATATATATAGAGATTGATTTTGATCAATCCTATTAGAACTCTAACTTGAATCCTAATTGGATTTTCCAATTTAATTAATTTCTTCAATCTAATCCTAATTAGGATAGTATAACTAATCCTAATTAGAATCCAAACCTAATCTTGGTTATCAACTGATTTGAGTCATCACGAACTCAACAATCTCCACCTTGACTCACATCACGTTGAATCAATTATTGGCGATAATTTTCAAAAATCAACCCCTAATTTATACAAGTCCCTCCCAAGAGTATTTCTCCAAAGTTACTTCTAAAGAACGTGGATGAAGTCTAGAGATGCTTTGAACTTCTCCACTGGAATGGCCTTTGTCATCATATACACTGGATTCTTCTTTATACTGATCTTCACCAATTCAATCACTTATTCCCTGTTAATCCGCTCTCGGATCTTGTGATACCTGATGTTAATGTGCTTCGTCCGCTTGTGATACCTCTTATCCTTTGCAAGATGAATCGTGCTCTGACTATCACAATGAATAAGTGTAGGCATATAAAATTGCTTATAGGTCCCCTAGCATAGCTCGGCACAAACCGACGAGCCAACGAG
>NC_033794.1:67582365-67605183 GCF_001876935.1 Asparagus officinalis | reverse complement strand
CCGGCGGCATGTTACTGTTCAAATCGATTTGTCAAGTGTGAATATCCTACTCATTATTTTTTGTAAAGCAATAGCTATACGCCTATACGTTCGCTCGGAAGCATGCAATCGAGCTGACACCTTTCCAGTCGGGGACTCACTTGTGAACGCGAACTCCCTGTCAAAGAGATTTATCCGAGTCGGAAGCCAATTGGGATCCTCCTTCTCGTGAGCAACTATAGCGATTGGAAAACATTACTTTATGAAAAAAACACTAATCTTAGTTAAAGCCATCTCTTTCTTCCATTCAACCAAAGTGCAATTCTGAAAACTGTTCTGTTAGTAGTTCGCGGAATCAGCATAACATTTTTCAAAGAAGTGGCCATGTTGATTTTTAGAACACAGGCCGTAACCACCTGTTTCTCGAGTCTTTTAGAGGCGGTCCCAAAACTCGCATTTATCTTCAGTGAAGTTTGCCTATTCGCGGTACTGAACTGCCAAATCCTTCGGTCGGAGATTCACTACTATTTTACTGAAACGACTCCTTTTCCTGCGGGCGGATGTTAGCCGTTGCAGTTGTGTACTTCGTATTGCTTTTCATTTCGTAAAGCGAAACTGTTCTGTCATGGATTCTAACCTGGATCGGCGAACTCAATGGGGCTCAGGGACGTAGGAGCGAGTGTGAAGTCTGAGGTAAAAGGATAATTGTGATTACTTAACCTAAAAAAAGTAATGACTAAGAATAGAAGATTTTGATGATCGAACCTTTCATGTGCGCGCATCTGATCTTGAAAAGTGAAAGATCTCGGATTGACAAAGCGGACATAGGGATTTATTCCTTCCCGAACCGGGTGAACTATTTCCTCACTTGAATATTACTTAAGGCGACTTTCATTGCGACTTTAGAGATTAGTTTCTTGACTTGAAGACGTCACCTGCTTAAGCCAACCTATCAATTCTCTCGTACAGCTTTCGTCACCAATAACTGAAAACTCTTTCTGATCTTGAAAGACTGAACTCCGCCTCTGGCTTTATTAGTCAATTGGCTACTCCATGATTTAAATATAAGTCATTGCGTCATCACGAGCCGAACCGGGCATAGTGTATCCAATTCCAACTCAGCTTTTGGATCATTTGCAACCAATCCTTTAAAGTCTCTCAAGCTAGAGGCATGGGACCTTACCTGCGGGGATGGGGCAGAGGTACGATCAAGAAAGCTTGGACGGAATTGAAGCAAACAATCGATACGGGAACGCAGCTCCTATCAAGGGGAGGCAAGACATTTCTATTTTCAAAAAGTGCTAGTCATATAGCTTAGCTGGGAAAACTGTCAATTTGGGCATTTGAGCGATGGTGTCGCTCCTTAGTTAGTCAAATCCACTTGTAAGGCGAAAAAGACGGCATCCACAACTTTCAATCGGACGCAGGGATCGAAACAAACAAGCATGGATTTCTCTCGTTATGGCTGCCCGAGACGTTCGGAGGGGATGAAACCGTAACCATTTTCATTGACTCTCTGCACTCCATGGGCAAAAGAAGCAACCCAAATTGCGACTTTCTCCTGCCATAGAGATGAGATTAGAACCCGAACCGAGCTCAAACCCCCTCTTGAATAATTCTCGAGCAACCAACTCAGATTAGCTACGAACAAGCCTAGCTCCTTTATTGATTGCCGACACTACTTTAACACACTAAAGATAAGAAGCTACTCTTTATCTTAAGCGGGACATATGCGATCAGACACTTGGGATAGAAACTCCGACTTAACCCATGGAGACGCATACGCCTTCCTGCTGGGTGGTACCTTGGCAGAGGGCAGAGGGGCAAACATTAACCGGGAAGCTCTGATCTACTCTCGAGCCAAAAATGGATTGGTTGAGGTGTGAACTCTTGGATATTGACTCCTAACAGAACTGCCGGACTGGGCTTCATTTCTTTACTTTGAAAAAATTTCTTAACCTTACCTAAGGCCGCCGGTTCGGCCATTACAGGTTAACAAAAGCAAAGACGAGGACATTTCTGCGTAATAATCTGCACCTAAGCTAGGCATTAGCAGTTTGAAATCTCTTTTCAAATACGGTTATTTGATTGCCTCAGCCTCATCTAGGCATGTCTTGTTTAAAAGGGCGATAACCTGTGCCTGCTCGCAGTTCTTCTTCTTCTTTGGCCGACTCCCGTGCTGCCCCAAGCTATCTGTGGAATCAGTGGAAAACAACGATCAGATCAATGCCTTCTAAACGAGAGTGAAGCTGTTACGGCACCCCTATCTCGACCACGAGCACCTGAATCTATATTAGTAGTGCCCGACTGGCTTATAGTAGTGTCCGACTGGCCTCTTCTCTTCCTCTTTCCCCGCGGCTTCTGCTACTAGTGATTCTAAAAACTTTCCGTAGTTTTGTTACTAACCTTTTTTTCTGGAAGGCTTTCAGAAGCCAAAAGTGCTTTCAAATAGAAGAGTTGCCGATCGACACCACCTAGTGCTATCTCTTTACCAGAGATGACATTATGGTTCCTATTTCAGTAAAGTAGTCAGTCAGTTGAAGGAAGAGAGTAGCTGGTTTATTGGCTTTTGCTTTGCATCGGCTGTTTTTTAGTTGCAAACCTTATAACTATCAACAAACAGTCCCATCTGATTGAACTTTGGGGAATACGCCCGTAGCCCACCCAATGCTCGAGTTGACCTAGCGAAACATCTCTCCCCTTATGGTGGAAAAACTGCTGCTGATCTTGGTGTAAGCTCCACTAGAAAAGCATGTAAAGAACTTCGTCCGCTTTACACTTAGTTGCTTGGGACTAGCTGCCTAACCTTGCCTGTCCAGAGAATAAGAACCGCTGCTGCTGGGCCTAAGACTATTCCCAACCGTCGTGGAGTTCCAAAAGGCATACGCCCTTGAGACTTAGATAGATGGGAGCTCCCCTCCCTCGAAAGGCAAAGGTCCTAGCTACAGCGCATATTTGAATTCCTTACATATGAGCCAGATCAAGAGCCCTCAGTATCAGAGAGAGATGGGGATAAATCTTTTTCATTGGTTTACTAGCTTGTGCTCTTCCAATTTCTTTTTCGTTGCTTAAGCACTTACATACCCCCATACCCTTAAGGGGTTTCCAGTTATAGGTTTAGATCCTATAGTAGCAGAACTAATTTCAGATCCAAAGAAAGTGAATATACAATCTATAGCCACCACGACGGGATGCACATCTAGCGGCAGTCCCAAAAATGATCGAATCTTCGGGCTGTTCCGGTTCCACCAGCAACGGTTCTATATCCAGTGGTGGTTAGACTTCTCTCCAATAGGGTAGGATATTGGTGTCCCGTTATAGGTATAAAAAAGGTCGTACTAGGAGCCAGGTTTGACCTTTCGATCCATTAGAAAGAACGAGCCTAAGCTTTTAGAAATCGAGAGGTTCTGGACCTCTTTCATATATCGCTAAAGCAATGGAAGCAGCACTGACTCCAATAACTGGAGCGAAGGTTGCAGCGATAGGGACAGAATAGTGGAGTGGCATAGAGAGTCACAGAAGTAGAAAGTACATCAGTTGTTGCTGCAGTCTCAGATCCAGTTGCTAAGATAGCAAGCAGCATCTTTCTCACTCCCGCCAGGGAGGAAGCTAGACTTCCTATCCCCACGAAAAATTGCTTTCTTATTCCCACCCAACCCGGACAAATATTACTTTTTGGGGTTTTTCGCCTTCGGCCTTACTTACCGCCTTTCCTCCGGCACAGCTTCTTCAAGAGAAGAGCCATTTAGCCTCCCTTTCCTGATAGAACTGCTACTTGTGCTTGCTTACTGGACTGGCTTGGCGGGCTCCGGAAAGAAGATCTTCTTTTCTGAATTGCTTCGTTCTCGCCTGGCTGGACTGCCTCCTCCATAACAGGTACTGGTACGGCTACCTATGCTGCTGATACTAAGCTGGGATCTGCTTCTCTTCTCGGTCAGAACTAGTGCTGCTCGACCTTACTTCTTTTTTCAATACTGAAAATCCATTCAAAGGCAAAGGCGATGGAATCCCAATAAATACAAGAAGGAATTCTATCTTTAAGGCTAAGGCTTCACTTCAAGCAAGCAATTGTTCTCTTCCACCGACACAGGGATAAAGAAAGACTGGTTCCCCTTTCGAACTAGAAAATCCTCTTTTTTCCCCTATAACCCCTTTCACTTAAATAATGAAGTTCCGAGAACAACCTCCTTAAGAGTCATCTTAGCTTGATGTGCCGGATGTTCCCTTACTTAGTAGGATGGGTCGGTCTACCTTCCAACAATGTTTAGGACCGACCAAAGCAATGGATATGTTTGGGATAATTAGGAACTGAACCAGCAGAGATTAGAATAGAATGCCTGAGCTTATGTCTTTCGGGCTTGGTCTGACTTCTTCGCCAGCTGGCTCGCATTCCAGTGTGGAAGTCGAATGATAAGCAATTTCCATCTTTCTGATTAATTACCCTTCTGGAGGCCCCGGTTGAAGCACACATTGGAACATCAGTACCGGCATTAATAACAAGTTTCACCAGCGAATCTCCATCACTCCCAATAATCTGATTAAACGGCGAAGCGCAGCAGAGTCACAGGCGAAGGTAGGCGAATCATGCTCTGAAGGTAAGATAAACCAGTCATGAAGCACAAGGAGAATTCGGTGGGCTTAAGGAGCTGCATTAATCTTCTAGTGATGTGAAATGCGTTCTTTCTTATAGCGCGGTCAGCCAGTCGGTTTAGCCGCACCGGGACTTAACCAGAGGGGAAAATGACATCCGTCTAGCTGTAGCTAGGAATCCGGCTGAAACCACCAACATCTGAGTTGAGCAGAATCGCTTTCTTCCAATTAATCATTGTATGCCAAAGCAAAGGAGTTCATCTTATGGGATCGAAAGTACTAGATATTCTATTTTTTTATACATCCGTTTTCAAAGTAAGAAAGAGGAGGCCGGAGGGAAGACTCAATTATGGGAACGAAAGGATCAAGCGAGAGGAATGGACACGTAAGAAATACGCCACGCCAGTAGGAAGACTGCAGCTTTGATAGACTGATCGATCGAATAGAGATAGCCCACGGAGCGGTAAAATCTGTTGATAGGCCCTTGGTTGCAAAGAAGAAGAGCCCCCATGAAGAGAACTCATCTACACTCCCGTTCTTATGCCGTGTAAAGCGAATTTTCATAAGAGTGATTGGCTTGCAGCCATAGTGTGCACCTAGAAGTCACTTCTGAATCTTGTTTTGAGTAAGAAGCTGGCCTTGGATATCTTGTCTTGAATAAGCAGCCGGCCTATAGTAACGGGAATAGTTGAAAGGGAAATACACTTTCGATCAGGTGAGGGGCGCGTCCGGGTCACGCGCTATTCCTAAGACAAACTAGCCTCCCGGAAGCCGCATCTACAAGGCGCTTATCAACAATGTAGAAAGCCACATCTAAGCTAGAATGACCGGTGTGAGAGTATGAGTCTTTGGATTGCCTTATTCTATGCAGAAAAGGACCCTGTATGCCATCGCAGAGAGAAGTACCATCAGAAAGATAGCTTTTCTGTAGTCACTAAGCTTGGATAACCGACCAACAAGTCAGGTCATAAAGGTGCAAGTAGGTTCCCGGAACATAGAGCCGACCAAAGACAGCCTTCCGGCCACATCAGCAGGTTAGAAGACAATATTAACTACAAATCTATTCCTGCTTCTTTCCTTCCTGTAGCTCTTCTTCTTTGTTTAAAGCTTAACTCACATTTCGGGAGCGGATGCTGGCTCGAGCTAAAGATATGCCCCCCACTCTTGAACAGCTCTCACTTGCCTTGGCCGATAGCTTAGATGACCGGCCGTTAGGCATGGTTACCCATTATTTAACAGTACGCCTCTTGTTTGGTGAGCCAACCCCAACAATGGCTTCACCCAAGGATGAAGGTAGTAGAACAGGAGCCGCAAAGTTTAGATCACAGCCTTCCTATGTGCGTCTTCGTTGTTCAAGCGAAACCACTTTCCAGTAGCGAATGAATGTAGCTCGGGCAGAGGCGGTCGGTGGCCTAAGAAAGACCTACAACAGATTAGGATGAAATCAAAAACGCCGAGCAAGGACGGAGATCAGGGCCAACTACGAAGGTAGGCGCGCAGGGGATAAGGTTGAGAGCTACACCTGAAGGGCTGAGTAGGAGCCCTCAAAAGCGAGTCTCAGGGCCCACAAGGAGCAGGGCAGGAAGACCAGGGAAGGAATATCGGTAGCTGAACACAGGACATTCCAGGAGGTATGAAGGCAGGAAATAAGAGAGCTTGGAAGTGATATGGCAAGCCAACTCCTACAAGAGCAGCTAGTTCTTTCCCACCATAAGACTGAGGGGCAGGCCGGCAAGCCAGATAACAAAGCAGAAAGCTGTGTATTGAAGGAGAAAATGCAAAGACAGACCCTTTGATTGAGGTTGTTTTATATGGAAGTAAGTACATAGCAAGGAGACTCAAGACAATAGAGATCTACGCTGTAAGGATGAACTTTGATGATCAACCTTAACGCGAGGAATGTACTGTTCTATCGGCAGTCCTGTAGTTAGGTTCACTACTCCCCGCGAATACCTTCTCCCGAGGAATTGAGGCTAGGAGACCGATGGCAGTCTGGCCAGTGGAACAACTGACGGGCCGAGGGAGGGACAGCCAGATATCAAAGAAGAGGAGTTTTTGTAATGAGTGATCGAATGCGATGAAATATTTGAAGGGTGGAAGTACAATGCGTGAGGAAAGTGGTCTCACTCCATGGAAAGAATCTCCCTATGCCATTCCTGCGCCCCAAGGCTCGGGCAACTGTTCCCGCCCAGTTGGGATATTTAGATTTAGATTATATATTCAAAAATATATAGCAGTCAAATTAACACTTCTTACGACAACTAAGAATCGGTAGTAATGCGCGACTTCAATGGCATATAGCGTAAAAAAAAAGAAGCTACGCCAGAAAGAAGCTTCGCATAAAGAGTATACCCATACCTCTTCTCTTCTTGAAATTGGGTTATGGACAATTCAACCCAAACGAGTTCATAGACTAAACACAACCACAATGTAGCACTACAAAAGTCTCATTTCCTAATCCGGGGTAGGCTAAAGGATTAAGACTTTCATTTTCATATAAAAGCGGGACCTCGTCGCCCACCCTTTCCGAGCATCTAATAGCCACGGAAAATAATAGAGAAAAGGGCGTTAGACGAATGGACGGCGATGCTTATCGACAGGATTTCATCTCTTCTCCATTCAGGGGAGTCCGTAGTGCATCTTCCTTATATACCGCCCACACATACTGGACCACTCAGATTAAAGAGATTTGTGTGTCTAGACGAGGACATCGGCGTATTTTTCAGCTCCCTTCCTCGCCGAGCTCGACATCTCCCGAAGTACCACCTGCTGCTCCAGTTGCTCTGATGTGCACGCTGACCGGGGTGACGGAGCCACTCTTATGATGACTCGGTCAAAATCGCAAACTATGCTTCCTCAAGGTTCTTTTCACTCTCGCTATCCTCTTCTGTTGCAACACCTCACCAAGCTTATCTTTCTACTCCCTCCGGTCGCCTCTACTTATGCTCTCAAGCATCCAAAGATCCTCTTTGGCGTGCTGTTATGCCAGAAGAATATGAAGCGCTTATTCGCAATCAACATGGCTTATTTTCCTTCCCAAGGCATGAATGTTGTTGGCAGCTGTGGCCTTTTTTTTTTCAAATTCAAAAAAAAGCTGACGCTAGAGCACTATAAAATAAAGCGCGATAGTAGCTAAAACTAAAGGCTACAATCAACAACAATGGATTGGACTTTGATGAGACCTTCAGTCCGTTGTGAAACCCGCTACTATTCGCACTGTCTTATTGCTTGTTGTCACTCGTTCTTGGCCGATACGACAACTGGATGTAAATTTCTGCATGACATTTGAAACGTATAGGTTTTATATGCGGCAACCAGCCCGGTTTTGAAGATCCTTCTCGTCTCACTATGTGTGCAAGTTACATAAAGCGATCTAATGGTCTTAAACAGGCACACGTGCATGCTTTCAACGGTTCAGCACTTTTCTTCTCGAGGCTGGTTCATTTGCAGTAAGGCTGACGAAAGAGAACCAAAGATAGCAAAATTTGATAAAGGCCGCACAGAAGCAGGAATAGGATTCTAGTAAAGCCCAGTAAACCACAAAAACCCCTGCGGAAGCTGAGGAAGCGGCTTATAAATAATTAAGTAAGCCACGGCACTGCAGCAGATGTAGAGGAAAATCCTCCATGGGAAATGCAGTTGTCTATTGGCCATTGCCAAACTCTTGCAACAACGAGAAATAAACAAACGGGACAGTGGGAGCGCTAGCCATCATACTCAAGACAAAAGAGAGAGAGTCGTCAGCCTACGCGGATAGATGCCCCTAAAAAGTCTAAACTTTAACAGCCGCCTTTTTTCAAAGAGCCTATTTAGACAAAGCAAGGAAAAAAAAAAAAGAGTTTCTATTCTTCCAGCAGCACCTCCCTCTAAAGAGGGCATTTTAAGAAGAAGAACCTGCTCTATCAAAGATTGAAAAAGGGCATTCGAGGCAATCAATCCTCTAACTAAGGGTTTATAGAATACTCATCAAGGAGCTTGGAATGGTGTTCCGGTTGATGAGCCGGAACCTGAAATGGTTTCCAATGGAACTACTACCCACACCAGAAAGATTGCCTGGGGTTGCTGGCTTACAGTGATGTGGCCTACTTGTATACTAGTGTTCTATGGGGTTACCCAGAATATAGAGTGGCATGTGATATAATGTGAAAATATGGCATCACCAGTCGCTGGCAGTGGCATTGAGGATGCTGAAGCTCTGCCACCACTGTTTGTTTGTTCAAACAGGGCGATCGCGGATTCATTCTTACGATCTTCCTCAGTGCCTAATAATAGCATTTTCGGGCAGTATATAAGCCTTTTTTTTTTTTTTATGGGTAATAGGTTTGTGTGTTTTTTTTGTCAGCGAGCCGTTGGCCTCTTTTTTAATCTATTTGAAATATACCTTTTATTTTTCCGGTTAATGGGAAAGGGTTCTCTCCCTTCGTTACTTCCTTCCTTAAAGGGGTAAAGGGGAAAGCTCCCAGTCATGGAATACAAGTAGAAACTTGGCATGCCGATACCAAAAGGATTTCTTCCACTCGGCTATAACTATAAATTCGAAATAGAAATAAAAAGAAAAAGGAGCCATTCTTCTTTCCATCGATGGATTTGAACCAATTCCAATCTTCTCCACTTCTTGTCATCACTTTTTCACTTGCCAATCGGGTAGATCAAGCTAATCTGATGCATGGGTTTGGTTAATTCAATATTAGACCATTCTAAGGTCTCAAGGCCAAGTGGATGACTAGACTATACTATAAATAAAGGGCTTCTCTAAAGTTTCCCGTCAGGCAGGGCCAGGTCTTAAGTCCTCGTCGAGTTGAGTTTGTTCATCAAACAGAGCAAGCCGGTGAAACAGTCTTAAGAAAGATCAAATCCGTGTTATCAAGGCAAGGAGATCCGCTGTAGCTTTTGAGTCTGTGAGTAAGCCTGCCTTATCCCAAGCACAAAAATAGCTGCAGCTTGAACAGCGAAGGTAGTTATTGGAATTGGACCTTCACTTAAAAAAAGAGATAACTCAATCGAGAAGGATAAGGTAGTGGGTTATAGAGTCCATGAAAGAGCCAATTGTCTGATGTGCTCGCCAGGTAGCTTTCAGGGGAGCCCCCTCCTTTCGATTTGATCTGGTCATGCGGAAAGAACTCTCTATTAGCAGTCTCCTATCGCCTCAGAATAAATTAAGGTCTATGTCTGAGTCCGTCGGAAGACCTGCAGGCGATCTGTTCTCGTTTGCTATTGCTATAAAAGAAGAAAAGAAGGAGCGAAAAAGCCACTCGACTGAAAGGAGAGGAGATGAACCCAGCTGAGCTAGGCTACTTCCCTAATGAAACTAATATAGCATAAACGTAAGAACCAATAAATAAAAATAGAAAAAGCAAAAATGCATATAGCAAGCATTGGCGATAAACTCATTTCTTTTTTAAATATTAGATCGATTCCAGAGGTCGGTCTTCTGTCTGATGAGAATAGGCTCAGGCTCTGTACGGCCATTTGAGTCTTTTTTTATGGCGCGAATCCTGTTAAGCGTTAGAAAAATTCCGGTCTTAAGCAGCCCTGGTATAGTCGTCAATCAGTTGGATTACCATTCCATTATTAGTTCTGGGGTGAAGGACTTCGGCCTCTTTTAAGCAGAAAGCATTCCAAGCTCTCTTCTATAGGAAGGAATAACTATCGATGTAGGATCTCTTTCAAGTAAAGTACAATATCGACTTGAATTCCTACTCCGGAGTCTTTCGATTATCACTCCCGAAGGTAAGAATTCACAAGTCGCCTCCGGCCCATACGACATTCTACGTGTATGGCCTCGACGACACTAACTCGATTCTATAGCTCCTCTAGGGCCCAATAGAATTAACTTATTGCTTCTACACTAGATAGAGGTTAGCGGCATATCGTACTAGATTTGTAACCTATAACATCATTCCCTCCGTATAGAAAGTAATCAGAGTACTTCGTTCGTAAGCATATAAGAAAGCAGCAAACTAGTAAAGGCACTCGTTAGGCCTCAAATCTTATATATACTAGCAAATCCGATTCTCTGTCAAAGAAATGGATGCTTTCCGCTTGGCTTTCAGTCCTTTTCCCTGTGTACTTCAATTAGGTCAATTCGATGGTTCTTGTGAAAGAATAGGCTGCTGGAGGAAGAACCGTTCTTAGAGTGATCGTAGACGGTCTTAATGGCATTAAAGTAACCGTTGTTGAATCAGTAAGCGGTTCTAGTGCTTGAGTACTTGTATCCGTAACTGTGAAATTCACCGGTGTGATTGAATCCGTAACCGATGCAGTGCCATTAATGCTTTTTATTGCATTAGTCTTTCTCGGTGGGATGAATACTAAGGCGAAGGCTAAGGCAAGCTTAGAACTGATTGACCTGTAATAAACCGTATTACTTGTACCCGGAAAAGGCCCCCTATTAATAGTTCACCGAAAATCTCCCTTTTATTGATTTTTCTTTCTCGAGGGGCGTAGATAAGAGCCAAGAAGTGAGTGGCGGATGCTTGAACATAGGCAGATGTGGGACACAGAAAGAATAGATTCAGGTACTCCGGAGTCTTTCGATTATCACTCCCCGAAGGTAAGAATTCACGGGTCGGCCTCGGCCATACCACCATTCTAGTGGTTGGCCTCGACGACTTGGCTTTCAACTAATCTCTTTTCTTCCCAAGGCTAGCTGCCCATTGGTCTCAGTCCCTTGTTCTCATTCCAGTCTCGGTCTAATCAGTGCTTCTTCCTAGCTGCTATTGAATCCGCTCTTTCGTAAGAGAAAAGAGGAGTAGAAGGGAGAATCACCCAAGAAAGCTGTGAGCCAAGGAAGCAAGGGGACAAAGGGTTGGTAGCACGCTTACGGTCTCATTCGAGTCATTCTGGGCAAGACGAGTATAAAATAATTGAAGATCTTTATGAGATCAAGCACGCACATATTCATAAGGCCCTTCCCTATATGGGGTTCTATACTTGAGATCGAGGAGAGATGCGAGAATTAGACGAGACTAACTTGAGGGTCTGTCTCTTTATGCGAGCACAGCATCCCTTCCGAGTAGAGTAGTGTGTAGGAACTGAGCATAGGCTAGAATCACACTCGCATTAAGCACTTCCACTAGGGCTACTAGGCAATCGGACTCTTCAACTACCGGGACGACTATTTACTGACTTACTTAAGGACTGACTGATTCAGAGAGCTCAGACTGACGGTGAGGTGGTTCGGTTGCTTCAAAGGAAGGGGTTCTTCGAGGAAAGGTTCGGGTGGGGAAGGAGGTTTTGATAAGAAGCTTTTTCTTCGTTGAGGGGAGTAGATAGCCTCTGAACTCGAGTCAAGAAATTCATGAAGAAATGGTTAAGGGCGCCTTACTAATATAGGGCCAGGTAAGTGTACCTGAAGTGAAAAAATGACACATGAATGCCGTACGTCAGATAGATCACCACAAGGAGCTCATTAGTAACGTCAGGGTTGCGCTTGCCCTGGCTCTCCTTGCACGTATCCCGAGTCGCGAGGTGAAACTGAAAGTTTCATTTAAATATAATTCCATATGTGGAAGAAAACCTCCGGTTCGTTGATCTGTGGGCATACGGGTCTGTTCCGGAAATTTCATCGAAACCGGCACCTGCCCCTTTCTTCAACATAGCCGGAGAGCCGTGTGCTTGAAGTAGTTAGAGAAAAAAATGAAGAGTCGATTTCGTCTTGACCTTGATGTGACAGGTCTTGCATCGTATTTGCCTAACGAGGCATTCCACATAGGTCGCCATGTTAAATTACATTCGTTCGGATGGTTCCAAAACATTGATCGAAGTCTGCCCCGAACCACCTATCTCCCTTCCTACATGCAATATAGGACTGCTTTGAAAAGTTTCAGCCTTCTCTTCCTTCGGTCTAATCCCCCGATCCCGTGACTTGCCTTTCATTTACTTGACAGGGAATGCCAACGAGATCTCGTGAGAGCTTTGACTCAGTAAGCTCATCAGCTACGGCTCAGTTAGCGCCAAATTTAGGGTTAGAGGTGGAAGTTCGCTTCAAGGCGGTTTTTGTTTGCTCTGCCCCTTTTGACCCTCTCTAGACAAACTCTCTACCCTTGCGCGCTTGGGAACGCACTATAGCCTTGCTTGAAGCCGGCTCTCCTTATAGAAAACATTTTCTTTTTTCCTCTCTCCAGAATCAATAGAAAAAATCATTCCTTTGCGGCTTACCGCTTACCTATCTTTCTCCAAAACCCTCTCCTGGCTAAAGGCGCGGGCAATACGGCTTTTTGGCCTATTCTTTCTGGCTTCGTAATGACGAGTATACAAACGCTGCGCGCCTTGCTTGGTCTCAAACCAAAATTTCTATACCGTGTCGAATGCAATTCAGCCGGTCCCTCTAACGAATTTCCATCTGCATCGGCAGACGCCTAACCAAGAGATTCCGTTTATCCCCGAAGCCGATTGTTCCGAACGAAGCTACATTTCTATCCAAAAGGACATAAACAGACGCAGGCACATTCGCAGAAAGAAGAGATCGAGATCTCAGTCGAATCTGGGGAATCCCCTTTCTCAAGGGCAGTTGGCAAGGTTCTGAAAGAAGGTTTGGATCGGTTGCTAATTCATTCTCCGTCTCCGGCGAGGTCGCATCGGCAAAAGAGGGGTACTCATTGATCCAATTCCAGCTTCTGTCCCAGATGAAGTTTTTCTTGTTGGTATCATAGATGTGTTATAAGAACTGGGCAATGTCCAAAAATGAATTGATATCGAAGCCCCTATTAGTTTAGTATGGCATTCGTGGATGCGAAAATGAAAGATGTCGATTCTTTTAAAGAAAGATGGCTTAGATTGAATAGTTTTAAGCCTCTCGCTACCCAGCAGAAAAGGGCTGCCCTACTTCTGACGCCTACCGCGCAACGGCTTTCGCTAACGCGCGCTCATCCTTGCTTGGTTCTTCCGTGAGGGGAGGGGCATAAAGAATATTCTAGAACTAAGAAAGCACCGACTACTTTAAAAGAAACCTACGCCTTCAAAGAAGCCTATTTGAAGAGAGTTGTTACAGGTATAGTATCTACTCATTCCTTGAAATCAAGGAAGATCACGAGGCCCTATTGGCTTCTTGCATATTCGACTCTCTAATGCATATTTGACTTCGCTAGCTTACTCTAGTTTGAGAAGTGCGAATTACCTGAATCTATTCTTTCTGTGTCCCACATCTGCCTATGTTCAAGCATCCGCCACTCACTTCTTGGCTCTTATCTACGCCCCTCGAGAAAGAAAAATCAATAAAAGGGAGATTTTCGGTGAACTATTAATAGGGGGCCTTTTCCGGGTACAAGTAATACGGTTTATTACAGGTCAATCAGTTCTAAGCTTGCCTTAGCCTTCGCCTTAGTATTCATCCCACCGAGAAAGACTAATGCAATAAAAAGCATTAATGGCACTGCATCGGTTACGGATTCAATCACACCGGTGAATTTCACAGTTACGGATACAAGCTACTCAAGGCACTAGAACCGCTTACTGATCAACAAACGGTTACTTTAATGCCATTAAGACCGTCTACGATCACTCTAAGAACGGTTCTTCCTCCAGCAGCCTATTCTTTCACAAGAACCATCGAATTGACCTAATTGAAGTACACAGGGAAAAGGACTGAAAGCCAAGCGGAAAGCATCCATTTCTTGACAGAGAATCGGATTTGCTAGTATATAAAGATTTGAGGCCTAACGAGTGCCTTTACTAGTTTGCTGCTTTCTTATAGCTTACGAACGAAGTACTCTGATTACTTTCTATACGGAGGGAATGATGTTATAGGTTACAAATCTAGTACGATATGCCGCTAACCTCTATCTATGTGTAGAAGCAATAAGTTATTCTATTGGGCCTAGAGGAGTTATAGAATCGAGTTAGGAATCGCTACTCCTTTTTTTTTACCAGGGGGATTCCACCCTATTTGGGGTCTTTAACGACCTTTGGATATATAAACATAGACGAATCTCTCTATAACAGTTTTGTCATGTCAATGCCGATTGAACCAATCTGACCAGCTGCCATTCCGGATGATGTGCTCTATCGAAGGCAGCCGGCGAGCTGCGGAACCCGCTCTTGGATTGACCATCATCCCCCCTTTCTCCCCGAAGGAAGGAGGTTGGCTTCTTTCTTTAACTACTATTGAAAGACTGTGCGAGAGAAATAAAGGCTGCTTCTCGAACCCACCCTTACCTCATTCAGAATAGGAGACTTCCTCGTCCAAGCACTCATATAGAGTGGATCGTCACAATTCATTCTAAGGAGATGCTATTGACTGACCTCTTTCCCTTTAGAGAGTGAGGCCCTTCTTTACTTTTAAAATGTCGATTCTTCGATGGCAGTTAGTCCGATATTGAAGGAGTTCAGGGCTAAGCTGGAGCCTTTTTTACCCTCCCAGTGTCTGTCTTAAGTTAACGAAGGCGGCGCAGCGTTGGGATATGAGAAAGAAAGCGAAGCGGGTAGACCATAGCGCGGAAGAAAGTAAATGCAAGAGTCAAAACTTAACTGTAAATCTTATTCTCTTCCGAAAAGAAGAATATAGAGGCATCTTTGGGTAGTTCGAAGGAGGTAGTAATGCGATTAGAAATGGATGGCTTTCCTTGGCAAAGAAAGATAGTTAGACATATTAAAATAAAGGGGACTCCTACTCGATTTGAAGTAAGATATTCTTAAGCTTATCCAATTGGCTTGCAGGTAGAGGACTGCTTTTAGATTGGCTAGAAGAGCTATAGACTGACATTGGCAATCCACTGTCTTTTTCAATTCTAAAGACAGTGGATTGAACAGGCTTCCTTTCTCATAGGCTTGCAACTAGCTCGCTCGCAGAAAGAATTGATGATGTCCTTACTTAATAAGAAGAAGTGTGCTTACGCTATTGAACCAAGCCTTTCTTTTTCTTTCAACCGAGCCTTCGGCATTTTGCTTACTTGACAACTCTTTGGCACTGTGCTAACGAAAAGTAAAGGAACCAAACTCAAAACACAAGACAAGAAAGAGGGCTTAGCAACTAGTCATACACGGAATCACATTATAAGTTCTCCTAAAATGGCCCGCTACTCTGGAACCTCCTAAAAGCTGGACCTATTCGCTTGGCTGAATCGACATAGACTAGATTCGTACTGACACTGGATCAATACGTTCCTTTTTCAAATGCTCGAAAAGCCAGCCATATCATCATCTTTTCAATCATGGAGACATAGCGCGAGAGAGCTTAGAAAATCATTTGATAAAGTAGAAGAGAGTCTTTCCATCTCCCAGTTTGATATCCATCTCACCTGGATTTCTTTGAGGCTAGAAGATAGACCTCGACAAGCTTGATCCCTCATGAGCGTAGAAACAAGGGTTTCGGCTCATGTTTGGGCCGGGGCGGTTGTTAACTCCCGTTTTTCAGGCTACAAAATTTCTTTTTGACCAATCCGCTTCAGCTAGTGGAGGAACCGAACCAACATGGAATTACACCCTTTTGAGCTAGTCCAGATTGCTTTGAGAAAGATTTACCATTTCTGTGTACGAATATCCCTCTGGAAAGACACTTTTCGCCTCTACGTAAACGGATGAACAATATGGGATCAAAAAACAACATCATATCATATAGTTAGTTTCGTTTGGGATACTGAAACCCAACCTTCAGGTGCACAAATTTCGCGTCTTTCAAAAGTAGTTCCATGAGTGCTTTTTCCCACCCCGACGCGTCCTTCCGGGGGAATTTCCCGCTTGAAAGCATCTCACTAATGATCACATTGGGTACTTCTAGCATTACAAGAGTTTTAAAAGAAGTATGATATGTTTTACCAACATCTCGATGATAAGTTTCATAGCTGGGATTCTCTCTGAATGAGGAGTCTCGCATCTTGGCATTCTGCCTGTGGCTACTAATTCAATTGAGAAAGTGCCTTTGATATATACGCGCACGGGCGTTGGCCAGCAGATGGCTACACTTTTTTTAGTCTTATTTCGATTTCGTATGCAATGAAGGAGCACTCATAGGGAAATCCCAAACACGGATATAGGCTTCCTTCGGCAATGGTGCTGTTTGAAGCTTTTCTTCTAAGGAACCAAGGGAGGTGGGTAGGGCAAGCTATAGAGAGTTCCACAAACATCTTACTTGAAGCTCTGTTCCGAGTGCACTAAGCGAAGAGGCAACTCGAGGACCTACCAATAAGGTGCCGGCAGTACCTAGCCAGCTGAACAAGCATCTTCAATGGCTCTTTTCCAAAACACATCCCTGGATAAGGGGTCTCTCACTCTGCCTTCTAAATGTTTGTTTCACAAACTGTTTTCTTTAGTGGTGCATTTTCAACTAAAATAACAAATGATAGGATCAACCCGCCTTACCGGGCTTGAATAACGAAAAAGGCTAGCCATTTCCGATTTAGAGCTTTCTTTGAAAATTTTGAAAATCTTTCTCTTTATCAGTGAGCCATATCCATACCTTGGGGTAAGACAGTTTTTCCCAGCTATGTCCCAGTGGTATATTGACACGATTATGGGGATGCGGTTCCGCTATAAAAACCACAAGGGAAGATAGTGGAAGCTTTTCCCATAGTGACGGTCTGGAAAAATAAAGAGTCGTTAATAAAGCAAATGTAAGCCCACATCTAATCAAATTGGACGAAAGATCAACTCCCTTGTGATGACACCCAAAAGATCTTGAGCGCAGGTTTTTAACATGTTGACGACCGGTTGATGAGTTTGAGTAGTACGAGGTTGTTTGGGTCTTTTCTTATTTCGATTGATTTGCGCATGCCCTTTGCTCGTCTAATTATCATGGCTGGACCTGCTGGGCTGCGTTTCCCAGCGGTGTAAGAACCACTCTCTAACTGAAGGAGAGCATTCAATCGTCTTTCCACAGCAGAGTCAGAATACATTCTCTTGTCCACTTATCGTATCGGGAACCGTTGATCGCAGGAGTGACAGAGTGAAAAAGTAAAGCAATCAATCGCCGCTTCCCCCTTCCGCTATCCCTCATCTCACTATCCTCGTCGTAGCCATCCTGCTTCTCCTTTTTCTTTTCTTGCTCTCGAGCCACAGGCGCAGTGGACTTTTCAAGCGGGTTAAAGGCCAATGAGTAAGGAATTCAAAATCTCCTCCTGAAAGTGAGTCAAAGCAGTTTTTCAAGCTAATGAACAGAAATTGACTCGGCGCATATTACCCAGCCAGGCTTAATCTAATTACTTCCAGGCCAGTTATCTAGAGTGCGAGTCCTTCTCTCCTACATCTGTTTCCAGCAAGCGGAAAAAAGAGGACTCTTTTGACTTTGAGAGGGACAAAGTGACTCGAGTAAAAGCGAGAGAATGGAATTCCTTCTCTTACTACACCAAATAGGTCAGTCATTCATCAAGTCTCTTATTCTAAGATAAAAGGGCAGGATATATGAAGAGAATAACAATAAAAAAAGTTAAGGCTAGTTCGAGCTGAAAATATCGTAGTATTATTGCAGCAAGAAGGCAGCTGTGACGTAAATTGCGCCGGGGTGAATGAAAAGAAAATTCTATGGCGCGAAATCCTTCATTAGCTAACCAACTATTCGGTTATGCCATTTTAGGCTTCTAACGGAAGCTATTTGCTTTGTTTGCTCTAATGATGCCTTTTATTGATTTTGACAATTGGATCTCTCTATGAATGGAAAAGGGGTGCTCCGGATCGGGAGTAACCACTAGTGATAGGGCAAAGGGAAAAGTACGTACAGTGGTGTTAGTCATGTTTCCATCTGACCTGTGGGAACCGTAGAACCTTTTTGTCAAACACAACGTATATACTACTGTAGTAAGTAAGAACTTTCTAATACTGTGTTGGAGGTGGCTCATCTTCGGGGTCAAAAATTCTTTCCTTGCCGAGGCAGGGACGGTGGTTCTCCTTATGAGCCATCCAATCATCTTTTGGGCCTATCAGCCCCTTGGTTCCTCCAGGGTGAGCCTAGAAGGTTATTCAAAATGGTTGTCGGATGCTATTCATGAGATGTCAGCGGCGGGCGCGAGTTGCTCTTCCTCGTTGGGGTATTTGATATCTACTCCTAATAACGAGAGCGCGGGAGAGGTGAACTCCATCTTTCTCCTGCGCCCGAGCCAGCAGCCCGAACACGGGTTACCGCGTCTATAGCTGCTCCACCAACTACGTTTGGTAGAGACAAGAATTGCAGATTGGGGGAGAAAACGTTTCAAAATTCATTTTGGAACTACTCCTCCGCAATTCAAAACCAAAGATATCTCAATCTATACGAAACACCTTTCCCTGAAAGTGTCAAATTCTCAATAAAATGGATGAACCTAGATGGGAGAGGGCTTGGCTGCAGGAGGGGGGGAAATGGATTCTAAACAAAAAGAAGAATCAATTTCAGAAAAGAAACTTGTTAAAATACTAAATTTGTCTCGAGAAGCATGGCCGCTCTAGTCCATTCTTTATCTCCTTTGTTGAGAAAAGGATAGAGAACTTTACTAGACCGGTAGTTAATGTCGGAGGAGGAAGCTTCTTTTTTTCGGTATGCCGCTCCGCGAGCAGGAGCGCGCGAGCAGAGGAGAGAACGAAGTGGGCTTTTGGTGCATGTCGGAATTTTGCACCTATTTTTATCTATTTAGTGATGAGTCCGCTAGTTTCTTTGATCCTACTTGGTGTTCCTTTTCCATTTGCTTCCAATATGTTCGACCTATCCAGAAAATTGTCGCCCCGAATGTGGTTCCGATCCCTCGCGGTGATGCCAGAAGTCGTTTCGTATACGATTTATCCGGTTTCTATTTTATTTATTATCCCTGAACCGGAAGTCACTTTTTTCTCCTTGGCAGTACCTCCAACAAGATTGATCCGTTTGGATCTTGGTCCATGATGGCCTTTTTATTGATTTTGACGATTGGTATCTCTCTATGAATGGAAAAGGGGTGCTTCGGATCGGGAGTAACCACTAGTGATAGGGCAAAGGGGGGAAGGCCATAGGAAAGATGGATGCCTACATTCAATCAATTGATTCGTCATGGTAGAGAAGAAAAACGCGCACGGACCGTATCGGAGCTTCGGATCAAGTCCCCAGAAGAAAGGAGTATGCCAGCGTGTTCTGACGAGAACACCGAAAAACCAAATTCAGCTCTACGTAAGATAGCAAAGTACAGTTGAGCAGCAATAAACATGAAGTTTTCTCAATTCCGGCGGAAGGTCATAATTCGCAGGAACATCCTATGGTCCTTAGTCAGAGGAGGTAGAGTGAAGATATTCGCCAGGTGTGAAATCCCATTGTATTCGAGGAGCCAAAGAATTTCAATTTGGATGGAATTCCGGATCGAAGAAAAGCAGATCTAAATATTGGTGGCGAAAAAACCAAAATCCAAATGAAATGGAAGATGCTCTGGAAACGTCGTTTTTCTCGGTCAGGAGAGCGTACGAGTCACTCGACTTGAAAGAAGAGGAACAACCGCAAACTTTTTACGCCCAACCCCTCTCATGTCCGGTGAAGAAGTAACTTCGTTTTGGGAATGACTTGGAGGAGAGTAGAGAAGGAAGGATGAAGCGAATCATAATTAATCTAGTTTGGGTAAGGATGGCTTAAGTCAAAAGAACTTCGATCCTGCAAGGGAGTAGAAAGTCACAATTCGACTTTTTCTGGGATGCATCAAAGAACCCGAGGAGAAAAGGAAAGCGTTCTTTCTCAATAGCATTCATTAGCGAAAACAGCCTTCCTTAGATAAGGTCTTGTCTGATAGGGTGGGGAACCGCTGCTAAGCAACCCAAGCACGAAACCGGGGGCAGGCCACTAGCAGCCATTAGATCTCCCAGTCGATTCTTTCTGAGAGGAGGTCTAAAAGCAGGTCTTCTTTCTAACATTCTTCACCGTGACCTCTATTCATGAAGAAGCAATCCTGAACCCAATAGAATAAGGAGCTACAACAGACTCGAGAAACCTGTAATGTCAAAGAACTCTGAGTTGATTGAACTGTCCCGGATAGCGATATGTTTAACACATGAAATCTATGCAAGCAAGGCGCGCAGCGTTGATGTCTCACTGGTTTGATACGACGAGATTATCATCAAAGTTCGGGAGTCTCAACCTGAATACCTCACCGCACCGGTACGCGGTTATTGAGCCACATTCAGCGAAGAGTTGCTGCGTCGTTTGTCCCCTTAATGCATTATCAATTTAAAGTAATGAAAAACATAAAAAACTTGAATTCTATAAGGTTTAGCTAAGACGATTTCGGACTTTAATTTAATTAGAAACTTATTAATTTTTTGCTTTGGTGCGAAGCTCAACTCAAGCTATACATTGCTAGAGAAGAGCCGTTTGGGGGGCCACCCAAGCTTTTCAACCATTGCGGCAGAATTTAAAAATCTATTTAGTATGGAGAGTTTGGCCAAGAAGGCGAACTGTCACCATATATCAATCATCTTTGCTCTGGCTGCTATTGACTTGACTACATTGTCTCACTGAGCAGTGTTTTCTCATTGGAGGAAAAGAACATGGGCCGAATCATGCAGGTAAGCTGCCCAATCCATTTCATACTAGCTACTTCCACTACTGTCACCCCTAAGTATCGCATTCTTTGTGAGAGTTCGGCCATTTGAAGAAAAGACATCGGATTAGTTAATACAAAGTGTCCCTAATGCTATGATGTTGAACAATCTGGTTGGCGGCATTTTATAATGCAAAACATTAAGCATTATTTGTATCATTGTTACAATGTACCTCAGCCTTTCTACAAGTTCAAATTTAGAAGGCCATTTGAACGGAAATTTACCATTAGCAAACAAAACAATGGCCAGTAAAATAATTATCCTTTGAAGTGGATTTTCATGAGCATAAAACCAGGCGAAGAGTCTAATTACTGCTTTTCTCGTTGTTTAACTTATAGGGTCACCGTGCCTATGTGGGTCATAGGAAATCCATAAAGCCTAACAAGCGAGCCATGCTTCCTTTATTTGAAGACTCCTCCATTTCAGATGCAGAATTGTGGAAGCCTCATCAGGATGCTACACAGCAAATCCCGGGCAGCCCGAGCAAGGACTAACAAGAACGAGTGCTCCACCTGGCTTTCAGTTGCAGTACTGGTCATTGGCGACCTTGGGACGCATCTCAAGTGTACTGGGCACCCCTCTTTGCTTATAGACTCAGCACAGAAAAAAGCAAGGCTCTCCTTTGAGATCAGGATGTTCTACCGCTTTTCCCAGGGAAGCATATACTACTGATAGTAGTCCGTTGTGAAAGTCCCATAAAAGCTCACTTCGCGGCAACGACATCCATCCAACGAGATATGGTTCGCGGTAACATCCCTGATCTGAAATTTCGTTAGTGAGCTGGTTCGGTCTATCCCTTCACTTAACCGAAAGCGTACACTCGATAGGGAACTTTTATTAGAAAATGGGTTGGTTTATTAGCGCACTCACGCAAGTGCTACCGCCTCATCCTGTTATTCCTGAACGGTGAGGCATCCCAAGCCCCTGTAACATTTGGCTTTTTGCGTCCTTCTGCCTGGGATAAGTTGGGGCGGGCCTGGTAACTGCCGCTTCGATCAAGCGTTAAACTACTACTTATGGCTTCGGTCGAGAAAGGTATGGGCCTATGGTCTCGGGTTCGTAGTAGCAGACGGACAATTAAAGTACGTGAGGTCTGCTTGGTGAAGCGAAGTAGACGCGGTATCCCCTAGATATCGAACGAACTAGCCACTCGTTATTGTAGCAAGGCGCCGTGGGTCTTGCGAGCTTCTGGGCGTATACGAATCTCCTCGATTCCTCTATATAAAAGGAAATAGCTACATCCCAAAGGGGCAATGGTCGCCGGACCGCCCTGGACTCTCCCAACAGTCTTTAGCCTGAAAAAGGCTAAGGCTTGAATGGCGCTCTTAGAATGGCTTGTGCTTCAAGAAAACCTACATGGCTGGAAAAAGGGGCACAGACAGAGAACCACTCTGAGTCTTTATTCCCCGTTATTGAGAGTCCCATGCGCCCTAGTCTTCTTTCTTTGAAGACATTTTTGAATTCGCTTTGATCGAACCATGTAAATATTGTGTTTGTGATTGTCTCTCTATTTCCTGGTTCTGTGTTTAAATTATCTTAACAGTTAGAGATAAGATGAGAGTTAGGTCTAATTATTGGATATTTGTGTTAATTGAATGAGTCTTATCAAAATCTAATTACAATTAAGTAAAAAATCAATTATATTTAATGATATGAGCCTTTATTTAAAATACATGATATGATAATAAAAAATAGAGTTTACTTAAATCTACAAGTGACCTAAATAAAATTAAATAAACTGTGTCTAGATTATTTAGTGAGGACAATATAATTGCAAGTGGGACGGGTAAT
>NC_033794.1:67548433-67582355 GCF_001876935.1 Asparagus officinalis | reverse complement strand
AATCGGAAGAAAAAAGGCTTATCCCTTGTAAAGTAATCCCAGACCTTTGATCTAAATCTTTGAAACCCCCAAATAAATAACTGGGCGACTCAGTGAAAGTTGGTTTGTAAGCTCCCTTACGAATATTGACTTTTGCGGAAGTCCCGCTTATTAGTAAAGCGCTTTTTGGAAAGGAGTGAAAGTTGCAGATCTTATTCTCGACCTGTATTGCTTTTTCATTTAACCCTTTCTTATTTTATGGATATCTCTTTAACTCTTCTAGTGAAACCCCCTAAAATAAAAGGGTATGACTATCTATGTGCTAGAACACAGACTTGAACTTTCTTCAATCCCAAACTCTTCGACAAGAGGGAGCTCCGCTCAGGGACTTTTTGCACCGGCAAAGCCTGTATAGAAGAAAAGAGGTATACTTTTATTATATAAGGACACCCGATGGGTGGCCTCTCGCTGACAGAAAAGCTGAATAGTCACATATCTTCTCACCTCGAAGATGTGTTGGCTTTTTCTTTTCAACCAATCAAGCCAAGATCACAGGTATAGTTATGCTAGTATAATGGTCTCAGTACAAGAAAGGTTCTTTCTTTTCTAATTGAATTGGGAAGGAAAACAAATAAGATCAAATCAATCCTTTTGATGGAGACTTAGCATACTTTAGACCCCTAAAACGAATTCACATACCAGTAAAACTACTATGATTCAAGAAGAAGTAGAAGATTCCCATCCTCGCTTCTGTAGCCACTCTATCTCTGGCTCTCGCCTTCCTGCTCAGCCGGGTTCAGCCGGTTGACCCTGTCGAGAAAGGAAGCCCAATTTCCTGAACATTGCCTCGGTAGAATCAAACCCAACTAATACGAAAGCCCATCTCCCGAAACAAGAAAATCAAAGCAAAAGTGCCTCGCGGCTGTCGCCCCTCTCTCCTTTATGTTACCCATCCCGGGAGCACCTGACCTCATCTCTGTCGGTGAACTTCGATCACAGACGAGCTCCTTATCGAAGGCTTTTCTTAGATATCTCCTTCCGGTTCAGCCGTACCCCCATACTTAACCCAACCTATTCCCTAAGCAAAGGAAGAAGTCAAGTTCTACCCTTCCGTAACCCTAGCTTTGATTTCAGACAGGGCTATAGGTTGATGAGGAAGAAGATAATTCTATAACCAGCTCTACTATCTTCTGATCGTGACTAAAAAGAAAAGAAAGATCCCTACCGTTCGTTTCCGGAGGTAGCCCGGGCGGATGAGAAAGGATGGATTGATTCCATTGAGGAGGCAGAACTTTCCAACTCATAGACAGAATATACCGGAGTAGTGGATGGCTTAAGCATAAGCATTTCACCTCGGTTGTGCCTTTCTGGGCCCTGTCAGTCGTATGTAAAGAAGGCATAACAGCGAAGCGGTCTCAGGACAGCCTTAGGCTGGCTGCTTACTCACTCCAAAATAAGCCTACCTGACTGAGGCCTAGGCTTATCGACGATCCCCAAGCAGTGAAAGAATGGGCTAGATCTTCCGGAATAGGATATCTTAAAAGAAAAATGTCGGGTCTCACTCGGTGTCCCCAGCACCAAAGGCGATAGTTTCTATATTCAAACCTAGGAATGGCCTTTCCATTCCAAACAAGCTTACGAGAATTGCTTCATCTCCATACGGTTTCTGAAGAAAAGCTCAAGCGCATTAAAGCTTCGATCGATAGTGTGTCTTCTCGTCAAGGAGCGGAATGAGACCGAAATGACCATCCCATCCTAGATCGGCTTGTGCTAAGCATATTAGACTTACTTGATTTTACGCACCACCCTTTAGTACGCTTGGGGGAGAATCACCCAAGAAAGACAAATCAAAACGTCTCCTCTAAGCCTACTCTTTCTCTTGTCGTGAATGCTAGCTCCGCAGCAAGAGTCCGTAGATCTGTTCTAACTCTACGTTATTCGTTTGATTTTTATCTGCTTAGAACAATTTTTCTTAGAAGCACCACTCTGTTTGTTGGATACCCTTCTCCCTGGCAAGATCAGATCAAGAATAGCCTTTGGCTAGGAAAGCACAGTCAGACTAGTGCCACGCCCAAAGCACCAAGACTGCTTATTCCGCTAAAACAGTAAAGAGACAAGACCTCTTATGCCGGAAAAGTCATAAAGTAAAGTGCTGTGCAGCTCCCATTCCGAATCCAAGAGAAACCTGCGGAGAAGACCATGCTACCAGTCCTAGCTGGCACCGAAGCCAAGGTTTAAACAAGAGGAATGAAAGAAAAGCTTATTCGTATTCAATGCTATTGACTCAGCCTGAATGCCCTGCTTGAGGAATAGAAGGGATTGCATATATAAGTAATGGGTTGTGCTAAAGGAACTGACAGATGCCACGCCACGATCTTTAGTATTCCAGTTATCCCAAAGAGCGGGGAAGGCTAGAAGGAAGGAAATGAGCTGGTGTATAGCCGGGGTTTCAGCTTTGACATCAGACTAGGCTGTTCGGGAATGGTCTGCTCTTGCAAGAATAAGGGCTTCAGAAGATAAACGAAGCTATGCTTACGAAAGGGTCAAAGGCTAAGAATTTTTGTTCCCTGGGTTGGGCTTTGGTGTCTTCTGTTGCATTGGCTATGGCCAGGACTATGCTTTGTATGTAATAGCTTTTCTATATTAAGAAAGAAAGCGGTAGGGGTCTTTAAGCGATAGGGCAAAGCCCGCTTTTCCATCAAAAAGCAAAATTGGAAAATGAAGGCCGCGCCAGGGAACCATTATTCATTCCTCCCGGGCTAGGCTCTCGCTGTAAGGTAAGCCTATAGCGATAGTCAAGCTTATTTAAGTTGAGTCAGTCCTCTTAGCCCGTCTTACACACTAGGAGATGTGTCTAGCCTAACACACTCGCACTCGATTCCATAAGATCTTATCTTCTGTCAACGAATTTCGGAAGAGGTCGAATCAAGACATTAGCTTGAAAAATGGAATATTTTTATGTAATAGGCTTATCAGTTAATGATCCGATCATTCCCCCCCGACTGTATCCACCGTTCAAGTGGTTAAAGTCTCCCCCAGAGGGACTGTCCACTACCTTGCACCTCTTTGGTGGCTCTATCTACTCACAATGGTTCATAATATCATAGACTATGGGCGTCACGGTACTGTGAAGTACCTGGCGTGGACCGGTGGTACCGGTCCAGGTTCAGATCGCGTGTGGGGTCTGACCCTTAACTTAATAGGGCGAGTCCCCGGTTGGCACTATAGGATCGTCGTGGGACAGGATCCTAGGTTCTGTAGTGTTGATTTGGGTACTTAACCCGCCTATATACCTGGTTAGGTGAACTGGGTACATAGTCCGAAGGCAAAACTACCCTCGGTGCCCCCCTAGGGACCTCCATGAGAAGGTCGCTGTGGGTGAGTTTGGATTGGTGTGTATCGATGTAGCGGCCTCCTACAATAATTTTGAAATATTTTTGCATAATTAATATCTATCTAAACATCATCACATAACAAGATTTTCGATATCACATTTCGAATTAGAATATAGTGTTTACAACAACATTCTTCTTCGCTTTATTTCATAAAACCGTTTCATGACATCTTCCTCATCACTTTTACAAAATCTACCTTTTTCAATACAAAGCACTAAACAATTATCTGTACACTCATCTTCCATTCTATTTTCAAGATCATTCTTAATAATTTTCATTGCCGATATGCTCTTTCCAACGCTTGAGATTGCAACGGGCAAGATTAATGCCATGTTCACTTATACACCAAAGGATACAAAGTATCCATTTCTATTCAACCAATTCTTTGCAAGTTTGCCAATCCCTTGAATTCCAGAAAAATCATGATGAGTAGTTATTTAAGAGATGTAATTCTTATCAAACAATGAGAATGAATTACTTGGTTCGAGACACGCCACACAAGAAAGCAACTCCATATTATGATTATCAAAATAGTTGTTCAACTCTTGAAGATAAAAACTATAGATGTATTGAACCTTAGCTTGATAGTGCTAAAAATTAGTAGGCATTTGAACTTCACACTTTGGTTTACCAATCACAAAAGCATCTTCCATATTCGGGATCACTTTCTCATGCAAATTATAAAAATCACATATTATTTTAAACAATCATCTAACCGTCTTCTCTCATTTTTTGTAATTTTTGTTTGACTACTTTGACAAGATTCATGCATTGCGAGGTCTTGATCTCTCCTTTGTAATGCTTGTGATAAGTCATTGCTAATCCCCAAAATATTCTTCATCAAGTCACACAAAAATATAAACTCAATATTAAACAACCAATGCAAGATGCATTTTGCTTCATATCTTTGTGTATCACTATCGCCTTCCACGGAGATGACCTCCACCACATCAATCAACGATGAAAAACAAAGCAAACAAACTCATAATTGTGCTATAATGCAAACCCCAACACGTGTCTCCCGGCTGTTTCAAGTTTGCTTCTTGATTCAAAGCTCGTTCCATCCTGATTTCACGTCTACAAATACCATCAATTATCTTTTGATGTTGTTTCTTTCAAAGGATATCGATCGTGACGCTTGCATGAGCCTTGGAGAATATTTATTTTACTTGCAATATGTTCAAATAACTCATTAAGTAATTCATGTTCCTTTGCAATTCCTATGACCATCAGTTTACGTTGATTAACAAATCAATGAACATAGAAAAGCTGATTCATTCTCTGCTAATATCAATGTCTTACGACCATTGAATTCTGCTTGCATATTGCTACATCCATCATATTTTTGCCTATGCATATTTGACAAGCTCAACCTATGTGTGGCAAAACTAGACTTAATGCTCGCTTTTAATGTCACCGCCTTAGTATCCGTAACATGAACAACTACAATAAAGCGCTCAATGATGCTCCTAATTTTGTCCACATAACGTAAAGCAATGGCCATTTGTTCTTTAGTTGATACATCACGATACTTACAACTAATAAAGCAAACAAGTCATTAATATTTTCAATGATAACTTTTGTTGTCAAATAGGCACAAGCATTGGTAATATCTTTCTGAATCGTTGATGAAGTCAATTTGTTGTTGCCTGGAGCATTTGTCAACATAACCATTTTAATATTTTTCTACACATGACCGTATATTGTAGAAGTTCAGGAAACCATTCTTTATTTAAGGATTTTTCTGATTCATCGTGGCCATGGAAAGAGCTTCCTTGATGTTAGAGAAAACATGATTGCTCAAACCGTGTTCTCAAGCAGAGACTATAGTCAATCTTTTCTTGTTGAGAAGCTTTACATATATTAATATCTATATGCTGCTTTTGGTTCATGAGATCTTGATAAGCTTTAAAGCATTGTGTATGAACATATTGTGGTCTCTAACATAATTTTTTAATCCTCCTTTTTCTAATTATGGCACCTCATACCCACAAAGTGATCACAGCCTCCCTTTTGTTGATGTGGTGATTTAAATAAATAGTAATACAAACAAAAGCATGCATCTTTGCTTTCACTATATTCTAACCAATCTCCAAACCCTATGAACCACTCTTTGCAAAAATATCGCTCTCTACCGAAAATACACGAGTAGGATAGTTTGTAAGTATAGGTTGTCAAAGACCCTTGAGCAAGTATGCTTTTCAAATAGTTTCTAATTGCTTAGAATCCGTAACAATTTTATGAACACTAGGTCTTAATCAAGGATCAGCCACAAGTTCATGCTCATCTAGGTTTTTCAGCATTTTTGAAGATGGTGGCGCCAGCGGTTATTATGGTGGCGGTGCCGATGACGGTCGTGAGTCACACTCACCCTTGGTGGCAGAAGATATTTAAGCTCTTTTGAGAAATCATTCCATGATTGAGTCACCTTCACCCCTATACCCTAGTGGTAGAAGATACTCCGTCTCTTTTACCAAATCGTTATATGACTAAAATAAGATTGTTAACAGATACTCAACCTGATATTATTGATAAGAAAAGAGTAATATGTAGGAATACAACCGTATGGTGATTAAAAAAAGGTCCATATCCATTAACCCAAACTAAAAACGTACTAAATCTAACACTCCCTCTCAAACTGGAGCATAGATATCTATCATGCTTAGTTTGCAAGCAAGGTTTTAAATATCGGTTATTGGGGATTTATCGGACGGTCAAAATCCTTATCGGATAGCGGAAATCGGGGATATATCGGGGATAAGTAGTGCACACTTCGTGGTAACGAACCCGACTATGAGCCTCGGGTTATCCAACTCAAACGCGACCCGCAGTGGCGTGTTGTTCAACATAGATGCACACCTCAAGAGTGTGTCCCAAAACGTGACTCTCAAAAGCACGTTCAATTATTTAAACGCACGCCGTGCGTTCAATCAAAACCTGACCTCCAGGGGTCTGGGTTATCAACCAAACGCACATCACAAGTGTGCGTTCAAACAAAGAACGACCCTCAGGGGTCTGTTCAATCATCTAAACGCACACCACAGGCGTGCGTTCAATCAAAACCCGACCCTCAGGGGTCTGGGTTATCAACCAAACGCACATCACAAGTGTGCGTTCAAACAAAAAACGACCCTCAGGGGTCAAAACGCACATCACAAGTGTGCGTTCAAACAAAGAACGACCCTCAGGGGTCTGTTTCATTAACCAAACGCACATCACAAGTGTGCGTTCAAACAAAACAAGACCCGCAGGGGTCTGTTTCAACATCAAAACGCACACCGCAAGTGTGCGTTCAATCAGGACAGGATCCACAAGGATCTGGTCTATCAGNACGGTCAAAATCCTTATCGGATAGCGGAAATCGGGGATATATCGGGGATAAGTAGTATTTATCGGAGCGATACACTGGATGGTGTATATTTACTATATTTATTTCATCACGTCATAAAATTTTATGCCTAACATCAATCAGTTTTATTTTTGTTGCAGACTTGAGTTCAAAATGACATCAAGATTCTAAGGAATGAAGGAACTGAGGAAGACTACTTAAATAGCAATTGTAAACTATCTGCGGATCAAGTTGTAAAACTAATCAATATTAGTCGCAGTGAACAATGATTCGATGAAACTCAGAGATTATTGACTGAGTTATAAACTTATAATTAGCTAAATTAGTTGCAGTTAAAACTAATTGCTCAAGTAAAAACTAATTGTTTAAAATTAATTATAAATTTGTAATTAAACTTAAATTTGCTTATACAATCTCACAAGTATTTTCTTAAAATTAATTACAATTTTGCTATAAACTAATTGCAATGGAAATTAACTGTAATTAAAATTAAATTTGCTTATACATTACAGTCTCACGAGTATTTTCTTAAAATTAATTATAACTTTACAAGTTTGCTATAAATTAATTACAAGACTTGTAACTAATTTATTATACAAGTAGAAGAACTTAACTACAAACAAAAACAGTAATAATCAGAGAGAAAGTGTAAGAAAACGAAGCAGTAATAATTGACAAACAAATACCGGAGGGAGTTATTTCAGCTTACAACACCCGATGACTGTAGCAAGTTACCAAAAGAAAATTAGCATTAAAAAAGATGAGCAAAATAAAGGATTATGAACTTATTAAAAGAAAAAAGAGGAGAACAGTAATCAGAATAGAAGAGGTCGGGGAGGCGAGCTTAAAATAAAAAGAAAAAAGAGAAAAAAAGAAAGAAAACGAAGAAGAAAGAAGAGAAAAAAGAAAGAAAACGAAGGCGAGAAGACTCAGAAGAGAAGAACGGAAGAAGAGATACCTCGCTGGAGATTCACGAAGTCGAGATGACGAAGTCAAGGCGACGAAGAGGCGACGAAATCGAGGCGACGAAGAGCCGAAGATGTCGATACGACGAAGTCGAGGCGACGAAGTCAAGGCGACGAAGAGGCTTGAAGGTCAGGATCCACGAAGGTCCGAGGCAACGAAGTCGAGCCGGCGAAGATTCTTCGTCGCTGGAGAACAGCCGCCAGAGTGATTTAGGGCTTGAAGGTCAGGATCCACGAAGGTTAGGGTTTTCATTTTACTGTGAAACGGGTCGGGTTTTATATTTCAACATCGTAACTCAAACCACTGGCGATAACCGATAAAAAAACATCCGTTATCGGGCGATATTATCCGTTATCAGCGATTTATCGCCGATAATTTGTCAAAAACGCTAACCGACTACAAATTCACATTATCCTATCGGCAACCTTAGAAATCCGATATATCGCCGATATTATCCGATTTATCGCCGATATTTAAAACACTGCTTGCAAGACAGAGAGCACTTTAAAAGAAACAACCTTGTTGAGAATATTCGCCAACTGTTCTGAAGAGGGAGTAAATGGAGTGCAGATCAACTCCTTCGTTATAACATCCCTAATTAGATGATAGTTAATTGCTAAGTGTTTCGTCTATTCCTAAAAGATAGGATTCTTAGCAATGTAGATATCAGGCTGATTATCACAATGCACACGTATCGATCCTGGCTAAATAAAACCGAGCTTTGTCATTAAGTTCTTCAACCACATCGTCTCACAAGTAGTATGCGGCATCACTTCATACTCAGCTTCTGTACTAGACCGAGATACCACTTCTTGCTTCTTACTTCTCCAGGCTACTAGATTACCCCCAACAAAAGTTTAGTATCGAGTGGTAGACTTTCTATCCCCCTTATCTCCAACATAACTCGAGTCTGAATAAGCAGAGATTTATAAATGTCCATGTTTCTTGTACCGTAAGCTCTTTCTAAAAGAACTTTTGATATAGGCAAGAATTCTCATAGCTACTCTTCAGTGAACCTCTTTAAGCATATGCATGAATTGACTCAAAAGTCATACAGCAAAAGATATATGAGATGTAGTAACTGTAAGATAAATCAACTTGCCAATCAATCTTTTGTACTGATTGGTGTCCCTAAAAAGGTCATTTCTCATCCCAAAAGTCCACATCTGCTTCTATCGGGGTGCCGACAGGTTTGCAACCCAGAAGACTAGTCTCTACTAGAAGATCTAAGGCATACTTCCTTCGAGGGAGAAGTAATCTATGTTTCTAATAGTCAACTTTAGTCCTAAGAGAACATTTCGGCTTCGCCATATCTTTACTCACAAAATGATGTTTGAGATATTCTTTGGTTTCTGCCTGTAACATTCCAAATTTTTTTCCTTTCATTGATCGGATACCGTTACCGATACCAATCCATAAATTAGTAGATTCTTTTCTTCATTGCATCTCATATAATCTTCTAGTATGAGAATTTAAACTTAGCTAATTCTCATATTAATCTTCTAGTATGAGAATTTAAACTTAGCTAATTCTCATATTGTGATCTAGTTAACTAAGTCATAGCATACATGCAAACTTAGCATGTAAACCTAAGTTAACCATGCTTTAAACCTTGATTAGAGATAACTAAATCATTAAATACCTAATTTGAACACTCTAATTAACATAATTGTTTAATTTTGGTTAGCCATGTTAGTGGGAGTATTTTACATTTTAAATCCTCATCTTTGGCCAAATTGAAGATTTCTCTTCACATGGGCTTATATATATGTGCCCTCCATCTCTCATTTTGCCATTCTAAAGAGAAAAAAAAAACTCTCCAAACCCTCATCCCTATCCTTTGGCCAACCAAACCCTAGCCCCTCTCCTCTTGTAAAAAAATAGAAGAAAAATAAATAGATTCCATAAGCTCCAAACATTGAAGAAGAAGGAGAGGAGAAAGGAGTTAGTTGAGGATTTTGGAGGAGGAAGTGAAGCAAGTCTCAATACTAGGTATAATTCTCTTTTGCATGTTGTTATTAAGGACATTAGACTGAGATTATAAGATTTAATTTTGTTTTAGTCTTGCATGTAATATTTTAGGGCTTGCATGTCAATGTTATCTTGAAACAGAAATTTCGTGCAGAAATTTGCAGCAAGATACACTACCACTAAACAGATCATAACTTTTTTGTATATATCCAAATGAAGGAAATCTTTCTGTTCTAAAAACTACACTTTCGTGGCTTTCATTTGAGACCATTTTTGTTTAATTCTAAAATCATTTACTAGTTTGAAAGTATGGTTTAACTCAGTGCATGTGTCTGAAACTGTCTGCCTGAGTTATGTCCTTTGTAAAGAGCATATATCTCAACATATACCATGAATGCATAAAATTCTTTCTGTTATAGAAACTACACTTTCGTGGCTTTCATTTGAGACCCTGTTTGTTTAATTCTGAGATCATTTACTTGTTTGAAAATATAGTTTAACTCAGTGCATGTGTCTAAAACTATCTGCCTGAGTTATATCCTTTGTAAAGAGCATATATCTCAACATATGCAATGCATGCATAAACTTCTTTCTATTCCTAAAACTAGACTCAATTGTCTTTCTGTTGATGTAAGTTTTAATTAATTTGAGTAACGTTTGGTAAGTCTAAACCTAGTTCTAATACCTAGACTAGTTTCATGCATTTTGAACATCAATTGCTGTACCATCTATTCACCTAAATCTGCTGCATGTACACTACTTAGGTTGCTGTGCATATTAGAGATATTAGATGCAATCATCTAGGGTGTAGCTTATACCATGATATAAGTTTTAAGTTAAAGTTTTAAAAGACATAGTGTCTAGAATCTCATGTGGGTATACATGTATATATAGGACAGAGAATCTTGGATTCATTCGTTGGCCGAGAGGATCCCGACATAATCGGTAGGTAACCTTTCATTGTTTCCTCTCAAGTCTTTGAGAGTTCGATTGATTACTTTCTTGAAATTCCTGCGAGTTAGTTTCCCATGCTAATTGTATATCTTATCATTTTCATAATATTCCTATTTGATTCACCTCATGCATGGGCTCGTTGTTGATTGGTTAATCATTGCTATCCTAATGTTGTTTATTTCAGTTTTATACCTTCGATATCCTTGAATGATTTCATTGCAACAATTCGAATTGATTCGATGGTTCAATTATTGATAATGATAGTATTCCTCTCTTCGTTGATGATTGATTGTCTATATTCATGGATTATGCCCTGTGTGAAGTAAGCTTCACCGGTGGGTGGTAATGTTATAGTGTCCCGGTGGGACAATGCCCTGTGTGAGGACGCTCACCGGTGGGTGTATAAAGGCATGCGCGGTTTATTGATTATCCCATGATTGGGGAGTTTGGAATCCTGAATATTAGACCTTGATTATTCATCTTTACATGTTATTTCACTTCGGTCAATGATTACGATATAAGAATGGCAACTTAATGTTGAGACCCCGTTGTTCAAGTTTGATATCTATGTCTATCATTTTCATTCGTTCCCTGGATTGTACCCGAGATTTTTTATGGTTACCTATTGGGCCTTAGGCTCACCCCTATTGTTTCTGAATCCATTCGCAGGTCATTCAACTGGCAAGGATAAGGGCATTGCAGACCCTGAATTTGAATATTAGCTCCAGAGGAAAATCTTAATAGGGGTTAATTTATGTTCACTTTTGTAGTACCTTTGACTTATAAAACATGTATTAATGTTGTAGTCACTTCTATTATTGTAATATTTTATATTACCCTTTAGTTCTCTTCTATTTTGGTATTCTATGGACTCTACTGTCAACCTCGTGATCTTGGGTATTGTATATGCATCTCCACTGCTTTATTTTTCGACCTTCAGTATATCTATGTTGTGATGTGCATAAAGATTTAGCAGGTCGACCATTCTTATTACAGATAGGTCATGCTCAAAATTTTATGTACCTCCCAGAGGAGGGGCGTTACAGAGTGGTATCAGAGCACAGGTTGACACCTTAAGAGTCCTACATTGAAATACCTAGGGGACGTAGGGATCTTTCTAGTCGGTGTCAAACACCAGTCATGGAGGAATTAACTTTCCATGACATTCTTGTGATATCTAGATTTCTATTAGGTTGGTTTTGTACCATTGGAGGCTGATAGATGACTTTTGGCAGGAATGGCAGATTCAGATTCGAGTGTTTCTGAGATGGAAGGATCCATTAGTAGCAGGGAGGTGTGGTCAACACTTTCAGAGGATTGGGAGATCAGCTCTGAGGAGACTGACCTAGAGGAGATGTTTGGGGAGAGAGTGGATTACTCCCCGATTGGCTATCACACCCGTGGACGATTGGCAAAGAGGGACGAGGAGGAGGACCCTATAGAGGAGGACCCCGAGGAGGAGGACCCGATAGAGGAGGATCCCGAGGAGGAGGACCCAGAGGAGGACCTCGAGGATCCTATCGACGATGAGGAGCCCATGGAGTGGGAATTTGAGGTGGCACCAGAGCCTCTACTTGGTGAGATCCTAGAAGGAGATCCACTTGGTTGGGAGCTTGACCTAGATGAGGAGGATTAGGCATGGGCGGATGAGCCGATGGTGGAGGATCCTGCAGAGGACGATGAGCAGGAGGAGATCAGCCTCGACGGTAGTGAACCACAGCCGACTGAGGCCTCTGATACGGAATCTACTTCTAGCAGCCCTTCCACCTCTTCCTAGAGGTTGACCCATTGGGTCACTAAGCCTAGGAATCTTATTACTTTTGGCTTTTGGGTGGACACCCAAGTGTGGTGTATTTTGGGACTGCATACTTTTTATCTATATATTAGATATGGATTATTGTACTTTTGTAGAACTCTTGTATGGATGAATAGGTGTATGTTAATATTATCAATGAAAAGCTTTTGGAGAAATCAGTACTCTAAGTTGATTGTTGAAGTTCCTTATATATATTATGCGAGCAATGAAATATTTATGAGTGAAGTACTTTGAATAGTCTGTGGAATCTGAACTTTTGCTGCTACATTTTCATATAGATAATGGTGAGAACAAGAGCAAATCAGACCCAAAATGAGGAAGGCCAACACCTGGAACGATTGGCAGAGATCCTCGAGCAGCGTATCAATCCTAGAGGCAACCAACCAACACCTGCTATCTCAGCCCTAGAACAGTTTCGGAAGCTCACACCTCCATCTTTTTCGGGTACCACCGACCCTTTGGTGGCGGAGGATTGGATTTTACAAATGGAGAAGATTTTTACAGTCTTAAATTGTGCAGAGGAGCAAAAGGTGTCATTCGCCGCCTTCATGTTCACAGGGGAAGATGAACATTAGTGGATGGCAACCTTAAGATTAGAAAGGGCTGTCCAGAGACAGATTGATTGGGATAGATTTGTGGAGCTTATGAATAAGAAATATATCCCGGAGAGTGTTAGGGATCAGTGGGCTATTGAATTTCAAGGTTTGCAACAAAATAACATGACGGTCCAAGAGTATGAGGCTAAGTTTACTCAACTATCAATGTTTGCTCCACTTGATCGCTGAAGAATCAGATAAGGCCAAAAAGTTTCAAAGGGGGCTCAGGGGAAATATCAGAGGGAAACTAGTGGCCCTCAAAATCAGGAACTATGCAGAACTGGTGGAGACTGTGTTTGAAATTGAGAAAGACCAACTGGAGTATCAGGAGATCCGCAATAAGAAGCAGAGTTCAGTTAAAAGCCCACGATCAGAAGGAGGTCCCACAACCGATAAGTCAGCATCGAATTAGCCCGGGAGGTCAGCGACAGCAAAATTTCCCTTTCGTCGTGATCAAGCAAATCAGCCAAATAAGTCAGCAGCCTGCCCTAGATGTGGCAATCATCAATCTGGATATTGCAGACTTCACCGTGCATGTTTCGAGTGTGGTCAACCTGGGCACTTCAAGAGAGATTGTCCAACCTTGAAGAATCAAGCAATAACAGAGCGAGCACCAAGAGGAGATCACGCAGCTCGAACTAATGCCTCACAACAATCAAATGCTCCCCAGCGGAAGGCTCAATCCAACCAGAGTGTGTAGCAGAACCAAAGGAACCAAGGAAGAGTTTTTGCTCTGACAAGGAAGGATGCACAAGCATCACCATCTGTGGTGGAAGGTACAGTTCCCGTATGTTCATTCACCGCTCATGCACTTTTCGACCCTGGATCTACACACTCTTTTGTATCACCTCACTTTGCTAGGAATTTTCCCAATTCACCGACACTATTAAGTAGTGAGATAATTGTGTCCACACCTATGAGTGGTAGTCTCCTAGCAACATATGTTTATGAGAATTATGGAGTTTTAGTGAGTGATCATGTCATGAATGCAGACCTTGTATGCCTAGACATGTCAGATTTTGATGTTATCCTAGGAATGGATTGGTTAGCATCTCATCATGCAATTATAGACTGTTTGAGAAAACTGATAAAGTTTAAACCACAAGCGGAGGCGAGTTTTGTTTTCCAAGGGGAAAGTAGAAGACCACTCGCGCACCTAATCTCATTTATGAAGGCTAATAAATTGTTGAGGCAAGGTTGTAGTGGATATTTAGCTTGTGTGATAAGTGACCAATTGAATGAGAAAAAGCTTTCAGATATACTTGTTGTAAGAGATTACCCGGATGTCTTTCCAGAAGATTTGTCAGGATTGCCTCTAGATCGGGAGATAGAGTTTGCCATAGACTTGGTCCCAGGGACCACTCCTATATCTAAAGCCCATTATAGATTGGCGCCAGTTGAGATGAAGGAACTAAAGGAACAACTTCAAGAGTTATTGGATAAAGGATTAATTAGACCCAGCGTGTCTCCATGGGGAGCACTGGTCTTATTTGTGAAAAAGAAAGATGGGAGTATGAGACTCTGTATAGATTATAGGGAGTTGAATAAATTGACCATTAAGAATAAGTATCCACTCCCAATGATAGATGATCTATTTGATCAGCTTCAAGGAGCTCAATATTTTTCCAAAATTGATTTAAGATCAGGATACCATCAGTTAAAGATTAAGCCTGAGGACGTAGCAAAAAACAACATTCAGGACTCGCAACAGTCACTATGAATTTTTAGTGATGCCTTTTGGACTGACTAATGCGCCGGCCGCATTCATGGATCTGATGAATCAGATATTCAAACAATATTTGGATCAATTTGTGGTGGTTTTCATTGATGACATATTGATCTATTCTAAGAGTTACCAAGAACATGAAGAACATTTGAAAATTGTATTGCAAATCCTAAGAGAGCAACAGTTATACGCAAAGTTTAAGAAGTGTGAATTCTGGCTAGAAAAGATGATGTTTTTAGGCCATGTGATCACTAGAGATGGGATATCCGTGGATCCAGCGAAGGTTGAAGCTGTCGTGAACAGGCCGCGTCCTATCTAAGTGGCTGAGATTCGTAGCTTTTTGGGACTAGCAGGATATTATAGAAGATTTGTTAAAGACTTCTCCCAATTAGCAGCCCCTTTAACTTATTTGACTCGTAAGAATGTCAAGTATAATTGGAGTGAGAAATGCGAAGAGCATTTTCAGGAGTTGAAGAAACGGTTGGTAACCGCTCCCATCCTCACTATCCCTACGAGTTCAGATAAGTTTGTGATATTTAGTGATGCATCTTCTAGAGGTTTAGGTTGTGTTCTAATGCAGAATGAGAAGGTAGTGGCTTATGCCTCCAGGCAATTGAGACCTCATGAGAAGAATTACCCCACTCATGATCTGGAATTGGCTGCTGTGATTTTTGCCCTGAAGATATGGAGACACTATCTATATGGGGTATTATGTGATATTTATACAGATCACAAGAGCCTAAAGTATATATTTACCCAGAAGGAGATTAACATGAGGCAAAGAAGGTGGTTGGAATTGCTGAAAGACTACGATGTAAAAATTCTTTACCATCCAGGTAAAGCGAATGTAGTAGCAGATGCACTTAGTCGGAAGAATCATATTACATCAGCTTGTTTGATAACTAAACAAGCCGAGTTAAGTAAGGAGCTTGAGAGAATGGAGATTGAAGTTAGAAAGTATTCTTCTGGAATGAAGATTTGTCAGATAAGCCTACAACCTACTCTGTTGGACCAAATCAAGGAGCGACAGAAGGAAGACAAGGAACTAAGTGAGATAAGAAAGAAGGTGGAACAAGGAAAATATTCAGACTTTAAGATTCAAGATGGTGTTTTGAAGATGGGTAATCGCCTTTGTGTACCCAATGATGGAGAGCTTAATGATCAGATATTGAGAGAAGCTCACCAGACCCTATATGCTCTTCATCCGGGTAGCACTAAGATGTATCAGAACCTCCGACAAAACTTCTGGTGGAACCGCATGAAGGAGGAGATAGCTGAATTTGTATCAAAATGTTTAACATGCCAACAGGTGAAGATTGAACATCAGAAACCATCAGGACTATTACAACCTTTGCCCATTCCAGAATGGAAATGGGATCACATCACCATGGATTTTGTTACTGGACTACCCCGATCAACAAAAGGAGAGGATGCCATATGGGTGGTAGTTGACCGCCTGACCAAGTCAGCGCACTTCATACCCTACAGGATGTCGTATACCATGGAAAAGTTGACCAGCTTATACATTGAAGAGATCGTGAAGCTCCACGGGATTCCCATATCCATTGTATCAGATTGAGACCCCTGTTTCACCTCAAGATTTTGGAAGAGCCTACATCAAGCTTTGGGGACTAAACTGAAGTTCAGCACTTTAGCACATCCTCAAACTGATGGACAATCTGAGAGAACGATACAGACCCTGGAGGACATGCTGAGAGCTTGCACCTTAGATTTTGGAGGCAATTGGGCTACACATTTGCCGCTAGTAGAGTTCGCCTACAATAATAGCTTTCATTCTAGCATTGGCATGACACCTTATGAACCTACAATAATAGCTTTCATTCTAGCATTGGCATGACACCTTATGAAGCCCTATATGGGAGGCGATGTATATCCTCTATCTATTGGGAAGAGACCGGTGATCGTCGACTACTCGGACCAGACGTAATCCAGGAGATGACTGAGAAGATCCAAACTATTCGGAAACATATGCAGATGGCCCAAAGCAGGCAAAAGAGCTATGCAGATCGTCGACGCAAGGACCTAGAATTCCAGGTTAGTGATCATGTGTTTCTAAAGGCTACACCAATGAAAGGAATAACAAGAGGTGGCAAGAAATGCAAACTCCGTCCGAGATACCTTGGGCCATTCGAAATTTTGGAGAAGATCGGACATGTAGCCTACCGGCTAGCCTTGCCCCCAGAATTGGAGAAGATTCATAACATGTTCCACGTCTCAAACCTGAAAAAGTACGTACCAGACCCCAGACACATCATTTCGCACCAAGCATTGCCCCTGCGGGAGGATCTATCTTATGAAGAACGACCGGTTCGAGTGCTAGGCTTTAAGGAGAAGCAGCTGAGAAACAAATCCATATTGCTGGTAAAAGTTTTATGGAATAATCGAGGCGTTGAGGAGGCTACATGGGAACTAGAATCTGAGATGCGAAAAATATATCCACATTTATTTTGAGGGTACGTAAAAATTTCGGGGACGAAATTTCCTTAAGGGGAGAAGTATGTAACATTCCAAATTTTTTTCCTTTCATTGATCGGATACCGTTACCGATACCAATCCATAAATTAGTAGATTCTTTTCTTCATTGCATCTCATATAATCTTCTAGTATGAGAATTTAAACTTAGCTAATTCTCATATTGTGATCTAGTTAACTAAGTCATAGCATGCATACAAACTTAGCATGTAAACCTAAGTTAACCATGCTTTAAACCTTGATTAGAGATAACCAAATCATTAAATACCTAATTTGAACACTCTAATTAACATAGCTAATTCTCATATTGTATGAGAATTTAGTTAACTAAGTCATAACATGCATACAAACTTAGCATGTAAACTTAGCTAATTCTCATATTGTGATCTAGTTAACTAAGTCATATCATGCATACAAACTTAGCATGTAAACCTAAGTTAACCATGCTTTAAACCTTGATTAGAGATAACCAAATCATTAACTACCTAATTTGAACACTCTAATTAACATAATTGTTTAATTTTTGTTAGCCATGTTAGTGGGAGTATTTTACATTTTAAACCCTCATCTTTGGCCAAATTGAAGATTTCTCTTCACATTAGCTTATATATATGTGCCCTCCACCTCTCATTTTGCCATTCTAAAGAGAAGAAAAAAAAAACTCTCCAAACCCCCATCCATCTCCTCTGGCCAACCAAACCCCAGCCCCTCTCCTCTTGTAAAAAAGAAGAAGAAAAATAAATAGATTCCATAAGCTCCAAACATTGAAGAAGAAGGAGAGGAGAAAGGAGTTAGTTGAGGATTTTGGAGGAGGAAGTGAAGCAAGTCTCAATACTAGGTATAATTCTCTTTTGCATGTTGTTATTAAGGACATTAGACTGAGATTATAAGATTTAATTTTGTTTTAGTCTTGCATGTAACATTTTAGGGCTTGCATGTCAATGTTATCTTGAAACAGAAATTTCGTGCAGAAATTTGCAGCAAGATACACTACCACTAAACAGATCATAACTTTCTTTGTATATATCCAAATGAAGGAAATCTTTCCGTTCTAAAAACTACACTTTCGTGGCTTTCATTTGAGACCATTTTTGTTTAATTCTAAAATCATTTACTAGTTTGAAAGTATGGTTTAACTCAGTGCATGTGTCTGAAACTGTCTGCCTGAGTTATGTCATTTGTAAAGAGTATATATCTCAACATATACCATGCATGCATGAAATTCTTTCTATTTCTAAAACTAGACTCAATTGTATTTCTGTTGATAGGGTTTTGAATTAATTTTAATAACGTTTGGTAGGCCTAAACCTAGTTCTAATAGCTAGCGTATGTGCTGGAAATTCCAGTCTACCCCCCTGTGTTGTTTTGCATGTAACATGCATTTTAAAAATGCAAAATTGATGAAACTCATGGGACATGGAAGCTAATCCATAATATTACTTACATACCAAGTATGAGCTCTTTGGGATATAGTTAAGTACCCGAAATAAATTATTCATCCCAAATGATGATCTCTATTTTTCTGCTACAGTTTTGATATGTGTAGTTTTCTGAGAGCATGACTCTTACTATGCACTATGCATTGATGTAAAAGTTTTATATTCTGAAATTAGACTCATAATGGAGTCATTTGAGACTAGTTTCATGCATTTTGAACATCAATTGCTGTACCATCTATTCACCTAAATCTGCTGCATGTACACTACTTAGGTTGCTGTGCATATTAGAGATATTAGATGCAATCATCTAGGGTGTAGCTTATACCATGATATAAGTTTTAAGTTAAAGTTTTAAAAGACATAGTGTCTAGAATCTCATGTGGGTATACATGTATATATAGGACAGAGAATCTTGGATTCATTCGTTGGCCGAGAGGATCCCGACATAATCGGTAGGTAACCTTTCATTGTTTCCTCTCAAGTCTTTGAGAGTTCGATTGATTACTTTCTTGAAATTCCTGCGAGTTAGTTTCCCATGCTAATTGTATATCTTATCATTTTCATAATATTTCTATTTGATTCACCTCATGCATGGGCTCGTTGTTGATTGGTTAATCATTGCTATCCTAATGTTGTTTATTTCAGTTTTATACCTTCGATATCCTTGAATGATTTCATTGCAACAATTCGAATTGATTTGATGGTTCAACTATTGATAATGATAGTATTCCTCTCTTCGTTGATGCTTGATTGTCTATATTCATGGATTATGCCCTGTGTGAAGTAAGCTTCACCGGTGGGTGGTAATGTTATAGTGTCCCGGTGGGACAATGCCCTGTGTGAGGACGCTCACCGGTGGGTGTATAAAAGCATGCGCGGTTTATTGATTATCCCATTATTGGGGAGTTTGGAATCCTGAATATTAGACCTTGATTATTCATCTTTACATGTTATTTCACTTCGGTCAATGATTACGATATAAGAATGTCAACTTAATGTTGAGACCCCGTTGTTCAAGTTTGATATCTATGTCTATCATTTTCATTCGTTCACTTGGATTGTACCCGAGATTTTTTATGGTTACCTATTGGGCCTTAGGCTCATCCCTATTGTTTCTGAATCCACTCGCAGGTCATACAACTGGCAAGGATAAGGGCATTGCAGACTCTGAATTTGAATATTAGCTCCAGAGGAAAATCTTAATAGGGGTTAATTTATGTTCACTTTTGTAGTACCTTTGACTTATAAAACATGTATTAATGTTGTAGCCACTGCTATTATTGTAATATTTTGTATTACCCTTTAGTTCTCTTCTATTTTGGTATTCTATGGACTCTACTATCAACCTCGTGATCTTGGGTATTGCATATGCATCTCCACTACTTTATTTTCCGCCCTTCAGTATATCTATGTTGTGATGTGCATAAAGATTTAGCAGGTCGACCATTCTTATTACAGATAGCTCATGCTTAAATTTTTATGTACCTCCCAGAGGAGGGGCGTTACACTGCCAAACCCTTTATATCACTCCTAGTGAGCAAAATGTCATCAACTTACACAACCAAGATCAACATCCCCGAAGTAGTGCAACGAATAAACACATAACAATCTGAATGACATCGCTAAAGACTAACTCCAGACATTACTTGGCTAAACTTGTTGAACTAAGCCAGTGGAATTTGTTTTAATCCATAAATTGCCTTTTTAAGCTTGCATACATGAGTCTTCCTCTGAGAAACATACCCTAGATGTTGCTCCTTGTAAACCTCTTCCTAAAAGTCACTATATAAGAAGGCATTTTTTAGATCGAGCTGAAATATAGGCCACTCAGATTACCAGCAATGAAGAATAATATACAAATAGAGTTAAGACAAGCAACAGGAAAGAAATTCTCAAAGTAATTAACCCAATATATCTGAGTAAAGCCTTTAGCAATTAGCCTAACTTTGTATCTATCTACAGAATCCTTGGGTCGATACTTCATAGTGAAGACCCATCAACAACTCCATAATATTTCCCCATGAGGAGTATGAAATTACATCCTAAGTTCACCCAAGAAACAAGTGCATCCATCTCCTCATCCATAGCCTGCTTCCAAGCAAGAGCTAACATAGCATAGATATAGAAGACAAGGACAAAGGAAACTAGCGAAACGACAGGGTAAGATCAGAAGAAAAAATGAGATATAGAATGGATAGTGGTAGATTGTTTACCTTTCCGAAGAGCAATAGGAACATTAAGATCAGAGAGAATAAAGGATTGCTGATGGGTAGGATCTTCAGCTGTAGACGAAGGATCGGCTAGATGCAAAGGAGGTTTATGCATTTTTAGTCTTCTAGTGTACACTAAAGTTGGCTTTGATGCAAGTTTTTTTTGTCAACTTCAGAACTCGACACCGACTGAGTCAGGGTATTAGAAGGTGGCAGTACTAGCTGAGGAAGAAGAACAAGTGAATGTGGCAGTCTTGTAGACATAGATGAAAAATATGGAACCAACTAAAAGAATGCGAAATCTGTAGAATTAAAATACTTTTGAGATGTTGGATCATAATATCAATATCCTTTTGTGTTCTAGAATATCCTACAAAGGCACACATAACATAAGAGACCGAGGAGATAGTATATCCAACTAGGACTCGTATTTTGAACAAAGTAGGTACAACCAAAAACTCAAACGATCATAACAAACATGATTTTGTTAGGAAAAAGCTAAGAGAAGGGAATTTGCCCATAAAGAATAGACGATGATATCCTATAATCAAATAGCATGTATACAAGACATCTTCAGACTATAAATACATCAAGACATGCATATGAATCATTAAAGTCCGAGTCACATCTAAAATGTTTGTTTCTTTTTAGCCACACTATTTTGTTGTGAAGTGTGTGCACAAGAGGTTTGATGAATAATCCCGTTAGTGGCACGTAATTGAGTAACTTTATTTTTATATATTCTAAAGCATTATCAGTATAAAGCACACGAATGGAAGTTGAAAAATAATTTTTAATTTCTTTATGGAAAAGCTCAATTACACTAGCAAATTTAGACAAACTGTGTAGTGAGAGAGATCGTGTGGGATCGCTGTGTAGACGAAGTTCTGGCTTCCAAACCGGGTGTGTAGTGGATTTCTCCTCGAGAGTGTGGAGCGGGGACGTAGGTCAGCGGGCCGAACCTCGTTAACACATCGCGCGTCAAGGATAACGATTCCTAACCCTATCTCTTTTACTTTAAATTGCATTACTGTTTTGTGGTTTGCTTGTGTTTGATTTTTATTGCATATTAGAGCCTCTTGACCCTAATCACCCCCCCTCTAGGGTCCAACAGAGCAGGCGAGGAGCGGCTGGCGGAGGCGGAGGAGATGAAGGCGGTGGGAGGCTGAGGCGGTAGTTAAGGTAGGAAGAGGTGGAGGAGCGATGGGTAGAGCGGATGCGGGTAGAGGCTGTAGCGTGGAGCTAGGTGTTGAGGGGAGGAGAGGGGGAGCGGGGCTGAGCTTGGTCTGCGGTTGATGAGGAGAGTGAGAGAGAAGGGAAGAGGGCGGCTACGTGAAGAAGAGAGAGAGAGAGAGGGAGGGAGGAAAGAGAGAGAGGGTTAATATATACTTAGGGTTAGGGTTAGGATTTAAATATTAAACATAATTAAGAATTTAATTAAGGATAAAAAATTGAATAATTAGGGAACGCTTATTTACAAATAATATGTAATAATAACAATAACACAAAAGATATTAATTCAAAAGTTTTCACTATATCAAGTTAATTTATAAATATCAAAATTATTTAAATAAATATAAAATTAGATTTTTAAATCGTAGAAAATTCTAGAAAATCGAGAAAATACAAATAGTTTTTTAAAAATAATAATTGAATATTTTAAAATACCAGAAAAATTATTTTAACTAGCATCGAAAATTCAATGTCATTACAATATACCTATTGTGAAATTTTGGGAAGAAGCCCTCTAGTTTGATTGTTGTAGAGAGATCCTATGTACTATTGCCGAATTGTGAATATGGAGACAATACATGTAGTCTCTCCTCAATTATATGCAAATTGAACAATTTTGGTGCTTTAACTATTTGCTGATATCCTAACTTATTTCTTTTGTAATGGTAAAAAAACATAACAAAGTAATTCTCACATTGCTTGATACTATAAAATGATTATGTTTGAGATGGACATACAACTGAAATCAAAAACCTAAACCAACCCAAAGAGGAAAAATTAGATAAGTCTAAAAGGGTAAAATTTAAAGTTGTAAACTTACCAGGATGGGATGAGATGATCTCTCTAGAGTAGGAGTCGCGATCGAAGTTCAAAATTGAAATACCCTTCAACGCTTTGGCTTCGCTTCCCTTCTGATTTTTTTAATTAATTGCTTTGGTTGAGAAAGTCATGAGAGTTTCTATTAGGGCTTGTTTGGATTGAGGGGAATGAGGGTGAAGGGAAGTTAGGGGAACCATTCACCTCCATTTATCTTGTTTGGGAACACTTAGGAGGTGAAGTTAATTCACCTCCATTCACATTGGTTCACCCCCTAATAGTATAAAAATTGTTACCCCCCAAATTATGGTGTAACCAAGGGGAAGGAAATTCCCTTCCCTTCCCTTTCTTTCCCTTCCCTTCCCTTCACTCAGTTTCCCTTAGGGCTTGTTTGGATTGAGGGGAATGAGGGTGAAGGGAAGTTAGGGGAACCATTCATCTCCATTCACCTTGTTTGGGAACACTTAGGAGGTGAAGTTAATTCACCTCCATTCACCTTGGTTCACCCCCTACTAGTATAAAAATGTTACCTCCCAAATTGGGGTGTAACCAAGGGAAGGGAATTCCCTTCCCTTCCCTTCACTCAGTTTCCCTTAACTTCTCTTCACGAGGGTTTCTATCAGAGAACAAACACTTTACATCTTTGTCCCTTATCTTTGTAAAATTGTAAATAACTAATACCCCATATTTTTTTTGTCAAGGTGGGGCCAAGGACCCCTTGGCCCTCCACTCAGGTTTGCTGCTAGTTGTATGGGTCTCCGCCACTAGTCCATTTAACGGATGCAATGCTTAAGGGTATGTAGTAGAATAAAAGAATTGAAGATAAGAGGAGAAGCAAATATAGATTCTAATTTAAAATAAAGGGCAAGAAGGGCTGCAAAAGTAGCCATTGCTATATACAATATTGAATAATACTAAGAGTCACCATTAAGAGTAGCAAGGGCTAAATTACCAAATTGGTATTTTTTAAACCTCCCTTAACTAGTTTGGTATTTGAAGTTTTTCCAATGACTTTTTGTTATTAAAAATTAACCAAACACTTAGACCTATTTTTTCTCCATTGGCCAAGTTTTACCCTCCTACGTAGCATGTGACATCATGTGATGTAATTTTAAGGAAGTTAGAACATTGAGGTGGTTCTTTTTAGATGACGTGGATGTGTTTTATAAAAAAAGATAAAGATTAGGAGGGAGCAAAATTAACCCTAAAATAGCTACATCAGGTAAAAACATCCATCTTAGCCTTCTAACATTCGTAAAATTACATTACGTGAGATCACATGCTACTTACGTGCGTAAAATTTAGTCAGCGGTGAAAAATAGATGTAAGCGGTTGACTTTTAATACCCAAAAGCCACACAAAAAAACTAAAATCAAATCGGTTAAGGGGGACTACAAAAGATATCAATTCGATAATTTAGCCGAATAGTTAGAGATAAAATCTATTACAAAAACGTTGATGGGTGGGGGGGTGTTACTACGACTCCCCAAAAGTTCATGAGAGTTTTTTTTTCTCTGTAATTAGCCCTTTTAAGAAGGGCTAAACTAGCGAATTGACATTTAAAAAAGACCCATTTTACCGCTTTGGTATTTAAAATATCTCCGATGATGTTCTGCTACTTATAGTGGGTTTAAATTAGTACATAGGTCCAAATTTTGGTCGGCGTTAAGTTTTCCGGTGAAACTCAGCACATGACTCTCAATGACTGTTACAAAAAGTTGATGCGGCTTGGATTAGTGATATGGAATGGATTAATTGCACTCGTGCCTCTCACATAACCTGAAATAATGAACAAAAGAAATTGGCTGACAAGCCCTAAATTTGACAAATTTCCCTATTCTTCATACTTTTCAAAATTTCTACCAATCGAGAGGCATGGAGATTGTTGCCAAGTTTGCGGTTGCTTGGAATCTCGCTGAAGAGGGACGGCGGCAAGTGAAAGTGGTGTCTGGGAATTTACAGTAAAGCCTTGATCATCCTCGTCGAAAAGAAAAAGGTGAGATTATTCACATTACCTTGATCCTTGAGGGTGCATGTGAAAGTGGTGTCTAAGAATCTACAGTAAAACCTTAATCATCCTCATCGAAAATAAAAAGATGAGATTATTCACATTACCTTGATCCTTGATGGTGCATGTGCTAAAAATTATTTAAATGATATTGTAATTTTGGAGTGTTTATAAGTCTTAATTTTACAAACTAGGGTTTACGCGAATGACATCTAAGGGGATTTTTGCAAAATTTGGGGGTTTTGTAACATTTGGAGCACAATGTGAACTTGATTTGTAATTAAGTTTTATTTTTGTTCATTCATGCAGATGGGTGGCAATGTTATGGTTAAATTCAGACATGATGGTTCTTTTAAATTTCTAATGTTAGAAGAGTATATTAGTGGCTCCTTCGACGTGCAATTCATTGAGGAAGAATTCTGGCTATGGAGTTCTTGAGAAAAAGATTAGACATTATGTGTATACTAAAGCTTTTACATTGTGGTATGACATACCTAGTGGTGGAGTTGTAGTTGTCATGCCTCGCCTTAGATATTAACTTAGCAAAATTCAAGGCGTACGCACATAAGGAGTGAGTAGTTGAAGTGTATGCAAACCATTTTGTTGATCAACCTATTGATGTGGATGTCAATCCATTTGAAGATCCTCCTCCAGTGCAAGCACATTCCATTGATCGGCATGAAGTTCCTATCTTCCTAAACAAGCTAGTGCCTTTAGAGGGAGAAAGAAGATAACTCCTAAGAGAAGAAGATAAACCTTAAGAGAAAGAAACCAACACCTGAAAGAAAGAAGTTAACTCCCGTAAAGAAAGTAGTATCAAGAGGTGAAAAGGGGAAAAAATGTTCAATCCAACTGATCTTGATCAAAATGCATCCTCTGCTAATGATGATGACTCAGTAGAGGATGAAACAATTACAGTTGACCCAAGTGAATTGGTAGATGATGATGATGAGTTAGTTGAAGAGTCTAGAAGTAGAGTGAAGAAAAAGGGGATGACTATTGAAGGCAATTCCAACCATGAAGCCAATATCCAAAAGGGATATGAAAGTTATGTCTCAATTCATAGTGAAGTAGAAAAGACATTGAATAGTGACCATGAGAAGCTTCACGAGATTAGAGAAACGGATATTGCCCTTTTAGCTGCTCAGAAGGGTAAAGTAGCTTTCAATTCTGGTGCAAATGGATTAGCCAAGTGAAACATATACATGAGAGGCTAGTGAGATTCATGCAGGATGTCACAAACTTAGACTAATGACACTACTGATTCAAGTCAAAGGTGAAAAAGAGGAACGCCAAGAGGAAGAAAAATTAGAGTTGACTTATCAACAGATAATTTGGCAACAACTAATCCAATTCCTAAAACTCACAATTTATTAGGAATAGGTCTACAAGTGGTGTATATACACAACAAGGTAAACATTTTACTCGAATTCTATTAGTTTGTTGTAAGTTAAATGTTTAGGTTAACTTTGTTTCTTGTTTGTTAAGGTGAAGCTCAATCTCATACAACATAAGCAATTAGAGGGAGGGGAAGAGGAAAAGAAAGAGGTAGAGGTGGTGGAAGGCGAAGAAGAATATCTCAAGGGTTTAGTGTTTGGTAGGGAGATAATGGTGGGATGTTCTTCATGGATCCAACTATTAGCTAATCACCTATTGTGATGAATGTATCTCAAAGTGCATCTGAACTTGTGGACCAAACTCAACAATCACAATTTATAACTTACCAATTGCAATTTCTGCAATGAGACATGTATTTATGGATGCATATTTATGCAGATTACAGATAAATTATGATGCCCCTGTTTTCACACAAGGCTGCAGTCCAAGATGAATCCAAGGATGTCAAACCTGCTATGCACCCACACTACAACAATACTTTTTACCATCACAATAATATCTCTCTAGTTGAATCAAATACAAGAAGTGCATATACAAAGCGAATAGAATAAGATAATAATGCAATAAACATGATAAAGGAAATGAGAAATCCAATCATGTTCCAACTGAATGAAAGAGAATATAACTGATAAACTAAAATGAATGTGAAATATCTCAATATATAGAGTCAAATGAAATAGTACTAAGGCACTCAGCCTTTACAAAATAAAATCAACTCTAAATGTCTGAAAATGAACAATATCTAATGTGGAGCACTAATATACTACTAATAAAATATGATGGTGAGCTAATCTGCATCTTTATCAACCTACGACTCTCCGGACGCCTGGCTCGCTACCTAAAAAGAGGGGAACAACGAGCGTCAAAGCGCTAGCGAGATCATTTCCACCACCCCCAGGGGGAGGGGGTTAGGAGTATATAAAAATACGGGTTAGTACATATAGATATAAAATCATCTATCCTGAACTAAGTGGAAATTGATATTTAGAAATCCACAATACGAGAATGGATACGTCGAGTGAAATAATCCAAATAAGGAAACCCTTATGTATATACATCATATCTAAAATTATAAATTGCTAAATACCAACTCCAAGTCCTATGAATAAAACAATAAATATAAGAAATACAACTCTAAATCTTAACCAATACAAGCTATGTCAAAATCCTCACACTACCCTCGGGTAGGTGGCACAGTCATAAGTGAAATATCCAGGTCAAGGAAAACTCACATAGAATATGCCGTATATGATACCTCGGCCTTATACCATACTCTTGGGTAACTAAACATGGGAGCATGAATGCAATCTACGTAATCCTCTATCAAAAATAACGATGCTGAGTAAGGCGCTCATAATATCCTGTGGCATCACCTACCTTACTCAATCGCTCTACGGAAATAGGCATATCACCCTATTCCAGAAACAATGATGCACAGCGGAGTGTAGTCTACTGTGGTCTCATTGCAGTATACCAACTAACCACCATGAGTGTAGTCTACCGCGGTATCATTACGATATACCAACTAATCCACTCAAGCATCCGGAACAATTATGAAATGCATAATGCGTCATTCTCTATCATGACAAATGCAAAGTGTAGGGTACGTACCTCCAAATGCTCGTGCGTGCTCAAATCTAATACACGTACCCTCGTATACGATGCACGTATATTGGTGTGCGATTCATACTTCGTGTGTGCGAACATAACACGTGAAATAAAACTAATATGCTCAAAATAGCCCAGACCAGTCGACCGATAATGTGCCATCGGTCGATTGATGGCTTGCATAAGACATGCACAAGTTCCTTGATCGGTCGACTGGTGGTCCATGACCGGTCGACCGATCAGAGCAATCACACACCCTGCTAACAAGTCATCGGTCGACTGATCATTCTTGATCGGTCGACTGACGAGATGTAAAAAAAACACATATTTATAGGATAAACCGATATTCTCATAAATTCATTAAAAATAAAAAATTCTCAATAAAATTCACGTGTAAAACTTAAAACAACATATTTAGGGTTATTACTATTGCATGAAAAACACAAATAATCAACTTGAGGAGATCTAGTAACCCTAGCATGCTTCTTATTGTAAAACTATCAATAAAACAACTATCTTGAGCAAGAACTCATGTTAGATCATGTTCAAAACTTAAATCCAAAACTGAGAATTTGTTTTATGACTTTTGTAAATCAAAAAGGTTAGATCTTTATATCATACAGTTCTAAAAGAGTAATCTTTATACATAATCTAGGTTTTGAAAATCCAACAAAACCAAATTAAACCAAATAAAAATATGGGATGAGTTTGGAGGAGATGAATCTCGACTCAAAACGTGATGGAATCCCCAAATATGCAAGAAAACAGATTCTCCTTCGCCAAACGCCGACGATATCACCCTCTTCTCGGTATTTGCTTCACAAAGCTCTTCAAAATCACCAAAATAAATTCTAGGGTTTGTTGAGGGTAGAGGGTGGCTTTTAATCACATGAAAATATGAAGAAAAAGAGATTTTTCGAGTATATATACTCATATATATACAAGAAAACCCGAATCAAAACAATAAGACCTGAAACTGTAGGGTGAAAATTTGATTTCCCGAAAACAGGGAGTTTCGTTTTTATTAATAAGAAAACTTATTACAAATTAATAATCAAATGTTTACAACAGAAGCAGAGGGAATGCCCTCTTTGTTTTGTGTGGGGACTTTAGGTGGCTATAGGACGCTTCGCTCGATGCTCGTGTCGAGTCTGCTTCCCTTGGACCGTTTGACCGAGGTTGCTGGAGAGCTTCAGTACACAGTAGAAGCTCGAGTTGAAAGAGTTCGGGTCTGCTTAGTTCGCCGGCGATCGGAGCTCGGAACTAGGCAATGGCGCTGTAACACAAGGGTTATACGAACAGCTTGGTCTCAACTGCTTTTCTCCAAGTTTTTCGACCTCTTCGACCTCTTTCCAAAGCTTGCTGGAAGAGGCTTTTTAAATGGAAGAAGGGCAGCTTGACTTCTCCTTGAATTATGGGATGTGACCATACGTTGTTCGGAGATATCCTGCTGTTCATTCGTACTGCCAGCGGTCATTCGAAGAGCTGTGCTCTGTATCACGTTTCGTAAGAGTGGGAAAGCCCCTCCTCGTATGCGTGACAGCGACTGTCAGATGCTTGCGTGGATCTGACCAACCACCGAGCGCCGGCGGCTCTTGTCCCCTCGCTTGGACAACTGAGGTGAGTCGCATTTATGAGGGCGCAGGCTGCTTTGACACCTGTCTGCTCACTTGTACCGTAGGCGGCTATTCGGCGGGCCTGGAGTACCGTGTCTTCTCTCTTCAGGCCAAGAGAGGCGTGAAAGCACGTTCCTGGCACTCGAGTGGGTTTGGACAGTTCGCCGAATGCTGGCGGATCCGTCTCCTGACTCAGACAGCCAAGGTGAGTCGCATTTATGAATGCTCAGGTTGACTCGACACCTGTCCGGTCCTTCGTACTGTGCGTACTATGAGCTGCCGCTTGACGGTCTTGGAGTACTGTACCCTCTCCCTTCGGGTCGAGAGAGATGGGAAGGCCCATCTCAACACGTGGGGTAGCGGATACGGGCGGCCCTGAGGTTTGCAGGCGGATTCGACTTCGGACTTGGGCAGGCGAGTTGCGTGAAAGGAGAATTTCCGCTATCCCAATTGGTCTCAACTCGTGCAGGCGAGCCGATCGTTAGGCGAACCTAGAACCGAGTACATTTGACGTCTACACGGTTTAGGCCCGTGCTAGAGAACTGAGCGTGCGAGTTCTTGAATTCCCTGTAAGCCCATGGAGGTATTTTTTACCGTCTACAAGACCCCCTTCAAAGTTTTCAGACCTAAATCGGCTCGCGTGTGGTCTGGAATACTTTGAACGAAGAAATTCTTGGCGAAGCAAGCGCATTTGATTTCTTTTAGGATTTTTAGCAAACCCTCAGCTATCATTTTGAATGGGTTTAGCCATACTATTCCCCTCAGTATGATGAGTTGCTGAACAGTTTCTCTTAGGCTTAATGCTAAGATTTCTGCTCTAACCCTTAGCCGTCTGAGGCGTGGGTTTAACCGTTTAAGCGAGGTCATTCTATTGGCTTCGTTTGTAATTTTACCTTTAAGGGCGAATGAATCGTCAATGTGAAATTAGTCTTTGGAAGCCAAATTTCGTGCGACTCGTAGGGTCAGGCCAAGTATTCGCAGGCGAGACCCCCCCTTTTTTTGGGGCGGAACCAAATCTGATGGGAGATGAGCCACGTGTTTGCCGATAGGGCTTCGTGCTTCCCAGCTAAGGCGGCGCGGTCTCGTCGGGTCGTGGTGATCGTGACTTGACAACATGATGTCGGCTTCGTGTGTTTCGCCCCACGACGCATCGTGGCCGTGGTTTTCGAACCAGGCCGTTAGATCTAGTCGTGAGTTTTGGTTCGGGTTTCGGGCTTTGACCGGCCCGTTCCCCTTTTCAATGGCTCTTTCGTAACTGTAGAACGAGTTGTGAAGGACAATCTGGGCCGTCGATTTCGATCGTGACCACGTCTCTTGAACGCGAGTGTCTTGCTTTGCAAGGTCCATCAGAGCCACGCAAGCCCTTTCGCCTTTAAATAGGTTTCGTCCTTTTCCTCTTTTTGAAAGTTACTGTGTGCGAAAATCTCCCGAAAGAGAAAGAATTTCCGCTTCGTTTCAATGGCGTCGAAATCCAAGAGGTGTAAAGTGAAGGGAAAAGGTCCCGGACGCTACTCCGACCGCTTGTCCACCGGTGCGACCACCAATGTGCCTGAGGCGCGCTCGGGTAAGTTGAGAAAGTTTGCTTTAACGTTCTCGTGTTGGTCACTGCTGTCGTGCCAGGAAGATGAGTGCTGCTCATTTTGCTTTGGTGGGTTAGGCAGTCCCCGTGATTTTGGTAAAACTACCCCTTTTCAGGCGGATTTTACCTTCATCCGCGTTGGGCGATTCCAGCCTTTATAGGCGAGATTGGCCTTTATTAGGCGAAAGTGAACTCGTCTTCTGACAGGCGAGTTCGACTTTCGTCTAGTAAAGGCGAACGTGGCTTATGCAAGCGGGTTTCGTCATGTCGGGCGAATTTCGCTCCTTTACAGGCGGATCTGCATCTGCCTCCTGATTTTTCTTGACTTTGTTTTGCAGCGACCTTTTCCGACCAAGCCCTCCCAAAGGGCGTGGCACCGGCTTCTTCGCCGGGGGTGAAGGTAATCCAGCGCCTCCCCGATTTCCTTCCTTGGGTCCGGTGCCCGTCTTCTCCGCCGATAAGCCGGTTGGCTCGACAAGGAGAGTCACCGATGGGCACCACCTGACGCTGCGTGAGTTGACCACCGATGCGGTGTTGACAGATGAGGACAGGGCGGAGCTGCCGAAGCCTCAGTTTTTGTTTGGCGATTCTGTCACCGATCCTTCCGCTCTGCTGTTCAAGGAGAGTAGATGGTTGCGTATAGTGGAGGGGACTCACTATTACCTTCCCGTCATGCCGAGGGGGTTCTCGATCGTCGGGCTACGGTCTTTCGCGGTCCCTCGAGTGATGAACTGGGACTTGACCCCCACTCAGGACGGGGTCACCTATGGTGTCTTTACAGGCTCCACGGCGGGATATGGGGTGGAGGGCTAATGTAAGCGCGTGACGGGTCTGCGCCCTGGCCTATTGTCCAATGAGCCGCCTGCAGGGGAGTCGACGGCAGTAGCAGAGACTTTCCGTCACCGCTTCTTTCGAGTAGGTGGGAGTTTTCCCCCAAAGGACTTCAGAGCCCCGTGGTGGGTATATTCTGCGCTGGGCAGCGATACTTGGTGGTCCAAGATCATCGATTGCATCCTGGCTGAGAATTCTGACCTCAGGAATTCGGAGCTGTATGCGGCTATTCAAGCCACTCGACATGGTTTGAGGATTAATGCCTCTCAGTTCCACAGCATCCTGGAACTGTACTGTGTGGAAAGCAGCACCTTCTTCACCCCCAACGGTGAACTCGGTATGTCCCCTCACGAGATGTATGACGTGTCAGGGCTTCCTCTGGGGGACTTTCCTTACGAGGAGTACATCCCAGACCAAGATGAGATCGACCAGCTTTCTGACTGTTCCCACTTGGTAGTAGAAACTCTGTGGGAGTTGCTCTGCCATTATCACATCTGCCTCAGCACCTTGGGGTCTAGGGATCACAAGGGGAAGAAGAAGAGGACTCCGGGAATCAGTCACAAGAATTGGGCTGACTATCTGTTCCCTGGGAACGATGTCAAAGGGAATCCTGCTCTTCCTCTAGGCGGGTGCGACCAGACTGAAGTGGAAAGGAGGATGGCTGAAGATGAAGCCACTATAGCTCTCGATCATGACGAGGGCGAGTTCAAGTCTGGAACGGTCTTCCATTCGTTTCACTTCCAGGCCCTGTCCCCTATTTCTGTGAAGGCTCTGTTCGCGGGGTACCTCATGTTGTGGCTGAAGAGGTGCGTGGTCCCCACTCATTCCTTCGAGGCGCTCCCGGTGGAGGTGGTGTATCCCACGGTTTGCCTAGCCCACGGGAAGTCCTATTCTTTGGTGTCGGCGACGATAGCGTGTATCCATCGAGGACTCCGCACGCTGACGGCCCAGTTCTGCCGTGTGTCGACCGTCGACGAAGGGGAAGGGAAAGTCGTCAGGACCCCCAATCCCAGAGTGGGACTGCCGTACACTTACTTGATGGCGTGGTTTGTTTACCACTGCGAGTGTTTGATGAGCGCTCCCGCGACTCTTCAAGGAGACAGGTTCGTTCCTTTCCTTGAGCGTTTGGAGAGGTGCTCCTGGAAGTGTAAGGACATTCCCGATGCGCGGAAGACGCTCTCCCACTTTGTCCACTACAATTTTCGTCGCTTCTTCCCTTACTTCAGCGGAGGAAGATACAGCGAGTCTCTTAGGGACGCGCCGACGGCGGACCATCACTCGGCTCTTCCTCGTGGCGCATTCCGATAGTTGGTAAACATTCGGCTGGGGTATCACATCCTACGCACAGGTTCTGTGTGTTACCTTGAGCCGTATATTCCTTGCAGGTTTGCCCGCCAGTTTGGGTACGATCAATTGTACGTGGGCAATGCCAATCCCCGCCTACACTTCGAAGGTGGACTGGTGGACGGAGCTCGGGGATGGTTCTGGACCCATGCTGGTGGCACCCAGGCTCGTTTTGAATTACCCGTGAAGGATCGTGATTTGCACCACACGCTCCTGTACTGTCGGTGGTATCGGGGCGCCAGCGCTAATCCTCCTGGTTTCTAATTCTAGAGCTCATGTCTGACGGAACGTGATCATCCTCTCAGAGGGTCTCTCCGTTCTTCAAGGCGAAGGGGCCATCAAACCGCTAGGGAGCTGTTCTCAGAGGATCCAGTGGAGGACCCTGAGAGTTTTGACGCCGGTTTAGACGAATCTGAGGCTCCCAAGGTTCGAGTTCCTTCTCTTGGTCCCTCGTTGGATGCCCCTGGTGAACCAAGAGAGTCTGAACACCCAAGACCGACCCAAAGTCCAAGAGTTGGACAGATGGGGGCGCCTCTTCTGTCTCCGAGTAGCTCGCTTCTCTCTAAACGTCAGCGGGAGACCGTGGCCGAAAGTT
>NC_033794.1:67543416-67546136 GCF_001876935.1 Asparagus officinalis | reverse complement strand
TATTCTTTGGTGTCGGCGACGATAGCGTGTATCCATCGAGGACTCCGCACGCTGACAGCCCAGTTCTGCCGTGTGTCAATTGTCGACGAAGGGGAAGGGGAAGTCGTCAGGACCCCTAATCCCAGAGTGGGACTGCCGTACACTTACTTGATGGCGTGGTTTGTTTACCACTGCGAGTGTTTGATGAGCGCTCCCGCGACTCTTCAAGGAGACAGGTTCGTTCCTTTCCTTGAGCGTTTGGAGAGGTGCTCCTGGAAGTGTAAGGACAGAGTGGGACTGCCGTACACTTACTTGATGGCGTGGTTTGTTTACCACTGCGAGTGTTTGATGAGCGCTCCCGCGACTCTTCAAGGAGACAGGTTCGTTCCTTTCCTTGAGCGTTTGGAGAGGTGCTCCTGGAAGTGTAAGGACATTCCCGATGCGCGGAAGACGCTCTCCCACTTTGTCCACTACAATTTTCGTCGCTTCTTCCCCTACTTCAGCGGAGGAAGATACGGCGAGTCTCTTAGGGATGCGCCGACGGCGGACCATCACACGGCTCTTCCTCGTGGCGCTTTCCGATGGTTGGTAAACATTGTGTTACCTTGAGCCGTATATTCCTTGCAGGTTTGCCCGCCAGTTTGGGTACGATCAATTGTACGTGGGCAATGCCAATCCCCGCCTACACTTCGAAGGTGGACTGGTGGACGGAGCTCGAGGATGGTTCTGGACCCATGCTGGTGGCACCCAGGCTCGTTTTGAATTACCCGTGAAGGATCGTAATTTGCACCACACGCTCCTGTACTGTCGGTGGTATCGGGGCGCCAGCGCTAATCCTCCTGGTTTCTGGTTCCAGAGCTCATGTCTGACGGAACGTGATCGTCCTCTCAGAGGGTCTCTCCGTTCTTCAAGGCGAAGGGGCCATCAAACCGCTAGGGAGCTGTTCTCAGAGGATCCAGTGGAGGACCCTGAGAGTTTTGACGCCGGTTTAGACGAATCTGAGGCTCCCGAGATTCGAGTTCCTTCTCTTGGTCCCTCGTGGCGACGTCTGGGTCTGGAGCTGTGCTGCCCGCTTCTTCTGTCGCATCGGGGGCAGTTCCGACGACTTCGAAGGACGCTCCTCCGCAATCTGGCGTGAGGCCACAGACGGGAGTTCCAGCGACTTCTGTGTCCGCATCAGGAGGTAATCTTCGCAACAGTACCCTTGATCGCAACGTTAATCTTACACCTTTTGACACTTGTATTGGGCCTATGCAGGTGCGGTTGAGAAAGTGATCTCCATTCCTTCCGACGAAGAGGAGGAAGCTGGAGATGACGAGGGGCCCACAAGCTCAGGTAAGCGTAGGTCTTAGCGTTACTCATCCTTCCGTACCCAACTGTCTATAGGGTCCCTTCCGAGGGGCCTCTGTTAATTCTCTTCGTGCATTCATAGCTGATCGTGCCCACGAAATTGCTGGCAAAGAGGATCCTCTTTCTTGGGCGGGTCGCTCATCTGGGGAGACGGGCGAATCTGAGGAGGATGACGACGTCTCGATTCATGAGACGTTATCTAGTGAGGAAGAGGTGTTGGCTCGTGAGGACGCGCCCGGCCAAATAGAGGGATCTCCTGCTCCTGCGGAAGCGTCGGCTGGGGATCTTTCATCAGCGCAAGAGTCTCCGCTTCAAAGGGAGACTTCAATTCTGTAAGTGACCACTTCCTTGTCGGCGGCGGCCGTTGATGCTGTGACCGCTGCTCCGAGGGCGTCATTGGTCACACCGGCTTTGGCGGCGCCAATCCTTAATTCTACGGTCATGACCGCAGGCACTTCAACTGGGATTTCGTCCACGGTGGAGGAGGATGCCCTCTCTCCCTTGGAGCGTGAGCGAAGAAGGAGTGCGGCACGATCTGTGGCTGATTTCCACGACACCCTAGCCGGCTGCATCAAGCTCGCTTTGGAGGAGAGTTGTCCCTTCGAGAGTTTCGAAGAGGATCTCGACTACATCGTGGGCTTCTTAATCAAGAGGCTTAGCCACACTGCGGCGAAGACCTACTTCCAGCGTAAGGAGGAAGTGAAGGAAGCTGTTCAACGGTTGCTTGCTTTTCGCGCGAAGAGTTCCACTCTTGTGGATCTTGCAACCGGCAAAGTCCGAGCAGCGGTGGAAGAACGCGATCACCGTCTGAACGAGACCATGTCGCTGGAGGCGAAATTGTCAGCAGAGTTGGAGCAGGCCAAGGCTGAGGATGAACGAATGGCCTTCGAGCAACAGAAGGCCGATAACCGCGTTTCTCGCTTGTCTTCGGAGGTAGAGAATCTGAAGCAGGTTATAGTTAAGGCGTAGGCCTCATTGGCCATTCAAGAGAAGGCTCGTGAACAGGCGGCCACTGACGGCTAATTCCGTTGAGGAAAAGGATCGAGCCTATAGGGAGGTCAAAGAGACCGTCCAAGACTTGGCTTCACGCACTGAGGAAGATCTTCGCCAAGAGATCCTGAGGAGGCTAGAGCATCGTCATGCTAGGGAGATTCATGAGGCGGAACTGCGGTTGAAAGCCTTGTAATCTGCCCCTTTTTATCTTTGATTGCCAGTTGTACTAGGATTCCTTTCTATGAATGAAATTACCCTTTTGTTTTTTTTTTGGTTACTATTACTTCTGTGTATGCTACATTTCTCCTCTAACATGCGTTAGCTAGAGCGTTAGTTGCGAGGGGCGGTCTTCAGCCGTTCGGCGAATTTTGGCCGTGAGCTTGTCTCCCCTGCGAGCG
>NC_033794.1:67539443-67543406 GCF_001876935.1 Asparagus officinalis | reverse complement strand
GAGCGGATTTCGGTCGCAGGCGGATTTGGAATTGACTCGAATTCCAGAAGGGTGATCAGTTTCGACCTGCGGGAATCTCAGCGGCGAATTCGCCACCAGATGGGCTCCGCTTTCGGTGGGCCACGTATTGGTTTGTGCTTACATCAGCCGAGAGAACGTGGGCACGTCGCTCCGTATTGAATGCAGCGTAGTGGGGCTCTTCGTCCCTCGCGCCCGATTCGGGCCGTTGTTGAAGATCGTGCTTAAGAAAAACCGTTGGATCTTGGCTGTATAGGTAAGATCCGATTTGTTCGGCCTTACCCTTCAACTGTTTTAGCTTTGAACGGTCTAATCAAGCATTGAGTAACCGCCTAGGATTCTTAGGGTATTTAACACCCTTACTCTCTATCAAGAGGACCTATTGTCTTCCCCAAAATTTCCCTTCCTCATACCCCCGATGGCGCCGAAGGTGAAGCGGGTCGCTTCTAAGAAAAGGAAAGAACCGTCTTCTTCGGGTGCTGCGGAGGCTGCCGCGGCCGAAGGTATCTTTCCGTTCTGACTCTCGCGTGGGTTGAACAGGTACTCTTCCCTTGACTCCTCTCTGTGTTGTTGTTGTTACCGAAGAGCACGCGGCCGAGCCTATCTTGATTTCGGACGACGAATCTGAAGGTCCTGCGACCTCCGCCGCCTCAGACCCTGCTCCCCAGCCGGGAGCTGAGCCCTGCCTCGAGATTCCACCTATCATGGCGCTCGCTCCGGGCCAAGAAGCTGCTCCCTCCGAGTCCTTGTCCTGGCAGGCTCGCATCGAAGAGTTCGAGAGCACTGCGAGACAGGTGATTTCCCTTGTCGACCTCGGCATGGGTAGCTTTGACAGCTTCAGGCAGTCTCTCCTTGATCGCGTGGCTGATTTGCGGCGATCGGGCAAAAATCGACTCGCTACCCGTTCCATGCATGAGCTCCGTCTCTTGGAGTCACGCATGATAGGGTTAGAGACCTTGCTGCGGGAAGGTCTAGAAGCCAACATGGAGTCTTGCCTGGCTCATGTCAGGCGTCAGGAAGTCCTGGAGCAGGAGACCCGTTCCAAAGAAATAGCGGATTTGGAGTCCGTCGCCAACTTCTGGGTGGGTCAACTGACTCGTCTGAGGGCCGAATTGGGACAGGCAGAGGCGAACTGGAAGGGGCTCCAGTCCGACGTTGTGAAGGTTAGCAAGAACGCTGAGGCGGAAACTCGACGCCTGCTAGCCTTGCGCCAGGCAGATGCCGCCGCCAAGTCGAACCGCGAGGACCGGATTCGGAAGGCTGCCGAAAACAAGGCTCGGGAAGACCACGCGAGCAAGGTGGAGGCGGCCAAAGAAGAGATCTCCACTTTTAGCGTGTTCGACTGAGACTTCTGCCTCATGATTGTGTTAAGACATTTTGTTTATGACTGGTTTGTTTATGAAGTCATAACTTTGTTCAAATGTATTGTCTTAAACACTGGGTGCATGTTCTGCTTCTTTGAACGTAATGTTACGACTTTCGCAATTGCAAAAAGACCATAACTTTGTTCAAATGTACTGTCTAGAAGCATCCCATGAAGCTTGTGTTTGCTCATCGTGCGTATACTCTTTTGATATGTCGCTTTCCAGTGTTTTGCTCTGTAATTGACGACAATCTTGTATCGCAGGTGAAGTTTCCTTTGTGATGATGAGTTTACCTTAAGGGCCAAACTCTATCCCGATGAGTTTACGCTGTTGGCAAAGCTAGGGTGACGGCGAGTTCTCTAAGATGGCGAAGCTCGGCTCCTGTCGAGTTCACATTGCTGGCGAAACTCAATTGATCGACGAGTTCATCTACAGGCGAGACACGAGCGCGGCAAGTTTTGCTAGGAGGCTGAACTCAACTGCTAGCGAGTTCGGGTGGATGGCCAAACTCAACTGCTGGTGAGTTTATGCTGCAGGCGAAACCCATATGGTGGCGAGTTTAGGATGAAAACCAAACTCAATTGATGGCGAATTTTAGCTGTAGGCGAAACCCGTATGATGGCGAGTTTACACTACAGGCGAAACTTGGGTGGTGGTGAGTTTGTCTAACAGTCAGAAATCCAACTGCGGGCGAAGTTCGTGCCACGCGTCTGTCTGCGGGCCCAAGTGCTTGCCAGCTAAGACTCTGCGGGCACATTAACGCTCATTAATGGCGAAGCGACCGAACGCTTCACCTCTCGTGCCCAATCTGATCGGTCGGTTTGGGGTCTCGAGAGGAATGGCCTTTATTGGGCGAATACCAAGGCTAAGCATTCCTTCTCGACCATTGGGTACCGTTGTTCGGCGCCCTGCAAGGTTCTGCTCAGGTAGTAGATACCTTGCTCGTGGCCTGCATCGTCATTTTGAGCCAAGAGGGCACCCAGAGAATGTTCCATGGCCCGTATATATATGAGGAATGGCCTCCCTGAGATTGGCGCCGCCAGAACAGGTGGGTTCGAGAGATAAGCTTTGATCTCTTCAAAAGCCTTTTGGCATGGCTCGTCCCAGACGAAGTAAGTACCTTTCTTCATCAGTTTAGAGAAGGGTTGACATTTGCCCGAGAGTACCTTTCTTCATCAGCTTAGAGAAGGGTTGTCATTTGCCCGAGAGATTCGAGATGAATCTTCGGATATAAGCCAGTCGTCCCTGAAGGCCTCTTAGCTCTTTAAGATTTAATTTACCGCTAGACATCCCCAAGAATGACTTGGTAGGATTCATCTTGAGTTGATGAGCCCTCATGAGTTCGAACATCGCCTTCAAGTCTTGGAGGTGATCCTCCTTATGGCGACTCTTCACGACCAAGTCGTCTACATAGCATTCGACTGTCTTTCGCAGATGATCTCGAAAGATCATGCTCATGGTGCGCCGGTAGGTTGCGCCAGCGTTCTTGAGTCCGAAAGGCATGACAGTGTAACAGTACACCCCCATGGGAGTTCTGAACGCAGTGTGCTTCTCGTCCTCAGGGTGCATTTTGATCAGATTGTACCCCGAGAAGCCATCCATGAAAGACATCCTCTCGAATCCGCATGTGTTGTCGATGATGACATCCGTGGACTTTCGCAATTGCAAAAAGACCATAACTTTGTTCAAATGTACTGTCTAGAAGCATCCCATGAAGCTTGTGTTTGCTCATCGTGCGTATACTCTTTTGATATGTCGCTTTCCAGTGTTTTGCTCTGTAATTGACGACAATCTTGTATCGCAGGTGAAGTTTCCTTTGTGATGATGAGTTTACCTTAAGGGCCAAACTCTATCCCGATGAGTTTACGCTGTTGGCAAAGCTAGGGTGACGGCGAGTTCTCTAAGATGATGAAGCTCGGCTCCAGTCGAGTTCACATTGCTGGCGAAACTCAATTGATCGACGAGTTCATCTGCAGGCGAGACTCGATCGCGACGAGTTTTGCTTGGAGGCTGAACTCACTGCTGGCGAGTTCGTGCTGCAGGCGAAATCCATATGGTGGTGAGTTTGTCTAACAGTCAGAAACCCAACTGTGGGCGAAGTGCGTGCCACGCGTCTGTCTGCGGGCCCAAGTGCTTGCTAGCTAAGACTCTGCGGGCACATTAATGCTCATTAATGGTGAAGCGACCAAATGCTTCGCCTCTCGTGCCCAATCCAATCGGTCGGTTTGGGGTCTCGAGAGGAATGGCCTTTATTGGCGTTGGGTTCGAAGCGCCGCAGGACGTCTGGACCGCTCGATCGCTTGGGGTAACAAATCTCAGCCGTTGAGTTCTTTTCGAACGTATATCAGTACTCGTCTCTCTTCAGCAGAGTTCTTACTGCTTCGAGAAAAATCCGCTAGAAGGAGATTGCCGTAGAGAACTTCTCTTCCTCATGGCTTCCTCTTCTGATCAAAGCGATTCCAAGGGCGTCGGCTCTTCTGCCACCGTCGTCGACGTCGGCACCCTGCCGGCCTCTCCTGCGGGTTCAGTCCATGGGTCTTCTGCTTCGGACCCCGTGGCTCACCCCGCGTTCGTGCCCCTC
>NC_033794.1:67533431-67538880 GCF_001876935.1 Asparagus officinalis | reverse complement strand
ACGGTATAGCAGTACACCCCCATGGGAGTCCTGAATGCAGTGTGCTTCTCGTCTTTGGGGTGCATTTTGATTTGGTTGTACCCCGAGAAGCCGTCCATGAAGGACATCCTCTCGAATCCGCACGTATTGTCGATGATGACATCCGTGATGGGTAGAGGAAATTCGTCTTTAGGGCACGCGGCGTTGAGGTTCCTAAAGTCGATGCAGATGCGGATCTTGCCGTTTTTCTTCAGGACCGGAACAATATTTGACACCCAGTCGGGGTGTTGCTCCTCTCTGATGAAACCGGATTCGATCAGCTTCTTTACTTCGGTTTCGATCGCCTTCATGATTTGGGGGCGAAACCGTCTCTGCTGTTGTGGCTTGGCGTCAGGGCTGATGTTGAGGCGATGCGTGGCGACCCGCAGATCCAGACCAGGCATGTCCTCGTAATTCCAGGCGAAGACGTCAATGTATTCCCGTATGAGGGCGATGAGGTCTTCTTTTTCCTGTGGAGGCAGACTGCCACTGATGAATATGGGCTTGGGATTCGCCTCCATACCCATGTTCACCTGGAGGACTTCGTCTTCGGTTGGTGGTTTGCGCTGCTCGAAGCGACTGTTCCACTGGGCGTTAACATGGCGATCCCATGTCTCGTCATAGAGCGGGAGTTGTTCGTCTTCTGCCATTTCGGCGGGGTCTACCGTAGCCATGTTGACTGTAAGGCCATCGAACAGATCCCTCACGCTGACGTCCGAGTCCCAAGCCGAGGTTGTTGACGATTGATCCCCTGAACATGCGTAATCAGAATCCTCGTCGACGTGAAAACACAACTCCGATGAGGAGGAGGAGTAGCCTAAGCCTCTCCTAGTCCTGTTGAAGTAATTTGAGGGCTTCCCTTTGAGGGTTTCCCTTTGGGTACGTAGGCGGGTCGGATGACCGTTCTGCGCCCTCGGCCGTAATTTAGGCCCTCCAAACGGGTGAGGTCGTACCCCATGTCGCTCATCATACGTTTCGCAACTCGACTGTATTGCGAAAACTGGAGCGCTGGGTCTTCGTCCTCAGATTCGTCCCATAGCGTGCGTAGGGGATGATCGATTCGACCGAAGATAATGTCTTTTCGATACCTACTCCGCGCTGGCACGACGAACACAGCTTGTGATGACTTGATCGGCTGCGCCTTGGCGACGTATGACGAGCACACTGGCAAGTGTAGGGAAGGATTCACTGTAGAGTTTCGACCATAGTTCATTTGGCGCATCATCCTCGGATGTGGAACAAGACGACAAATAAGCAAAGTCGGATTTCTCATTCATGATAGTTTTTTTCGCCTGAACAGCGTTAGTTACATGGTGACTTTCGTAACCGATTACAATTGACTCGAAATCGTTTAGGATTAAGCTGTCGCCGTACTCAGGCTCGCTATCCGCCTCGTTGCCGCTCCCCGGCTCCTCCGCCGGTGGTGCGTCGGGGTCCTGGTACAGCAGGGAATCCATGAAGTAGTTTTCGACGCCTTTGAAGGGCTGCTTGTCGGCCACTACTGTCCTGACTCGCTCATAGTTGTCCACATACTTCAGACACTGGTGTAACGTGGACGGGACTATTCTGTTACCATGGATCCACGGGCGCCCTAGGAGTATGTTGTATGAAGGTTCGGCGTCGATGACGTAGCATGTCACCTCCGTCTTCATGTCACCTATCCGACATTTCAGGCGGATTTTGCCGAGCGGTCGAGTCCCCGTGGCGTTAAAGCCGAAAATGGTAGTCGCAGTTGAGGAGAGGCTCTTTGGCGGTACCCCAAGTGTTTGATCAACTTCAAGGGAACGATGCTCAACGCTGACCCTGGATCGACCTGAATCCGATCTACTTTCGACGAGCCGACGTATCCTGTGAAGTACAGCGGCCGGTCATGAGATGTGCTCTTGATGAGCATATCTTCAGGGGTGAAAGTGATGCACGGGACTCGTCTCTCAGAGACTTGGCAGCAAGTTGCACATCCCTGTTCTGCCTCCGTTTCCTTCGAGAAATGGGTATAGAACGCCTCTGAGTCGGCCAACGCCTCTTGGAGGGCCTCTCGGGTGGACCTGGACAACCGGAGGAGGTCGTACATGGTGATTCGCGTGGGAATGCTTTTCAGTTGCGTGAGCACATTGAACCGGAAAGGCTGGCGGCTTGTGCTTGGTCCATCCGGATTGGGAGAGGTTGTTGCGACTGGCCTCGCGGGAGGTCCTGCCGGGTTCTCCGCCCTCGTGGGATATTCTTTCGCAAATTCTTTCCCTGCCCTCGTGGCGAAGACGTTGGTGTCTTCTTCAGAGTCGGTCAGGGCGGTCACTGCCATATCATCTCTACCTAGAATGGCGGAGACAACATTGCAGTGCTTCCCCTTAGCCTCCTTGGAAGGTTGCGCAGTCCACTGCTCGTCATGGAGAAGGTCTGGGTGAACCCACATCACCTGCCCCGATGGTAGAGTTTGTGGAACTAAACCCTTTCCCCGCTGGTTGTGAGGATCATCGTTAGTGATCTTCAAAACCGCCTTGGGGATAGGAATTACCCCCGCTGGAGCTTGAACCTCTGGGAGATCTGTCCCAAAGCTTAAAGTGATCATATTTGTAGTCACTTGCTTTTGGACTTTCTCCTTCTTCAAAACCCCCGCGTCGTAGAGGGCCTGGAGCTTGTCCTTGAGGACGTACAATTTGGTTGTGTGATGGCCAAGGAATCTGTGATATGCACAGTAGCTTGGGTCACCAGTTTTGTCCGCCTCCTTAGGCTTGGCGGCTTCTGGCAACTTAATTCGCCCACTCTTGAGCAGAGTGTCGAATGTCGCCACCACCTGATCTTCTCTGAAATCATATTGTCGCTGGGGGCGTGGTTCAAACTGCCTGGGTTTAGGCTTTTGAGCGACCTTCGGCGCCGGGGCGGGGTTGACTGCCATGATTTCTTTTCCCCTCACCCAAGGAGGATTCTTTGGCGCAGTTGGCTCTGCTGCTCCCTTCTTGGACTACGGCTCCTCGGCCTCCAGCCTCTTGATCATGTTTTCGATTTGCTCACCTTGGCGAACAAGCTCTTTCCAAGTCCGGGTCTCTACTGCCCCGATCTTGGACAAGATATGGATCGACGGTCTCTACTGCCCCGATCTTGGACAAGATATGGATCGACAGGTTGTTGCGGCACATCTCAATCAGTGTTGATTCGGAAACTTGGTCCCGATAGTCGACTGATCGGTTCCAGAATCTCTTCACGAAGTCGTTGACCGACTCTGACTTCCGCTGCTTCTCAGCAAGGAGTGTGGCCATTGACACTTCCGTGTCGTCGTCGAAGAAGCGGGCGAGGAAGAGCTTCTCAACATCGGCCCATACCTTGATAGAGCCGGGCTCCAGTTTGCGGAACCATTCAAAGGCCACCCCCTTGAGGGTACCTATGAATAGTCGGGTGAGAATGGCGTCATTCCCCGTAAGAAATCCGGTCTGCGCTATGAAGTAGTAGATGTGCTGCGAGGGTGATCCCTTGCCATCAAACTGTACCAAGCTGATCGGCTTGAACTTCGCTGGATATGGGACCGTGTCCCATTCGATAGGGTAGGGACGTACCACCCCCAGCTTGTTCATGTTTTGCTGAATCTTCAGCGCGTTGAGCTGGTCCTGGAACTCGTCGAATCTTCAGCGCGTTGAGCTGCAGTTTCAATTTGGCACATAATCACCTTCTTCTTCAACATTTTGTTTTCCTCTTCATGACCGTTGATACTTCATCTAATGATTCTGAGGAAAGTACGAATTTAGATCCTTGCCCCTCTCTTCAAACAATCCATCTAGTTCATTCATGTGGCAATTCAACTTTATAATTTCATCTCTTTGTAGAGACACTAAAGTTGCAACAACTTTGCATATTGGCGAATCATACCATTCCCACAATCCACAACCAACATTCTAAACATTTAATTCAAACAAAATTTCAGAAAATTAAATAATTACAAAAAAAAATTCAAATTGAAGTCAAACTCAGATTTTGGCATCTGTAGAGCCTTTTGCTAGGATTTCATCAGTGAAGGAGGTTAGATAGATGCAATCTAACCCACACTTACACTTCTTTACCCCCCTCATATTGCTTTTTCATTCCACTTTTGAACGAAGTCCAATCCACTTTTAATGAAGTCCAATTTGTTGAAACTTGTAGCCAATTCGCCATTCCCGCCACTAACGCTCCTCATTGACCGTGTGCTTGAGCTTGAAGAGGTCATCCTTGAGAGCCACTAAAGCAATTTCACCTATCTCCCCTCACTTGAATAAGCCCTAATCTGAGTTTTCTCCTAATTTTTTCAACCCTAGACTTTAGTTGGTTTCATACCGCTTTTATTCCCTCCCAAATTACCTAATCCATTCCATGTCACTAATCCACACCACATTAGATTTTTGTAACAATCATTAAGGTCACGTGATGGTCACGTGCTGAGTGTCACTGGAAAACTTAACACTGACCAAAATTTGGACCTACGTGATAACTTAAAGCCATAATAAATATTAAAATATCACTGTAGATATTTTAAATACCAAAGCGGTAAATGAGTTTTTTAAAATACTAATTTGGTAGTTTAGCCTTTTAAAGAAGTGTCGCGCCCCGAGCCCATGGGCACGATTTAAGTTGTGTGACTCACTGAGTGCAATATATGGTTTAACTCAATCCACTGCTAAAATTGACTAGTTAATATTGTACTTGATTCCTTGGATGACTTACATTATAAACCATTTAATCACTCAATCAATATTTGATTTGTGGCAAAGTCCTGTCCCAGTATGACCACTAGGTGATGTAGACTCTAAAAGTAGCTCATATAGGCTTCTAGATGGGGTGTAGCGCTTAGTCCCGTATAGCCTTTAGCTTCACATTTCCGATTAGCTAACCTAGCTCTAGTGTTACTTGTCATTTCCTGACCCCGGGAACCCGTTAGCACGATGTAAGCCATAGGACCCACTGAGTGCAATACATGATATTGTTTAATCCAATGTTAAAATTGAATAGTCAATGTTGCACTTGACTTCTTGAACTTACAGTATAAACCATTAGATCACTCAATCAATATCCAAAGTGAGTAAATCTTAGAATATCACAAGAAGTATCTTATCAAAATATTATATAAAAATATAATGAGAGTGACCTTTAGGAATAGCAAGAGATACAATCTGTAAAATAAGAAGACAAAGAGAGCCTAGGTTGTAGAAATAAATATTTTTAATCCGTCTTCAATATTCGTTCTTTTAAATTTCCGTATATTTGTACTTCATACTGATAATTGAGCTTCCCAACTACAAACAATGTTTGGTAAGTTAGCTGTCTATTAACTCATGACAGTGATTAAGAAGAAGACATTCACCTCAACCATATAAAGCTCACATGAAATCCCCGCAAAAGGTGGGAAATGGCTGAGTCATGGGTGTCCCCTTTGTAATTGGATCAGCCCCTTTTGGGCTCAAAATTT
>NC_033794.1:67524243-67533410 GCF_001876935.1 Asparagus officinalis | reverse complement strand
ATAAATATGCTATTAATAATTATTTTTATCTTAATTTACAGGTTAATGAAGAAATAATGAATAAAAGGCCAAAAGACTCTAACTTCCTCATTTTGTAACCTTTTATTGAAGCCCGAGATCAAGGCAAGTAGCCTATAGAAGTCGGAGAAAATAAAAATCCAATATGAAAAGAAATCATATTCAAGATGATTGGCCGCAAAGAAACAACGATATCTCCCAATTCGGAAGACGGAATTTAACATATAATATATGAAAATCACCTATCTCGATTGAAAGCACGCTATAGAGGAGGGGGGGGGATAGGGTTTATGCTAATCTAATCCGATATAATGCCAATTAAAAATTTAATAACAAATTATCCTAGCAAATAAGATATACAATAACTTATATGTGTAAGGATATGTAAATTAAGGACACATAAACATGAGCAATGACAATATAGAATGAATGAACAATGAGCACAAATAAATGCGCTAATGCAAACTCAAACAAGCGATATGATCACGGAGTTCGGTCCTTCCAACCTACGTCTCCGCTCCCCACTCCCGGGGAGAATCCACTACACAATGAGTTTTCAACGTTCACCCAAAAACGTTTACACATTCACACTCGGTTTTCTAGCTCACCAAAAACTTTACAACTCACACTTGTAACTATACAAATACCAAATCAAGTGTTGGCCTCTCACGTGTCACCTTCCTCAAGTGCTCGAAATTACCACCTCTCCATAAGCTTTACTACCGACCCCACTCGTCTTAGAACTGACCGCGTCTCTTACCTCTACACCCCTCTTGGTGTATTTGTGCAATACAATGAGACCCCACAAATGAAAACTCAAATACAAATAATTTATTCTCTACAATAGATGAGAACATAATGTAAGCTCACACTCTAAGTCACACCCACCACAACCCAAATTATATAATGTATGCAAATACTATAAGCTCAATAGTTGTGTGTGTAAACAAAGAGTAAAATAAAATTTAACTTAATTCAATCTAGCTCAAATATATAATAGACAAAATAATAAATAGCTAGAAGATGGGTTAAGAAAACTTCTCCAATGAAAACAAGAGGGAGAGAGAGATGAAGTTGAAGCCCAAAACCAATGAGATGATCTTCTCCTCTTGTGAAACTTTCTTCACAAAACAAACTTGTAAAAACACACTTAAACAAAACTTAAACACCCTTTTAAACTTGTTTAAAACTCTTCTTGATTACCCTCAGAAGTTAGAGGGTATGTGATATATATAGGATCATATAACAAGCTCCAAAACTAAGGAAAAAGATAAAAAAAATAGAAACTTAAAAAACTAGAAAAACTAGCCGTTGAATAGCCGTCGGTCGGCTGATGAACAGTATCAATCGACTGATAAGCTGACTGTTATAGACAACTCACAGCTCGCCGGTCGATTGAAGAGCTCATCAGTCGACTAATGACCTCATTCGTCAACTGATAGTTTATCAGTCTCAAAAATAAATTTTTTAGCACTTTCCAAACGAGTTCATCAGTCGACTGATAAAATTCATCACTCGACTGATAATAGTTTATCAGCCTAAAATGAATAGTAAAACTAATTTTTAAACCTGTTTAAAAACGTAGCAAATAAATTTCAAAAAATGTAAAAATTTGGGGAATGCTTGTAAACATGATAATGATCATGTTACAAAAAGAAATTTTGGAATTGCACTTCCCCAATTGTGAAAACTCTTCATTTTGCAAAAATGTCTAAAACATGAAAACTTTAGACACTTGAAATTTGATATTTTGACATAAACCAAAGTTTTAAAAACTCTTGTAGCGGTTTATAGACTTGGGAAAAGATATAAGCTAGTGTTGTCAAGTCCATAAATAAAAAACACAATATTTTCTAAAATATATATATACTATGCAATAAACATGATTTCATTGAATTTAAACTTGTTGATTGATGAAATCATCTTAAGCATATATAAACATGAAACAGTTATGTAATTTCTAATTTTATTTATTTGTTTCATATTTACATAGCTAAACACATTATTTACCAAAACCAAAAATGATAAATATGAAACATGTATGTATGTATATAAATAATTATATTTGTTTCATATTTAAACTTGACAAAAATGATAAATATGAAACATGTATGTATGTATATAAATAATTATATTTGTTTCATATTTAAACTTGAAAACGAAAACTCAAAACGTGTGTATGTATGTATATAAATAATTATATTTGTTTCATATTTAAACTTGAAAACGAAAACTCAAAACGTGTAAGTGTGTATATATGATCTTAAAGTATCTATACACATAGTATAAACCCTAAACTAATTTTTCTAAGCTTGATTGATCTTCAATGAGCTTGTCTAGGATGCGGATGAAGCTTGATCTTGAATTGACTTGAAGTGCAAATGGCTTCATACCAATATTCCTTCCATCCTCCAAAGGATATGATCATGAAATCTCTAGTCCATCCATTGTCCAACTCAGATATTTGTATAGATTACCTAACAAAATAAATGTAAACACTCGACACACGTTGTTAGGAATTGTTTGTAATCATCAAAACAAGATTAGGGAGTAGGATCATAAACATGAGTCCAACAATCTCCCCATTTTTGATGATGACAAACAATCTACACAAAGAGATATAAAATATGCATGATACTAAAAGAATATGTAAATCATAAACATCATGCATAAAACCAAAGATATACTCACAATGTTTCTCCACCTTTGGTAACATCAAAAATAGGGAAAAAACAACAAGAATGAAAGAGAGCGAATGCTCTCCCCACCTATAAGCACGGTGAGTATAAAACAAATATAGGGAAAAGCTCCCCATATCATATATATATATATATAATGAAATATAAGGCATCAAAATGTGAGTAAGAACAATATGAGTCACATTCAAAAAGGCCAAAAGAACACAAATATATCATTATGAAAGAGGTGTCTCAAAGCAACGGTTTAAAAACAAAACTTAATCAAAAAAACAATTTATGAAATCAAGAGAATGAAAAACATGAGAATCATGTAAAAATATTTTCAAATGAAAATGAATCATGAGAACCATGACAATCATGTTACTCATGAGAATCCAAATGAAAAACAAATCACTCATATGAAATCATAAATCAAATAAAATCCCATAAAAACAAATCAATATCAATTTTCGAATAAAAAGACAAGAGAGACAGCTGTATCAAGTTCTTTAGCTTGTTTCAACCCATATAAAGATTTTAGCACCCGGTAAACATGATTTGGGAAATAAACACCCAATAAATCCGAGGGGTTGCTCAAATATAAACCTCTCACCAAAATCAAAACAAAAAATATATCTAAAAATGATGATTGATCAATGAAGGAGATCTTCTTTGTGAAATTTGATCAATCCACATAAAGAATACATTATAAAGCACAAAAAGATGATCCATAAGCACAAACACATAAATATCATTATAGAAGTGTTTTATAATGAATTCAAAAATACAAATCGAAACAAACTCTTCATAGTTCAAATTAAGATTACAAAACATACAAGAATCATGAACTATGGATTTGAAAAACCAAAAATCATTTTTAATTTATCAACAATGTAAAAAAAATGCTTTCTTTTAAAGATTTAAAAATTGTTTACAATAAAAACTCAAATAAAAATCATCTTTAAGAATATGAAAAACTAAAAATTAAAAAAAATTGTTCTTAAAGATCAAACAAGCTCTGGTACCCAATTACTCTTGGTACCGAAGAGTCTAGGGGTATGCCCCCTATCATTAAAGCTCAAAGCCCTAGAGTTATGGTCCATTTTTGATGCATTTTGTGCACAAACACGGTAAAAATAATAGTTATGCCAATAACCCTTCCGATTGTAATAGGTGCAATGAAAATGACGAAATGGTTTATGTTGATCTAGTGGGCGTGCACATGGAATATTTGCAAATAAATATGGTATTTTAAAATCATTTTGCAAATGTGAAAATATTTTTAAATCAAAATAAAATTTGACCAAATTTACCACAATAATCACACCTATACACATGAGCATACTTATTATGAATAATAGGTGCATGAGCATGTGTGTGTGATGATGAAGAAACTTGGTGGGATACACAAGGATCATTAATATTCTTATGTTTGTATGCATTGTAGCAAAATTTAGCTAAATGGCCTTTTCGGCCGTAAATAGAACATTTATAACTTTTGCTATATATCTGTGCATGATGTATGAGATGTGTAGATATAGTAGCATGAGACTTAGCACACATATCCACAAGCTTCTTATGATTATCAATGCATGTATTAAGAGTTGAATCTAAAGATAAAATATGATTTTTAATAACATTCAACTCATCATTGGGCACATATGCATTAACACTAGAAGTAGAAAGAGCATGATCATTCTTAAATGAATTAAATTTATTTCTAATTTGTTCTACCTCTAGCATGGCATCAATCTTAGCATGAGATAGGTTAGCAATTGATGAGGTTAAATTATCATTTTCCAAACTCTACATATCATTGTTTTCTTTAAGCATTATATTCTCTTTATCAGTGATATCAAATTTGGAAGCTAGCTTCTCATGGTCGGATTTTAACTCTACATGCTAACTTTTTAAATCAATAATTTTTTTATGCAACTTAGTATAGGCATGCATTAACCTATTATATGCACATGAGAGATCATTAATAGATATTTTACTTTCGGAGTCCGATTCGCATACCACACTAGGGCTATTGCCTAGTGTCCGTGTGCATGATGATTCTCCACTATTACTTGAAGTCGATTCCGCCACAACGCGTCGAATCTCCTCTAAGTCTCCTAGATGTGCTTCGAAAAGAGTCATATCGTGTAAGCACTATCAAAATGAGTAAGTACGTTAGAAATACATGGTTCAAAAGTATTAAGCAAGAATTCTAACACTAACTTGTTCATTGTAAACATCTTTTTATCATAATTGCTCCATTTGGATTTCTCCAATGTTGGCATAATATAAGCATTATCAATAACTTCCCACAAATCGATATTTTTAAATCTAACAAATATTTTAAATCTAAAACACCATTGAGCATAAAGGAAATTAATGAATTTTGGAGCAATATTAATATCATAGCCTAAACACGGTGTAACATGCATATCCATAATTAAAAAATATGCAATCAAGATACTGTGGGCGTATAAAACTGCCTATAGGTCCCTTAACACAGCTTGACGACGCCGATTCGACAAACCGACCATCGGACGACGCATCCAAACACGACTGTTAGTCCACAACGCCAAAGCCAAGCGATACGCGACGAAGCAGATTAACGAGGCTACGAAGCTAATGAACCGCACGCAAACGACGGAATAAATCCACTCACGTGCGGAATCAAACTAACGGGTTGAAGAGTCAACGAGTCATCCAACCAAGGGCGGACTCGGACGAATCATGATCAAATCAAGATCAGTTTTGGTCTCGAACTCAGAAGTAGATTTACTGCCAAATCAGGAATCGGATTTACTACCAAATCAGTTCAACGAATCAGAGTCCGAATCAACCACGAGACCGGACAAAATGGCACAAAACCACAATACCTAGGGGACTCGGCCAAAACCGAGCCACCTTTAGGTGGCTCGGTGGCCGAGCCACCCAAGAGCCGAGCCACCTATAGGTGGCTCGGCCCAGAGCCGGCCACCTATAGGTGGCCGGCCCAGTTCTGTGCGCGGGCACAGTGAAGAGAGGCTATAAATAGGAGGGGTGGTTCATTTGTTCAAATGTTGGAACTTGGAGAGCCGAAACTCTGCTGAATTGAGAATTGAGCTTGGAGTTTTGAAGACTTAAGGACTTGAACATTCAGATCTGGTTCTCGGCGAGCATCCACGTCACAAAAGGCAGGAGTTCGAGAGAGAGAGATCAGATCTGAGATCTACACGAGATCATACTCCGGATCAAAGCTTGGCCTTTGATCCCGAGAACTAAGGGCGATTATTTCCTTGGTGAATTAATCCCCCCCGGCTATTATTTCCTTTGTAAAATAATACCCGTCAAATCGTGTAGATCCGACCGGATCTAGATCGCGCGGTGGTCCACGGATTAACCCCAGCGTCGGCAAAGAACCCACACAAGCGAGCGACCGCAAAACAGGAGCTCGCGATTTGTTCGAAAGGAAAGTTGTAATCTTTTTCTTTTTTTCTTTGATTTCGTTGTAACCGGATCTAAAAAAGACCGGATCTTTTGTAACCAAAAAGCAATTACTTGAGATAACAATGAATTCAATGAAGGTAATTTTCACCGCGAACAATCTGGCGACCACAATGAGAAGCTCGGTGGTCGTTGGAACTTTGAGAGCCGAAACTCTGCCGCATGAGAATTGAGCTTGGAGTTTTGTGTAGACTTAAGGACTGAACATTCAGATCTGGTTCTCGGCGAGCATCCACGTCACAAAGGCAGGAGTTCGAGAGAGAGAGAGATCAGATCTGAACTCTACACGAGATCATACTCCGGATCAAAGCTGGCCTTTGATCCCGAGAACTAAGAGGCGATTATTTCCTTGGTGAATAATCCCCCCCGGCTATTATTTCTTCGTTGAAATAATACCGTCAAATCGTGGTAGATCCGACCGAGATCTAGATCGCGCGGTGGTCCACGGATAACCCGGCGTCGGCAAAGAACCCACACAAAGCGAGCGACGCAAAACAGGAGCTCGCAATTGTTCGAAAGGAAAGTTCTACTTTTTCTTTTTTCTTTGATTTGTTGTAACGGATCTAAAAAGCCGGATCTTTTGTAACCAAAAAGCAATTACTTGAGATAACAATGAATTCAATGAAGGCAATTTTCACCGCGAACCATCTGAGCGCCCACACGTGGAGCCAACAGATCCGCTGCGCAGATCGTCAGTCGCCAAAGCCGCGGATCTCAATCCCGGTCGAGGAGGAGGTCGAGTATGAATTTGACCAGGCCAAGTTCGAGGAGTACCTTTCGTCCTCGTCCGGATCTACCTCCCCCCGCAAGTCCAAGAAGCTCTCCTCTAGGAGAAAAACTCGTTGGTATGAAGACGTGGAAAACACCAACGAAGATCTCGCCCCGTTTGATGCCAAAGTCGCATCGGGTGAGATTCCTCCAATTCCCAACCAGGTCGGATCTGCTCTGGCCAACCCTTCTGCCGCAGGGGGCGTGGTGACTCTTTCGAAGAGAGCCCGCCAAAGGCAACGTCAACGCCTTGCGGAACAGTTCGCAAAGGCCATGGAGTCCGTTGACGGGATCCACTACAACACGGATCTGAAGAACAAAAGAGGCAAGCAGCCTCAATCAATGAATGGTGGTTCCTCCAAGCCACCAACAATGGAATGGGTCCGTGTCAAACGGAACCGATCAACGCTGGAGGAGCGCATTCGCAAGCGCCGCGCACTATCAGCGCAGGCACGGGCGCAAGCTGAAGAAGCCCGTAGAAAGCTGCAGAAAGAGGTGGCCAAGAAGTCGCCATCAACCCGCAAAGCCTGGAAACTAAAGTCTGAAGCGGCGATTCAGAATAAGGAGCAACAACTGCAGCCTCCGAAAGTCCAACCTCCGGCGAATCAATCCAGACCACCGATGATTTCCATAACTGCTCCGGGAGATCCCACAGGACCATCCCAGAAAAGGAAGTCAGTCTTGGAGCGTCTCGGTCCATTTCCCGAGGAGCGAGGCAAAACTCCAGTTCAAGAGCGTTTGGGCCCGATGAAGAAGCCCCGAACGACTCAACACGCTGGGGGTCGCCGTCACCTCCAACGTGACAAGGAGCTCAAGGCAACTGCACGCACTAATTTGTGCATCGAAGTCCAAGAGCCCGCTAAGAACTCACGCCCAAAAAGGCATGTCTCGAGGCGCGTGACTCTTGAGAGCCCAAAGAAGGCAGTTCACTCTCAGAAGGAAACGTTATCGTCTGATGATGATTGTGTTATACCCGAAAAATCGTGCCAACACACGATAGGTTGCTCCGACTTTCAAACGGAAGAGCTGTACTATCGTGCTGGGGGTATGAGCAAAGCCAGAAAGAGAAGTCCTCGAAGGCTAGAAACTCAGTGCCCTTGTTCAAAGCTCATTCGGGCGGTACTGTCTGAGTGCAACTGCATCAAGGCAGTCCCCGAGAGAACTTCAGTGTTCAAAAGGCTTAGCACCGAAATGCCAAAACCAAGGCTTAGGCATTTCCGATGAAGAAGAACAGTGGTTGAAGACGGATAATTTCCGAGGGTCACCACTAACATGACCAGTAGAGGGACATCGGCACGAGATAATCTTGAGTCAATTTTGAAAGCATCCCAGCGTATAACCCGTCTGCAGTCTGGAGCCATCAAACGAAAAACTTACGGTAGGGTTCGGACAAGGGTACCTTCAGAAGATGAAGAGTCGGATGCCGGTTCGGCGGTCGCATCTGACAACACAGTATCTAGCGAAGGGCAACCCCGCGAGGCACTCATATAAGCGCGGAACAAGTGGCCAAGATGCTCGAAGAGGCCATGGCTAAACAGCAAGAGAGCTTCAAGCTCGAAATGCAGATGGCCATGCAGAGTATGAGAGAAATGCATAACCAGCAAATCCGAGCGCTGACGAACCTGCAAGGCGAACCAAGCCGCTGTAATCAAGTTGTTCAGGAAGTTGAGCATACGGATGCGGATGAAGCTCGCAACGCCAATAACCCTCCCGTTAATGCAGGGGGTGGCAATGAGGATGCTAGTCACAACACCACGCTTCCACCTCAGAATCGTGCTGACGAAAACTCGGGTGAAAGTCTGAAAATCAAAAATCTCGAGAGCAAAATCAATACGTTGATTTCCGCTCAAGAAATAAAGAAGACGGGCATCCCTTGTCCATACCCACGAGAATGGGAATCAATCCCCTATCCGGCGAAGTTAAATCACATCTGGGGGTCATCTCTGGCAATGAGCCTCTGATGGTGCGGTCCTTCGTTGGTACTCTTCGCGGAGCCGCCTTCGATTGGTATCGCCGCCTCAAGCCAGGTAGCGTGAATAGTTGGGACGATATGGAGAATAAGTTCCTCACCAACTTCTTCGATGACGACACCGAAATATCTATTGGATCGTTGCTGGACGAGAAACAGAAAGACGGGGAGTTAGTCGACACCTTCGTCAAAAGGTTCCGGAACAAGGCGTTGAATTGCCGGGACCCGATCACTGAAGAGTTCATTCTCCAGAC
>NC_033794.1:67482342-67523483 GCF_001876935.1 Asparagus officinalis | reverse complement strand
TTCAGCTCATTCGGACATGAAAAGTACTCCGAAAAGTATACGAGTATAAACTGCTTCTTAATACTCCAATAAGGTATAAGAGTATAAACTATTCCCTATATTTTTGGTTGAGAAGTTTCTGGAGAGTATTTTTCTAAAAATATTCTTAAGGATAACTCAACAACACTCCGACAGACGTATGAGTATAAACTATGTCAAACGTCGGACAACGCGTTACAAATGAAGATTCAAGCCAACAATCAATGGTCGTTTCTATGTTGAACCAACAAGCACGAGCTAAAGATTAGAAAAGCGAGAATCGAATTCGAATTCAAAATTCCAACAGACGGTCAGACAATAAATGCAGCACCGGAACCCTTACAGACATTCGACAAAGCACCGAACAGCCTGGAGGACTGAAGGAATCAAGAATGGAAGCCATTCCAAATATCCTGAAGGATGGAACAATCATATCCAAAGTATTCTAGACTCTTCTATAAAAGAACGAGGCTAAAATACTTTGGAGGGGGTATCTGTGGGCGTATAAAACTGCCTATAGGTCCCTTAACACAGCTCGACGACGCCGATTCGACAAACCGACCATCGGACGACGTATCCAAACACGACTGTTAGTCCACAACGCCAAAGCCAAGCGATACGCGACGAAGCGGATTAACGAGGCTACGAAGCTAATGAACCGCACGCAAACGAGGGTGGCTCGGCCCAGTGCCGGCCACCTATAGGTGGCCGACCCAGATCTGTGCACGGGCACAGTTCAGAGAGCCTATAAATAGGCCCCCTTGGTTCATTTTTCAAGGGTTGGAACTTTGAGAGCCGAAACTCTGCCGAATTGAGAATTGAGCTTGGAGTTTTGAAGACTTGAGGACTTGAACATTCAGATCTGGTTCTCGGCGAGCATCCACGTCACAAAAGGCAGGAGTTCGAGAGAGGTAAAGCTCAGATCTGAGATCTACACGAAACTACACTCCGGATCAAAGCTTGGCCTTTGATCCCGAGAACTAAGGGCGATTATTTCCTTGGTGAATTAATCCCCCCCGGCTATTATTTCCTTCGTGAAATAATACCCGTCAAATCATGTAGATCCGACCGGATCTAGATCGCGCGGTGGTCCACGGATTAACCCCGGCGTCGGCAAAGAACCCACACAAGCGAGCAGCCGCAAAACAGGAGCTCGCGATTTGTTCGAAAGGAAAGTTATAATCTTTGTCTTTTTTTCTTTGATTTCGTTGTAACCGGATCTAAAAAAGACCGGATCTTTTGTAACAAAAAAACAATTACTTGAGATAACAATGAATTCAATGAAGGCAATTTTCACCGCGAACAATCTGGCGACCACAGTGGGAGGCTCGGTGGCTCGTTGGAACTTTGAGAGCCGAAACTCTGCCGAATTGAGAATTGAGCTTGGAGTTTTGAAGACTTAAGGACTTGAACATTCAGATCTGGTTCTCGGCGAGCATCCACGTCACAAAAGGCAGGAGTTCGAGAGAGAGAGAGAGATCAGATCTGAGATCTACACGAGATCATACTCCGGATCAAAGCTTGACCTTTGATCCCGAGAACTAAGAGCGATTATTTCCTTGGTGAATTAATCCCCCCCGGCTATTATTTCCTTCGTAAAATAATACCTGTCAAATCGTGTAGATCCGACCGGATTTAGATCGCGCGGTGGTCCACGGATTAACCCCGACGTCGGCAAAGAACCCACACAAGCGAGCGACCGTAAAACAGGAGCTCGCGATTTGTTCGAAAGGAAAGTTATAATCTTTTTCTTTTTTTCTTTTATTTCGTTGTAACCGGATCTAAAAAAGACCGGATCTTTTGTAACCAAAAAGCAATTACTTGAGATAACAATGAATTCAATGAAGGCAATTTTAACCGCGAACAGATACAAATAATCTCAAAACTAGATTAGCACAAATATGAGAACAAAGAACTTTTACTCTAGGCGATTAAACCTCTAATCAAGAGCACCAAGCTCTGATACCAATTGAAAGCACCCAAGAGAGGAGGGGGGTGGGTTGAATATGATTTATGCTAATCTAATCCGATATAATGCTGTAGGCTGTCTAAAAATTACTGCATATAGCTTATCCCCATCAAACAGCGATGATGAAAGTCACAATTTGTCAGCTTACAGAAAACTACAATTTGAATACTTTTACGTAGATCGATGAAGGTTATAATTTAATGACCTTCACAACAACCATTTAAAGCTCTAATTCAACAACCTTCATAATCAATATCGGGAGTTACAATCTGATGACTCACATTTTTGAGGAGCCAAGATGAAGGTTACAAGATGACGATCTTTGCAACGCTCTTGCAAAAGATACTACAAATTGACGGTCTCTTCAAATCAAAATACAGATATCTCTCAAACCGTAAGAAATTTGGCGAAACGGATAGGAGCAAACCGAATCCTATGGGGTGGGTTTGGTTGGCTCCGTCTCGTCGAGATAGTCGTTTTTTATATATAATTCGTCCAATTCCGACTTACGATTTGAAAGTTATGACCTCTTCTTCGTAGCAAGTTATGTATAGAAGTCTGTCTGTAAGACTGGACTTCGCCTGAACATTAGACTTAGCTTGAAGCTCGCCAAGCCCGCCTGAGGCTCGCCTCTCCATTCCAGAGTTAAAATGCAGAGTTCATCTCTGTGACAAAACACAGAGTTCATAGACTCAAAATGCAGAGTTCATACAGAGCCCAACTCTGTGTCCCAGACTCAAAACGCAGAGTTCATACAAAGTCCAACTCTGCGTCTCATGTCTAGAACGCAGAGTTCATGTAGAGCCCAACTCTGCACTCTAGGTCCAGAATGAAGAGTTCACCTCTGCATTTTAAATTCAAAACACAGTGCCCTCTGCGTTCCAGATTCAAAACGTAGAGCGGCCTTTGCGTTCTTAGTTCCAAGAACGGGATGACCTTTGCGTTCCCAGCCGCCAACAGAGATCCTAACCCTGCATCCCGAAACCAGGACGCAGAATTAATGTCCGGAACGCTAGTTTTGGTGTTTGACTCTCTCAAACGTGAGCTGAACGGTTCCAAAACCATTTCCACGATTTTAGGGGATCATGTCCCCCACTTAGGAGCAGATTAAGGGGCGATTACACCTCTTAATTCCCTATAAATACCAGAAACTCAATTGAGTTCAGGGATCAGCTTTTTGCATCAAAACTGCACAAAGGAGAAGTCGACATTCTTCGACCAAGAGCATCCTCGACAAGAGAGAATTCTTGGAGTTTTTATCCTTGGCTTATTAACTGATTTTCGGTTCAAATCAAATCTTTTTTAAGAGTTTAAACTCACTCTGAGTTATCAACTCGTTCAGAGTTTCAAACTTACCACGCAAGTTCTCCTCAACGTCAATCAAGAGTAATCAACCACGTTCCAGTGAAACAAGATGTTTGGATCGTCAACGAGAAGCAAACTCGATGCGATCATTCGAGTGAGGCATCTCATCGCTATCGTGAAGAACCTAGACTTAAACAAAGGGGAGGATCTCTGTCAATCTTCTTCTCTTTTGTAAATTGGGATTCCGATTAAGAAGAGTATAATTTCTTTTTCTAAATCAGTTAGAGAGAAATTGTATCGAGAGATTGTGATAATTCTTTTTCTGAGTCTGTCAGAGAGAATAATACAAATTCATATTCTCAATTGTCTTCTTACAAATTTTCCACCAAACAAATGGCAATTAAAGACTTATTAACAAATTATCCTAGCAAATAAGATATACAATAACTTATATGTTCAAGGATATGTAAACTAAGGGCACATAAACATGAGCAATGGTAATATAGAATGAATGAACAATGAGCACAAATAAATACGTCAATGCAAACTCAAACAAGCGATATGATCACGGAGTTCGGTCCTTCCGACCTACGTCTCCGCTCCCCACTCCCGGGGAGAATCCACTACACAATAGGTTTTCAACGTTCACCCAAAAACGTTTACACATCCACACTCGGTTTTCTAGCTCATAAAAAATTTTATAACTGGCAATTGTAACTACACAAATACCACCTTAAGTGTTGGCCTCTCACGTATGACCTTCCTCAAGTGCTCGGAATTACCACCTCTCCTTAGTCTTTACTACCGACCACACTCCTCTTGGAACTGACCACGTCTCTCACCTCTACAATCCTCTTGGTGTATTTGTGCAATACAATGTGACCTCACAAATGAAAGCTCAAATACAAATAATTTGTTCTATACAATAGATGAGAACACAATGTAAGCTCACACTCTAAGTCACACCCACCACAACCCAAATTATACAATGTATGCAAATAATATAAGCTCAATGGTTGTGTGTGTAAACAAAGAGTAAAATGAAATTTAACTCAATTCAATCTAGTTCAAATATATAATAGGCAAAATAATAAATAACTAGAAGATGAGTTAAGAAAACTTCTCCAATGAAAACAAGAGGGAGAGATGGATGAAGTTGAAGCCCAAAACCAATGAGATGATCTTCTTCTCTTGTGAAACTTTCTTCACAAAACAAACTTGTAAAAACGCACTTAAACAAAATTTAAACACCCTTTTAAACTTGTTTAAAACTCTTCTTGATTACCCTCAGAAGTTAGAGGGTATAGGCTATAAATAGGATAATAGAACAAGCCCCAAAACTAAGAGAAAACTAAAGAAAAAGACAAAAAATGGAAACCTGAAAAATTAAAAAAACTAGCCGTTGGAAAACCGTCAGTCGACTGATGAGCTGACCGTTATAGGCAGCTCACGCCGTTGGAAAACCGTCAGTCGACTGATGAGCTGACCGTTATAGGCAGCTCACAGCTCATCGGTCGACTGAAGAGCTCATCAGTCGACTGATGACCTCATTCGTTGACTGATAGTTTATCAGTCTAAAAAACAAAAAGTTTTACACTTTCCAGATGAGTTTATCGGTCGACTGATAAAATCCATCTGTCGACTGATAATAGTTTATCAGCCTGAAATGAATAGTAAATCTAATATTTAAATCTCTTTAAAAAATAGAAAATTAATTCTAAAAAATGTAAAACTTTGTGGAATGCTTATAAACATGATAATGAACATGTTACAAAAAGAAATTTTGGAATTGCACTTTCCAATTGTGAAAACTCTTTATTTTGCAAAAATGTCCAAAACATGAAAACTTGAGACACTTGAAATTTTATGTTTTGACATAAACCAAAGTTTTAAAAACTCTTGTATGACTTTATAGACTTGGGAAAAGATATAAACTAGTGTTGTCAAGTCCATAAATTAAAAACACAATCTTTTCTCAAAATACATATACCATGCAATAAACAAACATGATTTCATTGAATTTAAACTTGTTGATTGATGAAATCATCTTAAGCACATATAAACATGAAATAATTATGTAATTTCCAATTTTATTTATTTGTTTCATATAACCAAAATGATAAATATGAAACATGTATGTATGTATATAAATAATTATATTTGTTTCATATTTAAACTTGAAAACGAACACTCAAAATGTGTAATTGTGTATATATGAGCTTAAAGTATCTACACGCATAGTATAAACCCTAAACTAATTTTGCCAAGCTTGATTGATCTTCAATGAGCTTGTCTTGGATGCGGATGAAGCTTGATCTTGAATTGACTTGAAGTACAAATGGCTTCATACCGATATTCCTTCCATCCTCCAAAGGATATGATCGTGAAATATCTAGTCCATCCATTCTACAAATCGGATATTTTTGTAGATTACCTAACAAAACAAATGCAAACACTCGACACACGTTGTTAGGAATTGTTTGTAATCATCAAAACAAGATAAGGGAGTAGGATCATAAACATGAGTCCAACAATCTTCCCCTTTTTGATGATGGCAAACAATCTACACAAAGAGATATAAAATATGCATGATACTAAAAGAATATGTAAATCATAAACATCATGCATAAAACCAAACTATACTCACAATGTTTCTCCCCGTTTGAGAACATAAAAAATGAGGAAAAATAACAAGAATGAAAGAGAGCGAAGGCTCCCTTACCTATAAGCACGGCGAGTATAAAACAAATATAGGGAAAAGCTCCCCCTATAAAAATGCATTAATGCATATATATAAAATGAAATATGAGGCATCAAAATGTGAGTAAGAAAAGCATGAAAGTCTCACGTTCAAAAAGGCCAAAAAGAACACATAAAGATATATCATTATGAAAGAGGTGTCTCAAAGCAACGATTTAAAAACAAAACTTAATCAAAAAATAATTTATGAAATCAAGTGAATGAAAAACATGAGAATCATGAAAAAAAATTTCAAATGAAAATGAATTATGAGAACCATGACAATCATGTCACTCATCAGAATCCAAATGAAAAGCAAATCACTCATATGAAATCATAAATCAAATAAAATCCCATAAAAAATCAATATATATTTTTGAATAAAAAGGCAAGAGAGGCAACTGTATCAAGCTCTTTAGCTTATTTCAACCCATATAAAGATTTTAGCACTCGGTAAATATGATTTGGGAAAAAAACACCCAATAAATCCGGGGGGTTGCTCAAACATAAATCTCTCACCAAATCAAAACAAAGAATATATCTAAAAATGATGATTGATCAATGAAGGAGATCTTCTTTGTAAAATTTGATCTATCCACATAAAGAATACATTATAAAGCAAAAAGATGATCCATAAGCACAAACACATAAATATCATCATAGAAGTGTTTTATAATGAATTCAAAAATACAAAACGAAATAAACTCTTCATAGTTCAAATTAAGATTACAAAACATACAAGAATCATGAACTATGGATTTGAAAAACAAAAATCATTTTTAATTTATCAACAATGTAAAACAAATACTTTCTTTTAAAGATTTAAAAGTTGTTTACAATAAAATATCAAATAAAAATCATCATTAAGAACATGAAAAACTAAAAATTAAAAAAAATTGTTCTTAAAGATCAAACAAGTTTTGGTACCTAATTACTCTTGGTACCAAAGAGTCTAGGGACATGACCCCTATCATTAAAGCTCAAAGTCCTAGGGTTATGATCCCTTCTTGGCGCATTTTGTGCACAAACACGGTCAAAACAATAGTTATGCAAATGACCCTTCCGATTGCAATAGATTCAATGAAAAGGACGAAATGGTTTGTGTTGACCTAGTGGGCGTGCACATGGAACATTTGCAAATAAGGATGGTCTTTTAAAATTATTTTGTAAATTTGAAACTCTTTTTAAATAAAAATAAAATTTGGCCAAATGATCAAATTTACCACAATAATCACACTTATACATATGAGCATGCTTATGATGAACAATAGGTGCATAAGTATGTGTGTGTGATGATGAAAAAACTTGGTGGGATGCACAAGGAGCATTAATATTCTTATGTTTGTGTGCATCATAGCAAAATTTAGCTTAATGATCTTTTCTTCCGCAAATAGAACATTTATAAATTTTGTTATATATGTGTGCATGATGTATGAGATGTTTAGATGTTGTAGCATGAGACTTCGCACACATATCTACAAGCTTCTTATGATTATCAATGCATTTATTAAGAGTTGAATCTAAAGATGAAATATGATTTTAAACAACATTCAATTCATCATTAGGCACATATGAATTAACACTAGAAGTAGAAAGAGTATGATCATTCTTAAATGAATTAAATTTATTTCTATTTGTTCCTACCTCTAGCATGGCATCAATTTTAGCATGAGATAGGCTAGCAATTGATGATGTTAAATTATCATTTTCCAACTCAACATATCATTGTTTTCTTTAAGCATTATATTCTCTTTATTAATGATATCAAATTTGGAAGCTAGCTTCTCATGATCGGATTTTAACTCTACATGCTTGCTTTTTAAATCAATAAAATTTTTATGCAACTTAGTATAGGAATGCATTAACCTATCATATGCACATGCGAGGTCACTAACCGAAAACTTTACAACTCACACTTGTAACTACAAAAATACCACCTCAAGTGTTGGCCTCTCACGTGTCACCTTCCTCAAGTATTCGGAATTACCACCTCTTCCTAGGCTTTACTACTGACCCCACTCCTCTTGGAACCGACCACGTCTCTCACCTCTACACTCCTCTTGGCGTATTTGTGCAATACAATGTAACCTCACAAATGAAATATCAAATACAAATAATTTATTCTCTATAATAGATGAGAACACAATGTATGCTCACACTCTAAGTCACACCCACCACAACCCAAACTATACAATGTATGCAAATACTATAAGCTCAATGGTTGTGTGTGTAAACAAAGAGTAAAATAAAATTTAACTCAATTTAATCTAGCTCAAATATATAATAGACAAAATAATAAATAGCTAGAAGATGAGTTAAGAAAACTTCTCCACTGAAAACAAGATGGAGAGATGGATGAAGTTGAAGTCCAAGACTAATGAGATGATCTTTTCCTCTTGTGAAACATTCTTCATAAAACAAACTTGTAAAAACACACTTAAACAAAACTTAATCACCCTTTTAAACTTGTTTAAAACTCTTCTTGATTACCCTCAAAAGTTAGAGGGTATGTGGTATATATAGGATCATAGAACAAGCCCCAAAACCAAGAGAAAACCAAGTAAAAAGATAAAAAATAGAAACCTAAAAAACTAGAAAAACTAGTCATTGGAAAGCTGTCGGTCGACTGATGAACAATATCAGTCGACTGATGAGCTGACCATTATAGGAAGTTCACAACTCATCGGTCGACTGAAGAGCTCGACCTCATCAGTCGAATGATAGTTTATCAGTCGTAAAAATAGAATCTTTTACACTTTTCAGATGTTGATGCTAGATATCACATAGCCAATTGGATCCAAGCTGGGATTGGTTCTGATCCGAACTGGATCGTCCCCTTTGAGTCCTCATCGGGACGTAGTAGGGGAGAGTGATGAAGGGGCCATTTCCTTCTTCAACTTTATGCCTTGTTCTTGAACGGGGGGTTGATATCCATGCTGCACAGACAAGAATAACCCGTGAGAGAACGTGGACCGGTTCCCCTGTGGTTCCTCCGACAGTCAAGTTAGTGAAACTCGAGTGGGGAAGGGAAAAGTCAGGAACCAATGTGGTTCTTGAAATGGTAATGTCTCTACCCAGAGGATCTACGTGAGTTCCTCTGTCTAGACCAAGAACTGTGTGTGTGCTTTTTGGGGTTTTAGATTGCGAACCTTTTTTAGATGGCCCTCCTCCTCCTTAGCTATGGTGAATAGCACCTGTATTTATAGGGGATGCCTATGGCAGATTGGTCACTTTGGCCATGAAAATGGTGGTGACAGGTGTGACCTGGAGGGCGAGTCATCCTTTGCTCTACAGGTGTCGGCTGGCGACAGGAAGGGAAGTCACTTTGTAATGGGAGAGGGTGTCTCCGCATTTTTCGGGAAGTGATTATAGCGTGCAAAAGGCACGTGGGCATATTGAATCATCTCTCCCTCTACAGGTATCAGCTGGCGACTAGAGGGAAAGTCACTTCGGCATGGGAGAGGATGTCTCCGTATTTTTCGGGAAGTGATTGATAAGTGATGGAGCATGTGGGCAGCTGACAAGTCACGGAGATCATTAGGCTAAAATCTGGATAAGGTTTGTCTGATATGGACTAAAATATTGACATATGCTCTAGGGGAGAGCCTTGAGGACTGGGATGAGTCCTCAACTTAACCGACAACAGGGAATATCCCTCAAGTCATCTCCGAGAATTGCCTAGTGAATGGTCGAGTGCCCTAAGTGGGTTGTCCTCGGCGATCACTACTATAAACAGGCCTTTTAACGACGTAATAGTATTTATTGGACGTGGAATTCTACGGATCAAAAATATGTGCGTACATTTCCTATGTATTTAGCGACGTAATAGTTATGCTAAACTTCAACATAACCCTTATTGTAACCCTCAATGTAACAATCACCTAACCCTAACACTCGTCTAACCCTAACCCTCGCCCTCGCCATAACCCTCACCCTCGCCCTTGCCATAACCCCCGACCTCGCCCTCTCCTTCGCCCAAACCCTAACCCTAAACCTCACCCTCACCCAAACATAACCAACCCCTAACTCTCGCCCTCACCATACCCCTAACCCTAACCCTAACCCTCGCCCTCGCTATAACCCCTTGCCCTCACGCTCACCCTCTCCCTCACCCTAACCCTAACTCTCACTCTCACCCTCACCCTCACCCAACCCTAACCCACCCTAACCCTCGCCTAAACCTAACCCTAACCCTATCCCTAACCCTAACCCTCACCCTATCCCTAACCCTCACCCTCACCTAACCCATGCTTAACCCTCGCCTAACCCTCACCTATGTAATTCCGTCGCTATATGTAATGTTATAGCGACAAAAAATTCTATCGCTATATTTTCGTAGGCAAAAACCCATTTTCTAGCAGTGCTCATCCTCACCCTCACCCCCACCCTCACCCACCTAACCCTAACCCTAACCCTAACCCTCAACCTCACCATCACCCCCACCCTCACCTAACCCTAACCCTAACCCTCAACCTCATCCTCACCCTCACCCCCACCCTCACCCTCACCTTAACCTAACCCTAACCCTCAACCTCAACCTCACCATCACCCCCACCCTCACCTAACCCTAACCCTAACTCTCACCCTCATCTTCACCCTCCCCTAATCCTAACCCTAACCTTAACGCTCAAACTCAACCTCACCCTCACTGTAAAACCCCGTAAATTTAAATACTTTATGATAAATAATGATAAATTTGTTATATGGTGAAAAATAATATATTTTGACGTTTGGATATGATAAGAATTGATTTGAGATCAATTCAATATATATTTGTGAAAATATGAGTGCAAATGCACAAAACATGCACAAAGGCCAAAAGAGTGAAAATCTGGGAATAATGATCAGTTATGAGTTTTTATATTTTTCACACCGATACAGTTTGAATTTGGAAACATGTAAAAGAACAAAGTTGTAGGTATCTTCAATACCTTTCCAACAAGTCTTAGATCACCTCATTTCGAGGTCATATGAAAAAGTTATAATTAAAATACTGAAGGGGTATTTTCCTAGTCAGACTAGGTTTCCTGGTTCGGGTCTAACAGGTTTGTTTCGGGTTTGCCTCTATAAATACCTGTATTTTTCACAAAAATTCCTTTCTTTTATCATATCTAAGAACCTTAATAGCCACCAAACCCCCATAAACCCTATTTTGAATTCTTGGAGAAGATTGGAGGTTTTCAAGTTGGGTTTTTGTTGATTTTTGGCTTTTGGAGTGGAGATCTCCTTCGACGTTGCTTCTAACAAGTTTTCCTACAACCGCAGATGAGTATCATCTCTACTAATCCCCCTCCCAGTTTTTAAAATATTTTTGAAGAGTTTTTAATGAGTTTTATAGAGCCTAATCAATTAATTTGTGTATAAAAATTGGATCTTTTGTATATATGTATAAAGACTAGGTCTTTTCATATTAAAGAGATTAAGCACGAATTTACAGAAGTATTTTAAGATCTGAAAATAATTTAAAATATTGTTTATCTGAATTTAGATGTCTTATTCTTCGTTTTAAAGTTTCGTGCATGATTGAAGGTTTACGTATGATTTCTTGTGCAAATAATCATGCTTGTTATGTTCTGCTGAAAATCTGCTGCACATATATGCTATTGAACTAGAAAATTGAAATAACAAATGAAATCCAAATTGAACCAAACTAATGCCAATTGAAAGATATATGAATCTAGTTTTCAAAACAGAAAACCATATCTAAAGATAGTTTTTCTAAAGAAAGATATTCTCAAGTTACTAATGATATGTTCTGCAGAAAACTGCAGATGTGCTGATTTGAAATAAATTGATATATTACATAAAGGTTTCTTGAGTTTCCCTCTTGTTTGTTATTTTTGAGAGAGTTTCTCGATCTTGTACTGTTATATTATAATGATTAAGAGTTGTTTAATAACTGGGATGATGGTGAACTTCAGATGTGGACACACACACCAAGATTTGTGCATGTATGCTATATTGTGTTAGATTAACACACTTTTGACACGAGTTAAATTGATAAACACATATGAATAATGATTTTCTATACGTATCCGGAAATAGGAAGATGAAACCTATTTGCCGCAGAACGATTGAGTAAGAGTATTACAATAGTATCGTTATTACACGTATCCGGAAATAGGAAGATAAAACCTATTTTCCGCAGAACGATTGAGTAAGAGTATTACAACAGTATCGTTATTATATGTATCCGGAATAGGAAAATAATAAACCCTATTGCCGCAGAGCGATTGAGTAACGAGCATTACAAAAGTATCGCTATAGTACAAGATGATGTACACATAGATATTTGATCAGTTGTAGGCTTTACTTCCATGATAGATTGCCCGCGAGTAGGGTATTTCCTTTGAGATTTTGATGCACCCGTTATGAACGACAGATATATTTATTTTAGCAATTGTTAATATCCTCTTATATTAGAGCAGGTCACTCGGACGTAATTCGAGATGAGATGATTATTCTTTATGTTGGAGATTGGAGTATTTATCATTGATTATTTGTTTTTCATTCATAGAGGGTTATATGAATGATTTGATATATGTATTTACTAACTCTATTTTCTTATATACTCCTACCCCTTCCCCTAGGGAGAGGTAGTGATGATCTCGCTAGCGCTTTGACGCTCGTTGTTTTCCCCCCTTTCAGGCAGCGAGTTTGGCGCACAGAGAGTCGCAGGTTGATGGGACTTCTTAGTTGTCCATTTAGTTACTTATCATATTTGTATAGTTATTGTAGAACTCCACATGTAGTTGATTATTTTCAGAATCTAGATTGGTATTTTGTTTCATAGAGTTGAGAGCTATTATGAGACTTTGTTTATGTGACTCATTGTATTTGAGATTCAGTTCAGACTCAGAGATATGTCTATTTCATCCCAGTTGGGCTCATTATTGATTTTTCATATGCTTCTTCTGTGTACATTCGGTGTTGTTCTATTTCTATTTCTATTTTTGCCTGTCCGTACCTTCACCTATTTATTGTTTTCACTAGAGAGATAGTGATTGTGATGGTAAAACATGTCGTAGCATGGTGTTTGGTGCCTAGCAGGTTTGACAATCCGGGTTTCACCTGGGACTGCAGCATTGTGTGAACCCTGGGGCGTCACAGTTGGTATCAGAACTCTAGTTCCAGCATCCTTAGGATCATTCCTGTGTCAAATTGTAGAGCTAGGATAGAGTTTCCTAGGATTCACGTATAGAGTCCGTTAGGAATTCCTAGAATGTGTGAGGATGATATGTGCGTATATCTCAAAATTTCAAAATTTTTTTGACAATTATTTTATGTTGATTTAAAGTATTTACGTGAATGTTATATGTTATGAATACGTATTGTGATATGTTATATATATGTATATATGTTTGCGATCTCAGTTACTGTGATCATAAGCTCTCCTCTCGATATTATAAATGTTGGAGCGAGAATACGGTCGAGATAAAACTCGTACCCGGAGAGCTGGGCAAACAGAGTCCAAACCGCAGCAGGCTCCACAGTATTTGATCGACTTTATGGCACCGTTTGCAGAAACAGAGACTAGCAACACTCGAGGAGGGAGTAGCGAGCCACATTACATTTTCTGGAGTTTCACCACCCGTTGTACTAATTGTGCCAATTGAAGAGGTAATACTAATGATTACATTATCACCACAACCATTTGTTGATAGAGATACAGAACAGGAGGCTTGGCTCTATAAGAATAAGAAAGATGTAGGACACTGAGAACACCATAGTGCAGGGCACATTGGATTCATATGCAGCTTATAAATAAAAAGAAATATGTGAAAATTCCTTAACGTAGACTTAGTACCAAACCAGAGGTTAAATATATTCAGCACAAAGGATATCACCGGAGAATAGCAGCAAAGGATAGGTATGATTTCAGATTTTCGTCGGGACAGTGAATATCACTTATTTGGGAAAATTTTGTTTACTTTTTCGACAAGCAGTTAGAGCTAGTTTGCTTAAAACAGTGAGATATGCCTATAGTTAATTACGAAATCAAGACTAGCATGATGGCAATATCAAGGGCAAGAGGCCTATTATGGGATCTAGAGGACCCCAACAGCGAGGTAAGGATTTTTACTATCAGCAATAAAGACATTACATGAAGATAGCAAACATGATTTGATGACACCGCAGCAGCGCATGATTCGGGACACATGATACAATTATAACAAGATCGAACATAGAGCGAAGAATTATCGCAGTATACCAGCAGGAGACTAGCATGATAGAGATCGGGATCAATAATCTTAGGGTAGCAGTTACGGCTAGCATCGGAGGATAGATGTGCTACCGGTTATTCCGAGGATTTAGGGGCCTATAGGCTAGAATTGCGCTATTCAGAGTATTCATCAATGTCAGATGGACCCATGTGTTTCACCTCCAGCAGCGTAGCAGGCGTCGGCCACCAGCAGAGTTTATGTAGTCGCGCCACGTGATCATAGTGGGAGCAGAGTTTTCATAGTAAATTCTTATCCAGCTCGAATCTTGTTGATTCAGAAGCTTCACATTTTTTTATCTATCATGATGTCATAATTGGACATCAGCTTGTAGCGTAGCGTTTTGACATTCCATTATCAGTTTCTACTCCTTTAGTGGAGGTTTCCCTAATAGAGAGTATATGTAGGAGATGTGTCATCAGTATAGATGAGTTTGAGTTCATCTTTGTCATGGTCGTGTTGGGGATGTTGAATTTCGACGTCATTCTTAGTATGGAATGGTTATCATCCTACAATTTCAGTACTGACTGTTTTGCTAAAACAGTATGCTTGTGAGCATTCATTGAGATTATATAGATAGTAGCAACCTCATAGGGTAACCAGAATGCGGAGTCATTTCTAGCATAAGTCGAAGAGGTGATGATACGGGATCGGGGTGTAGTTTTGAGCGAGACCGGAGTTGTCTCAGTACGTCGAAGAGGTGATGATACGGGATCGGGGTGTAGTTTTGAGCGAGACCGGAGTTGTCTCAGTATATCAGGATGTCTTTCAGGACATACCTATGTTTTCTCCAGTGAGAGAGGTTGTTTCCCTGCATCGAGTTGCAGCAGACACCGTACCGATTTTCCGAGCACCCTATCATATCTTATGGCACCCGCTGAGAGGAGGGAGCTACAGACTCAGCTAGATGAGTTGTTATCACAGAGTTTTTATCTGGAGTATTTTTTTTTTGGGAGCATAGGTCTTCTTCGTGGGGAAGAAGGACTATAGCATGCGATTGTGTTATCGTGAGTTGAACAAGATCATTTTCCGGATCACGAATCCACTATCGAGGATTTATGACTTGTTTGACTAGCTGCAGGGAGCACAACATTTCTCGAAGATTGATCTTCATTCTAGTTATTTCCAGTTGCGAATGCGATAAATGAACGTTTCCAAAACCGCATTTTCTGACTCGATATGGGTCTTTTGAGGTCTTGTCATGCCATTTGGGCTGATTAATGCACCCGCTATATTCATGGATTTGATAAACCGGGTTTTTTGTCAATGTTAGGACCAGTTCGTAGTCATTTTATTGACGACATCATTATCTTTTCGAGATCAGAGTCAGAGCGCGAGCGGCATCCTCTATTAGCATTACGGGGATAGCGGACAATCGAGATTAGAGGCATCAGTGATACGCTGAGTTCAGCAAATACGAGTTTTGGCTATAAGAGATTAAATTTTTAGGTCATGTCATCAGCAGGTGGAGACTAACAGTGGATCCAGCCATTGTTGAGGCTGTACTAGATTGGGAGCCACTAAGAACCATTATAGGGATTCGTAGTTTTAGTATGGTATGGGAGAAAGTTCATTCAGGACTTTTTAAAGATTGTGATACCACTTACACAGCTTACAAAGAAGAGTGTATAGTTTGCTTTAGGCACGGGGTGCCAGGAAGCCTTTAAGACTATTAAGGCTAGATAGACTACAATAACAATTTTGACTGTTCTAAACAGTGATACGACATTTGTCATTTATGTGGACACATCATTAGCAGGACTACGAGGTGTTTTGATGCAGACCCGGAGGGTATGGCTTATTTCACGACAGTTTAGGCGCATCGTAACAGATATACAGTACATCCATGCACAAGGATAATGTACAAGGATCTGAAGAGGCATTTTTGGTGGAGTGGTATGCGCAGAGGGATTACAGATTATGTGGCTAAGTGTTATACCCGCCAACAAATTATGGCAGAACATCAGAGACATGTAGGAAGCCTACAGCTTTTACCCATTCCTGAGTGCAAGTGGGAAAATATTTCCATGGATTTCATAGTGGGGTTGCCTAAGTCAAAGAAAGGAAATGATTCTATTTGGGTTATAGTGGACAGATTGACTAAGTCTACATATTTCTTACCAGTGAGGACAACTTATACGGCAGATATGTATGCGAGGATCTTCGTTCGGGAGATTGTTAGATTGCATGGAGTTTCGGAGACGATTGTATCAGATCGGGGGCTCAGGCTTCACATCTTATTTTTAGAGGAGTTTCCAGGATGTTTTTGGCAGTCAGTTGTCATTTAGCAGCGTTTTTTACCCCCAGACAGATGGTCAGACCGAGAGGGTGAATCAGATCTTAGAGGACATGCTGAGAGCATGCATTATGGATTTTCAGGGTAGCTGGGAGGATCACATCCTACTGATTGAATTTCTATATAATAATAGTTATCAAGCTACCATCAGGATGACACTGTATGAAGCTTTGTACGGGAGACCTTGCAGATCACCTATATGTTGGGCAGAGCCAGAGGATAGTTTATTGATTTGTCCAGAGTTAGTTAGACAGACCACAGAGAAGGTGGCATTGATTCGAGAGCGCATTCTTACGGCGCAGAGTCGGCAAAAGAGCTATGCAAATCAGAGGAGACGACCTTTAGAGTTCCAGGTCGGAGACTCAGTTATGTTGAAAGTATCACCGATGAAGGGCGTTCAGCGATTCGGTAGACGGGGGAAGCTTGCCCCGAGATATGTTAGTCCTTTCAGGATCATCGAGCGCATTAGAGCTATTTCTTACAGGTTAGATCTTCCAGCATCGATGTCGAGTATACACGATGTCTTTCATGTTTCGATGCTTAAGAAGCATCTACGGGATGATGAGCAGTAGAGAGTGATTGATTCACCAGAGATTGAGATTCAGGATGACTTGACTACCGTAGAGATTTCGGTATGTATACTTGCTAGAGAGAATAAAAAGCTTAGGAATAAAGTCATTCCATTAATGAAAGTTCAGTGGAATCGGCAAGGAGCCGAAGAGATTTTTTTTAGGAGCACGAGGAGGATGTTCGTCGCGACTACCCACACCAATTTGGACATGTATGATGTTGATAAATTGTTATGCTTATATGCTTTGATAGTAGTATTTGTCTATGTTGTTTAGCCACATTTATATTTATCTTTAACACTAGAATGGAGATATTGTCACCTGATCCTTAATCATTTGAAACATATGGTATATGCATGAGGGTTTCCTTGTTTGGATTATTTCGCACCGTTCCTTCTCCAGCAAGGCACTGTTCTTCAAATTTTCCACCCCATCTAGTTGCCCTAAGATTTCCCTTGCATCGAAGTGTCTCAAAATGCCCTGAGTACGACACAAATACAGAAACGGTTCCTTCTTGTACTTCCTGCCAAAATCAGAACGGAGTACTTTGCCTTTTGTGTCTGTCTTAGTCTCTATACACTTCTTCTACCAGTTGAAGTGTAAAACCCCGTAAATTTGAATATTTTATGATAAATAATGATAAATATGTTATATGGTAAAAAATAATATATTTTGGTATTTGGATATGATAAGAATTGATTTGAGATCAATTCAATATATATTTGTGAAAATATGAGTGCAAATGCACAAAACATGCACAAAGGCCAAAAGAGTAAAAATCTGGGAATAATAATCAGTTATGAGTTTTTATATTTTGCACACCGATGCAGTTTGAATTTGGAAAAGTATAAAAGACTAAAGTTGTAGGTCTCTTCAACAGTTTTCTAACAAGTCTTAGATCACCTCATTCCGAGGTCATATGAGAAAGTTATAACCAAAATACCGAAGGGGTATTTTCCTAGTCAGACTAGGTTTCCTGGTTCGGGTCTAACAGATTTGTTTCGGGTTTGCCTCTATAAATACCTGTATTTTTCATGAAAATTCCTTTCTTTTATCATATCTAAGAACCCTAACAGCCACCAAACCCCCATAAACCCTATTTTGAATTCTTGGAGAAGATTGGAGGCTTTCAAGTTGGGTTTTTGTTGATTTTTGGCTTTTGGAGTGGAGATCTCCTTCGACGTTGCTTCCAACAAGTTTTCCTACAACCCCAGGACAGTATCATCTCTACTAATCCCCCTCCCGGTTTTTAAAATAATTTTGAAGAGTTTTTAATGAGTTTTATAGAGCCTAATCAATTAATTTGTGTATAAAAATTGGATCTTTTGTATATATGTATAAAGACTAGGTCTTTTCATATTAAAGAGATTAAGCACGAATTTACAGAAGTATTTTAAGATCTGAAAATAATTTAAAATATTGTTTATCTGAATTTAGATATCTTATTCTTCGTTTTAAAGTTTCGTGCATGATTGAAGGTTTACATATGATTTCTTGTGCAAATAATCATGCTTGTTATGTTCTGCTGAAAATCTGCTGCACATATATACTATTGAACTAGAAAATTAAAATAACAAATGAAATCCAAATTGAACCAAACTAATGCCAATTGAAAGATATGTGAATCTAGTTTTCAAAACAGAAAACCATATCTAAAGATAGTTTTTCTAGAGAAAGATATTCTCAATTTACTAATGATATGTTCTGCAGAAAACTGCAGATGTGCTGATTTGAAATAAATTGATATATTACGTAAAGGTTTCTTGAGTTTCCCTCTTGTTTGTTATTTTTGAGAGAGTTTCTCTATCTTGTACTGTTATATTATAATGATTAAGAGTTGTTTAATAACTGGGATGATGGTGAACTTCAGATGTGGACACGCACACCAAGATTTGTGCATGTATGCTATATTGTGTTAGATTGACACACTTTTGACACGAGTTAAATTGATAAACACATATGAATAATGATGTTCTATACGTATCCGGAAATAGGAAGATGAAACCTATTTGCTGCAGAACGATTGAGTAAGAGTATTACAATAGTATCGTTATTACACGTATCCGGAAATAGGAAGATAAAACCTATTTTCCGCAGAACGATTGAGTAAGAGTATTACAACAGGATCGTTATTATATGTATCCGGAATAGGAAAATAATAAACCCTATTGCTGCAGAGCGATTGAGTAATGAGCATTACAAAAGTATCACTATAGTACAAGATGATGTACACATAGATATTTGATCAGTTGTAGGCTTTACTTCCATGATAGATTGCCCGCGAGTAGGGTATTTCCTTTGAGATTTTGATGCACCCGTTATGAATGGCAGATATTTTTATTTTAGCAATTGTTAATATCCTCTTATATTAGAGCAGGTCAATCAGACATAATTCGAGATGAGATGATTATTCTTTATGTTGGAGATTGGAGTATTTATCATTGATTATTTGTTTTTCATTCATAGAGGGTTATATGAATGATTTGATATATGTATGTACTGACTCTATTTTCTTATATACTCCTACCCCTTCCCCTGGGAGAGGTAGTGATGATCTCGCTAGCGCTTTGACGCTCGTTGATTTCCCCCCTTTCAGGCAGTGAGTTTGGCGCACGGAGAGTCGCAGGTTGATGGGACTTCTTAGTTGTCCATTTAGTTACTTATCATATTTTTGTAGTTATTGTAGAACTCCACATGTAGTTGATTATTTTCAGAATCTAGATTGGTATTTTGTTTCATAGAGTTGAGAGCTATTATGAGACTTTGTTTATGTGACTCATTGTATTTGAGATTCAGTTCAGACTCAGAGATATGTCTATTTCATCCCAGTTGGGCTCATTATTGATTTTTCATATGCTTCTTCTGTGTACATTCGGTGTTGTTCTTTTTCTATTTCTATTTTTGCCTGTCCGTACCATCACCTATTTATTGTTTCCACTAGAGAGATAGTGATTGTGATGGTAAAACATTTCGTAGCATGGTGTTTGGTGCTTGGCAAGTTTGACAATCCGGGTTTAACCTGGGACTGCAGCCTTGTGTGAACCCTGGGGCGTCACACTCACCCTCACCCCCATCCCCACCCCCAACCCTCACCCTCACCCTTAACTAACCCTAACCCTAACCCTTAACTAACCCTAATCCTAACCCTCACCCTCACCTAACCCTAACCCTAAACCCTCACCCTCACCTAACCCTAACCCTAACCCTCAACCTCAACCTCACTATCACCCCCACCCTCACCCTCACCTAACCCTAACTCTAACCCTCACCCTCACCTTCACCCTCCACTAACCCTAACCATAACCTTAACCCTCAAACTCACCCTCACCTCACCCCCACCCCTCACCCTCACCCTCACCTAATCCTAACCCTAACCCTCACCTAACCCTAATCCTAACCCTAACCCTCGCCTATCCCTAATCCTAACCCAAACCCTAACCCTCAACCTCACCCTCACCATCACCCCCACCCTCACCTAACCCTAATCCTAACCCTAACCCTCGCCTAACCCTAATCCTAACCCAAACCCTAACCCTAATCCTAACTTTAACCCTAACCTCACCGAACCCTAACCCTAACCCTAACCCTCGCCTAACCCTAACCCTAACCATAACCCGTATTAAATTTAATTTTTTTATATTATAATTTTATCAAGATGAACATTTTTTATTAGGGTTTGGGTTTTCTTGCATAATTTTTTTGTTTTACCAAAATTAAACTCTAATTGTAAAAATTAAACTATAATTGCAAAAATTAAAAAAATCTCTCTTTCTCTCCTCCCCTCAATCTCTCCTTCTCTCTCCCTCTCTCTCTCGGCTGACCGCCGGACGGACGGCGGTCGTTGGTCGGTGGCCGCCGCGTCGGCCCCGAGAGAGAGGAGAGCAGAATGAGAGATTGAGGGGGGGAAGAGAAAGAGAATTGAGGGGGAGGGGTACCTGTAGAGAGGCGGATGAAGAGAGTGGTGGGCGCGCGGGAGACTCCTCCGAACGGCGGAGCGTCGGTGGCTCGTCCAGACACGGCGCGAGAAAGCGGGGGGGTGGTGAGAACGAGATCGAAAGGGAGGAGTGGGGGGGATTTGAGACAGCGGGGGAATTGAGGAATTCGGATTGGGCGGGCGGCTGCCAAAAAATTTGGTGCCCGCAGCCAAATTTGCCGATCCCATTTTTAGCAACGAAAAATCCGTCGCTAAAAATGTCTTTAGCGATGGAAATATTCAGTCACTAAAAATCCGTCGATAAAGTTTTAGTGACGGAAATTTTCCGTCGCTAAAATTACAATTTCCGTCGGCAAATTTTTTTTGCTTACAGCACTATAGCGATAGAAATTTCCGTCGCTATATGTCATGTTATAGCGACGAAAATTTCCGTCGCTATAGTTCCGTAGGCAAAACTCTATTTTCTAGTAGTGGATAGGGTCGACTGATCCCGCCTTTCGTGTTGACATGAAAGAAGGTCGACTTGATGAGTCGGCGAGGTCGAGGCCTCTATTGGGCTTGGTCCACTCAAGTGGGTTTGAGGTTATTTTGCTAGGACTCTTATTGGATCATTTTGCAAAAGCCCGTATCTTGGGTGAGTGAATATCATAACAGTTGGCCCCTTTCGCTTGGAGTCGATTTTTAGTCTGTTCCAAGAGAAATAAGATATGCTCTGATCAATACAAGCCTGCTGGGAACGAAAAAATGAGAAGTCTTTATCGGGCATTCATCGTTGACTCCGCTTCTCAGAGTTGACGTTATCAAAAATCTGAATCGTCTTTTTTGGAGATAAAGTGTGTACATAATGGAGGATCTTCCACTTTTTGAGTATTGGGACGTGGGGCATTAAATAAGGGTGGCGCTTCGTGTTTCGAGTGTAGGCATATAAAATTGCTTATAGGTCCCCTAGCATAACTCGGCACAAACCGACGAACCAACGAGGCGACGAGATCGACGAATCGCACGCAAGCAACGGAATACATCCATTCGCGTGCGGGATCAAGCCAAGTGTTCGAAGAGTCAACGAGTCATCCAACCGAGAGCGGACTCGAACGAATCACGATCGAATCAAGATCAGTTTCGGACTCAGATTCAGAAGTGGATTTACTGCCTAATCAGGATCCGGACTTACTGCCAAATCTGGAATCAAGTCAACGAGTCGTTTCCAGGTCAATCAACCACACAACAGAAACACAACCGAATCAAGTCCAGATCAACAACGAAACACAGAACCGGACAACGGAAAATGACGGAACGAACAACACCCGGAGGGGCTCGGCCGAAACCGAGCCACCTCAAGGTGGCTCGGCCCAAGCTGAGCCACCCTGAGGTGGCTCGGCCAAAGCCGAGCCACCTCAGGGTGGCTCGGCATGAGCCGAGCCACCCTCAGGTGGCCCGACTCCCCCCCCTCTCTCTCTTGTGCACAAAGGCACAGTTCAGAGAGGCTATAAATAGGGGGGGTGGTTGTTCATTTGAGGGACTTCTTCTGAAACTTTTGAGAGAGCCGAAACTCTGCCGGATTGTCACCTCAACTCGGAGATCTGAAGGCTTGAAGACTTGGAGACCCGGATTTGATTCTTAGCGAGCACCCGCACCGAAAAAGGCAGGAGTTCGAGAGAGTCTAATCCTCAGATCTACGTCGTTACACTCCGGATCTAAGCTTGGTTCTTAGATCCCGAGATTCGAGCGGTCGTTTCCTTGGTGAAACGATCCCTCCCGGCTATTATCTCCTTGGTGGGATAATACCCGTAATACGTCGTAGATCTGCTTGGATCCAGATCACGCGGTGGTCCACGGTAAGCAACCCCGGCGCAGGCAAACAACCCACAGAAGCAAGAGACCGGATAACAGGATCTTGTGATTTGTTCGGTAAAAGAGAGAAGTTGTAATTTTGATTTCTTTGTTTTATTTTGATTTTCATTGTAAGCCGGATCTTATAAAAAGACCGGATCTCTTTGTAACGCATAAAGTTGTTAACTGAGTGCAATGACATCGATAATGAAGAAAACACCAACTTTTCCCGCGAACAATCTGGCGACCACAGTGGGAGCCACCGATCTCACTGCTGAGATCGGAGCGTCGCAGCCGCGGATCTCGATCCCGGTCGTGGAGGAGGTCGAGTATGAGTTCGACCAACAGAAGTACGAGGAGTACGTGTCCTCGTCTGGATCTACCTCCTCCCCCAAGTCCAAGAAGTTTCAGAAGTTCTCCTCCAGGAGAAAAGTCCGTTGGTGCGAAGAAGTTGAAGCCACCAACGACGACCTCACCCCATTCGACGCCGAAGTTGCGTCAGGTGAAGTCCTACCGGCCTCGAAGCAGGTCAAATCCGCCGTCGAAGGCGTGGTGATTCTCTCTAAGAGAGCTCGCCAGAGGCAGCGCCAACGCCTCGCGAAGCAGTTCGCCAAGGCCATGGAGTCTGTTGACGGGGTCCGTTACCATGCGGATCTGAAGAACAAACGAGGCAAACAGCCTCAACAGCAAATGAAGGATGGTTCCTCCAAGCCATCAACAATGGAGTGGGTTCGTGTCAAACGGGACCGCTCGACACTGGAGGAACGTATCCGCAAGCGCCGCGCATTATCTGCGCAAGCGCGGGCTAAAGCTGAAGAAGCCCGTCGCAAGCTACAGCGTGAGGTGGCCGAGAAGCAGCCATCGACTCGCAAGGTTTGGAAGCCGAAGTCTGGAGTGGTTCAGACTAAGGAGCAAAACCCGCAACCGCCAAAGGTTCAACACCCGGCAAATCAATCCAAACGGCCGGTGATTTCTGCAACTGCTCCGGGAAATCCTGCAGGACCATCCCAGGAGAGAAAGTCAGTTTTGGAGCGCCTCGGTCCTATTCCCAAAGAACGAGGTAAAGCTCCAGTCCAAGAACGCTTGGGACCAATGAAGAAGTCCCAAACAATATCACATGCTGGAGGTCGCCGCAACCCGCAGCACTTGGAGAAAATTGCGGCGCCCAAGCGCACAACTTTGCGCATAGAAGTACAGGAGCCTGCTGGAGATTCACGCTCACAAAGGCGCGTTTCAAGGCGTGCGACTCTGGACGGTCCGAAGAAGATAAACCATCCTCAGAAGGAAATGTTGTCGTCTGATGACGACGACGTTATACCTGGGAGAATGTGCCAACACACGATGGGTTGCTCCAACCGTCAAACGGACGAGCTGTACTATCGTGCAGGGGGTACGAATAAAACCAGAAAGAGGAGCCCTCAAAGATTAGAAGCGCAATGTCCTTGCTCGAAGCTTATTCGGGCAGTACTCTCAGAATGCAACTGTGTCAAGACAGTCCCTGACAGGGTTTCAGTATTCGAGAGACTTAGTGTCGAAACGCCAAAACCAAGGCATAGGCGTTTCCAACGAAGAAGAATAGCGGTCAAAGACGGTGAACATCCGAGAGTCACCGCCAACATGACCAACAGAGGGACGTCGATACGAGATGATCTCGAAACAATACTGAAAGCATCCCGACCTAGAACCCGTCTGCAGTCCGGAGCCATTGAACGAGCAACCTATGGTAGGGTTCGGACAAGACACCCTTCAGAAGATGAAGAATCCGATGCCGGTTCCGCGGTGGCGTCAGATAATACTGTATCCAGTGAGGGACAACCCCGCGAGGCCCTGATGATAAGCGCGGAACAGATGGCCAAGATGCTTGAAGACGCTTTGGCTAAACAGAAAGAAAGTTTCAAATTTGAAATGGATATGGCCATGCAGCGGATGAGAGAAATGCATGACCAACAGATCCAAGCATTGGCGAACCAACAAGGCGAGCAGAATCATCGTAACCCGATTAATCTGGAAGATGAGGATGCGAATGCTCGTAATACCAATGATCCTCCCGTCAACGCAGGGGGTGGTAATGAGAATGCTGGCGAAGAAACCAGCGAAAACCTGAAGATCAAAAATCTCGAGAGCAAAATCAATACGTTGATTTCCGCTCAAGAGACAAAAAAGACGGGCATTCCTTGTCCATACCCAAGGGAGTGGGAATCAATCCCATATCCGGCGAAGTTCAGTCTAATTAACTTCACGCCGTTTAATGGGATGGGTTCCCCTACTCAGCATTTGATATATTTCAAATCGCACTTGGGAGTCATCTCTGGTAATGAACCTCTGATGGTGCGGTCATTCGTTGGCACTCTTCGCGGAGCCGCCTTCGATTGGTATCGTCGCCTCAAGCCAGGGAGCATAAATAGCTGGGACGACATGGAGTCAAAGTTCCTCGCAAACTTCTTCGATGACGACACCGAAGTTTCTATTGGGTCATTGCTCGATGAGAAGCAGAAAGACGGGGAGTTGGTCGACACCTTCGTCAAGAGGTTCCGCAACAAGGCGATGAATTGCCGGGACCCGATCACCGAGGAGTTTATACTCCAGACCTGCCACAACAACCTCTCGCTGGACGTGTTGGAAGCAATGGGCACGGCACCATCCAAGACGTGGAAGGATTTGAAAGTCCGAGGGGAGCAAGCTGAGCGGTTCATCAAAAGGAAGAAGGCGGAGAGAGGTCAACCGGCAACAAATCTTCCGAAGCAGAACTTTAACCAAAGAGGAAAAGGTAAAGCTCAGTTTAATGCTGTTGATGCTAACCAAACCTTTCAGTTGCAACCTCAGCAACAGCAGCAGCAACGGGCACCGCAACAGCCACAGCAGCAACGAGCGCCACAGCAATCCCAACCTCATTGGCAGCAGCGGTCCCAGAAGCAAAAGTCTTTGGAGCCAAGGTTTCCAAAGACATACTCCTTCAAAGACGACGAGGTGCCCGGCATTTTCAAATATTTGTTGGAGAACAACAAAATCCAGCTGCCAGCAATCGTGGATCAGGAGGGAGCAAACAAGGTGACGGACCCAAAGTACTGCGCGTATCACAGAGCGGTCCATCACCCTACGAGGTCGTGCTACCACCTCAAGGACAAAATCCAGGCACTCATTGACGTGGGCGTTATAACCCCGAAGCCTGCCAAGAACGTGGGAGCGAACGCCGTATCAATCAGTTTCGGATCGGTACCTACGACTTGGTTCGAGCCAAAGCACATCACCAAAGTCGGGATGAAGACGGTGAACGACGACCCGCATGGACAGCGCCAAAAAGGACTTGTGCCGCACACAGCTCCAAATGGTGAAATCCTATGGGTTCACCCCGACCTAATTGAAGATGAACAATGGGCCGGATCGTCATCAAAGAAGAAATCCAAAGGGAAAGGAAAGTCTTGCTGTGGAGTCTCTGCTATCCCGGGAGAAGATGACGAAAGTATTCTCGCTTTTCCACTCTCCGAAGAAGAACAAGAGGTCTTCGCCACTAGAAGCGGAAATGAGTATCACTACAAATATCCACCACCCAGTGAACAGGGGGTGAATAAACGAGGACCAGCCAAAACTCTCACGGAGATGGGGGTGATTGCGAGTACTACACCGGGTGAAGATGCTAGAAGACAGCCGGTGAATAAACCAAAAGAGAAGAATCCTCAGGAGGTGCAAAATCCGAAGCAGCCTCGTTTCAGTCGCCCGATTGGAAGAGACAAACCGGAAAGCTCGAAAACTCCGCAAGTCTTCGACATTATGGCGCAATTAGCCAACATTCCTGCACGGATAACGCTGTATGAGTTGCTGCGATTATCCAAAGAAACCAGGGAGGCCCTACAAGAAGCTTTGGCCAATGCAGAGGTATTTCTGACTCAAGTCAAGCCGGTGCATGAACAGCCAGAACCGCTGAGTCAACAGTGCAACATGGCGACTAAGAACCTTCCCTGCATCACCTTCACCAAAGAGGATATGCAAACGAAAAATTCGAATCACGATCGGCCCCTATACTTCGTCGGATACATTGGTTCCAGCGAAGTCAACCGGATCCAAGTCGATCCGGGTTCCGCTGTGAGCATTATGCCACTTCGTCTGATGCACAACCTTGGCATTCCGGTCAGCAAATTAGCGTCTACAGGCACGGTTATATACGGATTCAACACCAGCGGGTCAAGGCCTTTAGGTAAAATTCGGGTAAAGTGCCAAATGGGCGATCTGAAGACAGAGGTCACGTGCTATGTTATTGATGCTGAGACGTCATATAACTTACTATTGGGTCGGCCTTGGATCCATAGTAATGTTATAGTTCCCTCTACCTTACATCAGTGTCTGAAATATGTCGACACTGATGGAAGAGTTAGGACGGTGGTCGCGGATAAGCAACCATTTAAAGGGTTTGAGAATTATTTCACTGATTCTCTCCTTTATGGTAACGAATCCGATACAGAACCATCGGTCCAGGGCGCGGACAGCGGAGAAGAAGCTGACTCCGAAGCCGGATTCGATTACAATGGTGGTTTTGTTCTAAATGACATTGTACCCTTTGTAATCAATCTTGACGATGATCAATCGTCAGATGGCAGTTGTAACTGGCAACTTGCCACCGATGAAATAAATGATGATTTAGAGTACTCCTTGTCTTTTGATAATATGATGACGGAATTGTATAATAATTCTGGTTTGCATATGCCGCTCCGATCATCCTATGTAACGAAAGAACGCCTCCAACATTCTTTCGGAACAACCATGATCATCCCGAACAAAATAAAGGGCGCGAAGGAAATAATTTACGGTAAAGGGAAAAGTTCTCCATTACGGGATCATTTCCTAAGTGAAGATGAAGATGATGACAAACCCGGTCGGCATTTGTCTAAGTATAGTCCGGAAGCACGCAAGCTTATGGAAAAGCAAGGATACGACTTCACACTCGGAGAAGGTTTATATTTCGATCGAGGTCCTCGTAATCCAGCCAAAGCAGTATATGTACCGAAAGGGAAGCCTGAGGATTATTATAAATATGGACGAGGCTTAGGTTATGTTTCATCAGATGAGGAATGTAGTTGGCAGATCATTGATCAAATTGCTAACAAGCCTAAGAATGGATACTCTCCCGATGCTTCAGAGTGGGACTCTGATACAAGTCTGGGAGAAATGTTCAAAACCTTAATGTCAAACATGACTACAGCAGATCCATCCACGCTGGAGGATGATGATCAAATGCCAACGTGGGAAGACCCGTGGGTGCATCATCTAAGTATGCAGTACGGTGACAGGTTCGAACAGAGAGAACCACCAACCGAAGATGAAGTAGTCCAAATTAATATGGGCGATGAGGCCAATCCAAAACCCATATTCATCAGCGGTAGTCTTCCCCCAGATGAGAAAGAGGAACTAATCGCCCTCATCAGGGAATATATCGACGTCTTCGCCTGGAACTACGAAGATATGCCAGGGCTTGATCCTAATGTGGCAATGCATCACCTCGACATCAAGCCGGATGCCAAACCTGTCAAACAACAGCAAAGACGGTTTCGTCCGCAGATTATGGAAGCCATTGAGGCAGAGGTTAAGAAGTTGATCGAATCAGGATTTATCCGAGAGGAACAACATCCAGACTGGTTAGCCAACATCGTTCCCGTCATGAAGAAAAATGGCAAAATCAGGATTTGCATCGACTTCAGGAATCTGAATGAAGCATGCCCAAAAGATGATTTTCCTCTCCCAATCACGGACGTCATCATCGACAATACATGCGGATTTGAGAGGATGTCCTTCATGGACGGCTTTTCGGGATATAACCAAATCAAGATGCATCCGGAGGATGAGAAGCATACGGCGTTTAGAACACCTCTCGGTGTCTTCTGCTATACAGTGATGCCTTTCGGCCTGAAGAATGCCGGTGCCACATACCAGCGGGCGATGACTAAGATTTTCCAAGAGCACCTCCGGAAAACAGTCGAATGCTATGTTGATGACTTGGTTGTAAAAAGCCGCAGCAAAGGGGATCACATCAAGGACCTGAAGACGATGTTCGATCTCATGCGGAGCCACCAGTTGAAGATGAACCCTACTAAATCCTTCCTTGGAATGTCCAGCGGAAAATTCCTTGGATTCGTCGTTACCACTAAAGGTATACACATCGACCCCGATAAAGTAAAGGCGATACACGAACTGCAACCTCCAAGGAATCTGAGAGAGCTTAGAGGATTGCAGGGGCGTTTAGCTTATATCCGGAGGTTCATCTCAAATCTTTCTGGGAAATGCCAACCTTTTTCTAAGCTAAACAAGAAAGGGGTGTCATTCATCTGGGACGACGCCTGTCAAAAAGCATTTGAAGATATTAAAACATATCTAACAAATCCTCCTGTTCTCGTTGCACCAAAATCAGGTAAACCGTTCTTGATTTACATCAAGGCGATGAACCATTCGATCAGTGCTTTGTTAGCACAAGATGATGACAATGGTCACGAACAGGCAGTTTATTATTTAAGTCGGACTTTGGTGGGCGCTGAGTCCCGATATCCGATGATCGAGAAAGAATGTCTCGCATTGGTATTCGCAGTGCAAAAGATGCGGCATTACTTAGTGGGACAGACGATTTACGTAATCTCCGGCGTTAATCCCGTGCGAGTATTTATGACACAACCGGGTTCGATGAACTGGCGTTTGGCAAAATGGGCCCTCCTCCTATCCCAGTACGATTTGCACTTCAAACAGCAGAAGTCGGTCAAGGGACAAGCAATTTGTGATCTTTTGGCGGCAAGCCCGACCACAGATACGGCGGAAGTATATGATGACTTGCCGGATGAAACCCACGAGGTTAATACTACATCGTCGCATCAACAAATATGGCAACTATATTTCGATGGTGCTTCAAGAGAGGTTAATAGGGTAATAACCCCCGGATGTTCTACAGTCTCCTCCGGAGTTGGAGTCGTCCTAGTTTCTCCGGGAAAGCATGTAATACCTCGAGCCTATTCGCTAACGGGTCCATGTTCCAACAATGTGGCCGAGTACAACGCGCTTCTCATTGGACTCAGTTTCGCCAAAGAGCTGGGGGTCGAATATCTTGAAGCTTTCGGAGATTCGCAGCTAATAGTCAACCAAGTCCGTGGAGAGTATGAAGTCAGGAACCAAGACCTGATACCGTATCACCAGGAGGCCATCAAAATGGCGGAATCCTTTGAGGAATTCTTCATTGAATACATCCCTCGCCTCCAGAACGCTTATGCAGATGCACTGGCGGCACTAGCAGTGTCCCTCGCACGACCGCCTGAAACAGAGTTGCTAGTCACAGTAAGATCGCATCAACTCTTCGTACCCCTATACAATATGGGTACCGATGAAGAAGAAGATGATAGGGGCCCAAACACCAAGGAGGTGAACTCAACTCAAATCGGGTCTGAGTCCCGAGATTGGCGCTTTCCTATCATTGACTACGTCCAATATGGCATCTTGCCGGAGGATGTAAAAGAAAAAGAATCTATTCGCCGAAGAGCACCACGGTTCTTTTACAATATCGAGACCCGTACGTTATACCGCCGGGGGTATGACGATTTGCTCCTCCGATGCCTTTCGAACGAAGAAGCAAAAGAAGTGCTTAAGGAAGCGCACGAAGGAGAATGCGGTGCGCATCAACCTGGTCCCAAGCTATATGATCGAATCAGAAGAATGGGATATTATTGGCCAACAATGGTACGTGACGCAATCGAATATGCACGAGAATGTCACGCCTGTCAAGTGCATGCAAATTATATGCACCAACCGCCAGAACGATTACACACATCAACCACATCCTGGCCATTCGAGACTTGGGGTATGGACATTGTCGGTCCAATTTTTCCCCCTTCAGTCAAAGGTGATCGGTTTATTCTCGCTATCACTGACTACTTTTCAAAGTGGGCTGAGGCGATTCCGCTTAAGGAAGTGAAGACAAACAACGTCATCAACTTCATCAAGCATCATGTCATATACCGACACGGCGTGCCGAGACGGATCATCCACGATAACGGTCCACAGTTCATAAGCAACGCTTTCATCAGGTTTTGTGATAAATTCAAGATCGAGGATGTATCATCAACAGCGTATTATCCAGCTGCAAACGGATTAGCTGAAGCTTTCAATAAGACGATCATTAAGATCCTGTCTAAGCTCGTGAAGACCAACAAACGAGACTGGGACGATAAACTTGGGGAGGCACTCTGGGCTTATCGCACCACCATACGCACTCCTACGGGAGCTACTCCGTACTCGTTAGTATATGGATGCGAAGCGGTGCTACCTTTGGAAATTCAAATTCCCTCCCTTCGGATCGCTCTCGCAACGGAGATGACGACCGAAGAACAACATCAGAAGCGTCTCGAAGAGCTCGAGAGGCTGGATGAAAAGCGTTTGGAGGCTCAACAACACATCGAGTTTTACCAAGCCAGGATGTCAAGGGCTTTTAACAAAAGAGTCCGACAGAGAAGCTTCAAGGAAGGAGATCTGGTCCTCGCTGCTCGCCGACCAATAATTCTCACCTCCAAGAAGAAAGGTAAATTTGAACCCAAATGGGAAGGACCGTTTGTGATAGACACAGTCTATTCAAACGGCGCTTACCGTCTGATTTCCCTAGAGGGCGCCAGGCAATTAATGCCAATAAATGGGAAGTTCCTGAAAAAGTACTATCCCTAGTACATTCAGGATAACTCATTTACCGGGAAGTTCCTCGAAGAATATTACACTTAATATTTTAGAGGATAACCCGAAATCATTGTCTCCACCAAAATCCCTCACTGATCAGTTCCAATTGACAGTGGGTCCACAAAAAATGTCCATATGACCTTCTTGACTCTTTCCATAGACAAGAAGGTCCCCTTTCAGATCGGAGTCTCCTTTCGATAAACGAAAGAACTCCTTTCTTTTCTCTTTGGTCAAGCCTTCCCATGGTTATAGCCAAAGTTGAAATTCCACTTCGATAAACGAAGAACCCATTTTCAGTTTAGATAACTCATCCTATAAAAGGCAAGTTTATCTAAATTTTCCAGATTCTCGGAGTGGACACCCCACTTCTAGTTTCTTCCTCGCTGGAAATAGAATATAAAATTCTTCCTTTCCAGGATCAGGGAATAGAATATAAAATTCTTCCTTCCTTGTTTTCGGGTTCGCCTTCACCCTAAAAGAAGACCGGGAAATAGAATATAAAATTCTGCCTTTCCCGCATCGATCTTTTCCGAAATTTATCAATTTAGGATTCATCCTAGGAAGTTTATCCCGAATCCTAAGCAGGGATAAGTCTGCGCCTGACACGCGCTGCCGGTTAGTTCTTAACCGTTTAAAAAGAACACCCGTTCACATATTCGACATTGTGACAGGTTGTTATTAATAACACCAGAATCCATGCCTTACACGCATGGGGAATTTCATCCTGAATCCTAAGAAAGGATATGCCGACGCCTAACACGCGTCGCCGGTTTAGTCTTTCTCCTTGGAAAAAGACACCAGAGTTCGATTCTGGGGTATTCTATCCTGAAACCTAAGCAAGGATAAGTCTGCGCTTAACCTGCGCTGCCGGTTAGTTCTTAACCGTTAAAAAGAACACCCACCCATATATTCAACATTGTGGTAGGTTGTTATTAATAACACCAAAATCCATGCCTTACACGTGTGGGGAATTTCATCCTGAATCCTAAGAAAGGATATGCCGACGCCTAACACGCGTCGCCGGTTTAGTCTTTCGCCGTAGAAAAAGACACCAGAAGACCAGTCTGGGGTATTTTATCCCGAAACCTAAGTAGGGATAAAGTCAACACCTAACACGTGTTGCCGGGTAGCCTATTCCCGTAACAATGGCGAAGTCTATGTATTCGACATCATAGCACGAAGTCTAAGGGAGTTCATTCCCTTAGCACAACGTTACATGCGGAACGGATTTAGACAATCCGCATGCTAGCCCGACTCAAACGGTAGTCGGTAAAGGCTAATCAAACCCGTTGAAGGCTGGGGGTTAGCCAAAAATCCTAAAGTCAACACCTAACACGTGTCGCCGGGTAGTCTATTCCCGTGAGAAAGACGAAGCCTATGTATTCAAAATCATAGCACAAAGTCTAAGAGAATTCACTTTCTTAGCACAACGTTACATGCGGAACGGATTTAGACAATCCGCATGCTAGCCCGACTCAAACGGTAGTCGGTAAAGGCTAATCAAACCCGTTGAAGGCTGGGGGTTTGCCAAAAATCCTATGAGTATTATGGTCAATCATTTCAAGCGGAATGAGGAATCATAATAAAGACAAAGATAAAAACCAGTTCCACTAAAAGGATCAAATGTCAAAGTTTACAGCAAATAAGATCATACATCAAGCCCATGGCTAAAAACCTGCTGACTAAACTCAGACAGCTTCTCATCATAAGCTCGCCTAAGCTCCTCCTGTAACTCAGCTCTGACAGACTCTTCGTTCGCGGCTAAAGTCCTCACAGCATCCTCCTCTGTCTCAGCCAGTGTCTGCTTCAAGGACTTCAGCTCATCAGATAAAGCAGCATGTGCTTGCTGAACGTGCATCTTCGCGTCCTCCTTCTCACGGAGTTCTCGCCGGAGCTGATCTATCTGAGAATCAAGCTCATCAAGTGAAGATGATCTAGTGGCAAGGTCAGCCTCAACTCGATCTATTCGGCCCCGCTGCACCTGGACCTCGAGCTCAGCAACCATCCGAGTACTACGCCATGTCTGTAAACGAGCGTCCAACTCGGCAGCAATAAATGAAGAGGCACCGGCATCCCGGAGCTCATGAAGCATCTGAAACTCATGCTCTAAGCGATCAAGGTCATCAACCATAGCCGTCGCTAGGTCCGGGTATCCCATGTCCCTTATTAAATTTACCTTGGAATCAAGGTAGGGTTTAAACTGGCGAAGAGAAAGTCCGTCGTGGAGGAGCTTGCCAATTATAGCATTCAGGGAGGAGAAATAAGAGCGGACTTCTACGCTGATGAAGATCTTCTCAGGGTCATTGCCCGATAACAGCTCTTTAACGAGGACATGAAGCTGAGAAGGAAGCCCTACACAAAGAAGAGGAATTCGTCAAAAGCTTCAACGAGGAAAGGAATGGCATTGCTCAGTTAATTAAATTATACCTCCTTCCCCTCGAGTCACTGGGGGTGATGGAGATGTAACGACTGTAGCAGCATCGACTGGTGGAGTTGGTCGCACAGCCGGCTCAACAGGGTCAGCCTCAGCGAAAGCTCCTGTTAGACACAAAACAGAAACATCATTTTATAGTTGCATTAGTCAAGGAATTGGCTAGTCCTATAGTTAGCTTGAGAAGAGGCACGCACCTTCAAAATAACCGTTCCCGGGAGTCTGAGGGAGTACAGACTCAGGAAACATATCCTGAGGCGGCTGGCCATCGATCTGAGGAGAGTCATACATGAAGCTGAACATAGAAGTGTCCATAGGCAGGCCCTCCCCATCGAAGTCATCAATCGAAAAATCTGACATAAAAAGATATAAGTATGAAGGAGGAGGAAGGAAACTATGGCCAATAGAGACAAGTTACCTCTTGAAGATGTACCTGGAATCACCGAACTGGGTCCTTCATTGACAGACTCCCCAACATGGGCGGTCTCTGCAGGCTTTTCTACCTGGGGCGGTGAGTCAGGCTCACCAGGAGATGCACAATCATCAGGACTCATCTCGCCTTCCTCACGATATCCTGCATAGGATGGGAAAGCATGAGCCAGAAGTTCTAAACGATCAAGAAAATGATCTATAGAATAGACGTTACCTCCGTCACTAACAGGATCCTCACCAGCCAAGTCCATCTCTGATGCTCGTGAAATTGCAGGCGGCTTGTGGGCTAATCTTTTCCGCCTATCAGCACGGACAGCAATCGAAGGTCTGGCCCGGGTAAAAGGACGGAATTCGTCGTCACTGTTGATCGCTGTCCCTGAAACAACGAATAGTGGTCAGAAATAGTAATTTGAAAATGCAAGAAAAAAGAAAGATAGGTGACTAACCTTGCTCCAAATCTGCCTCGTAGTCTTCAGGGTCTCCGCCTGAGGCCTCTCCAGCAGAACTAAAGGCCCTGTGACCTTCTGCATCAAGTCGGCGGGTCTTGCCCTGAGCCCTCTGTGATCGAGCACCGTCCTGGATAACACGAGAATCAAGTTGAGAGGCTTCTTCGGTCACCAACTCTTCGATAGGCTTCACACGGACAGTCTTATTAGCTGCTAGCAACCACTTGCAGCTCAGGAAAGTGAGGTTCAACTGTCGCTCAGTACCTGGGAGACTGAACCTAGCTCCAGTGCAACCAGTCACGGTCCACAACCATGCACGAAGACCGTCCACCAGACCTCCATGAGCCCGAAGCTGCTGGCGCGGGTTCCCAACATAAAGTTGGTCATAACCGAATTTGCGGGCGAATCGGCAAGGTAGATACGGCTCTATGAAGCACTGATTCCCCACCCGGAAAGTCAGGTAACCCGGCCTAATGTTCACTAGCCAATTAAAGCAGCCCATATCCAGATAAGTCCTATACTCCCTCGGCTTCTCCTCATCAATCAAACACTCGCCGTACCGGCTGGAGAACTGTGGAAAGCAAGTGGAGAATGCCCAGCACTTGTGGACTTGTAGCTGACGCCTGATATCGGGGAATCCTCGGCCCTCCCATTCACCATTCTCAAGCAACTGTAGAAAGGGGACAGACTGATCTATGGCATTCGGTATTGACATCACGTCGGAACGATGAAGAACGAACCAAGCCATCAAATAAATATACGGGAGCTCTACCTTAATGGTAGGAATCTGAGTCGGTTTATCATCATCTCTCCGTGTAAAAGCACCAGAAATCTGCCGAAGCCCTCGATGAATGTTAGCAACCATCACCGGAAGAAGCGAAAGTTCCTTCTTGTAGGCAAGCTGAACTGCAGGATAGAGCACTTCCAGTGGCAGAGCGTCACCAGACTGATACGGGACCACACATTTCTTCAACCAGATGGCGAGATAACCGGCAAGGAGAGTCATCGGACGAATCGGTGTGGTCGCATGATATAAGAACGATCTGAATTTAGTCCCTGCAGGAAAGCCGCTCTCGGAACTGCTAATGGTATAGGATTGGGCGTTAGTCTTATTCAGCAGCTCATTAACCTCTGAAGGAGTCAGCGGTGCCAGTTCACAAATAGATTGGCCAGAATGGCTCTCCAGATTCCTGAACAAGTATGATGCGAACTGCTTCAGGCTCACATTTGCTTTGGTCCTCTTCGCTAGGGGCTTAGACTGCGCCAAAGCAATGTGGTAGTGACAAGTGAGATCCCATAAGGTCTCGTAGCGGTCGGGCACGCGATCCTTCAGCTGACTCAACTCATGGTTGGAGGGAAAGTACTCCTGGTATAACATCTGTCCCATGGGCAAACCAGAAATCTTGTGCATCTCATGTAGAGCCAAGCCCAACTCTCCGTGCCTGGTCAGAAAAGTGTTGGAATCTGGATTGTAAAGCTCGCATAGGGCAAAGAAATGCTTCGCGCTTGTAGGCAAGCCATGCATAGTGGCCCGAATGGCTGCATAAAGACCGCAAGCATGTAACTCCTCGCTCCATCGGCTCAAGACATACTTCGTCATACGAGCCCACCAAAACCTGTCCAAAGAATGGACCCAACCATAGAATCTGTGGCGCGGTGCAGGCATCTCCCGTCCTAAGATAGCGAGGCGATTCCTCAAAGTAGAAGCAGTGGTGAGGAACTCATTGCGAGGCGGAGTATCTAGCCCCAGTACTCCAGGATGTAGTCCAACAATGTGATCTCGACTCGAACCAGGAACTGCCTGATGAGTAATATAGCCGCAGTGAACGCTCTCATGTTCCTTTGTCAAACTCCACGACATCTCCCGCTTCACAGCTTGGCGCCTGAGCTCAGTCAAAGAACGGTGTCGAGGAATCTTCGGCAAATACATATAACGACTGCCAGTCTGGTAAAGCCACTGCTCAGCCTCAATAAATACTGCATCGGGATCCCTGGTAGAGTCTCCAAACAAGAAGTCAGTCTTCCTAAGAGACTGAACGGAACTGGCATCCTGCACGAGAGGCGCATCTGTGATCAGCTGGCGAAGAGCTTGATGGCCACCTTCCCTCACCACTTGGACAACTTCCAACGACGTGCCCGGAGCAAACTGGGAGGTGAGCGGAATGGGCGAAAAGTCATCAGATGTTGAATAATACTCATCACGACGTCCATTCACCGCATGCGATGAAAAAGCTCCGGAAGGATATTCCACTGAAAACAAGCAGTTAAGTGTTTGTTAATTTCAGATATAAAAGGAAATTGAATTCATCTTACAAATTGGTAAGATAGAGTCATTGCCTTATAAAGGGCGAGACGATTTGGCCACATTGCGCATTTATAAGATAGGGTATATCGACAATATATCCCTGCCTTATAAAGCACAATGCAGCGTCAAAACGCCCCCTTTATTATGAGATGTGGTTTTGACCAAGCAAAACCCATCTTTAAAGCGTCGATCCTCACCAAGGAGAATCAAGGCTTTTCCCGATCGCCTCACCAAGGAGAGCAAAATGGGGTAAAAGGACTAATTTGCAAATTCTCAGAAGAAGAGGGTTAATTTGCAAAATTTCCATAAAGCGTCGATCCTCACCAAGGAGAACCAAGGCCTTTCCCGGTTGCCTCACCAAGGAGAACAACGGGGGGTAAAATGGACCAATTTGCAAATATCCAGAAAAAAGAGGACTAATTTGTAAATTTTCGAAAAAGGTCAAAAAATTGCTCACCAGCATATGAGGGAGGCGCGCCATCAACCGATGCAGCAGGAAAACGACCTCTCGATACTCGCGACATAATGGCCTACAGAAAAAGAATTCAAGAGGTCAGATCTAGAAATAAAAATCACTTTTTTATCCCCTAAAAAGGCGAGCTTGAGGCATCAAATCACTCCCTCAACCCTTATATGCGATCCCGCTATTCCATACACTAGATCAAACATGAAATAGATCAAGATTATGGAGATATACCTGAGGGGAAGCTCGAGGATCCGACAAAAATTAGATCTTGGAAGTGCTCGAACCACGCGCTCGAGGGGCTCGAAGGAAAGTCTAAATATGGAAGTTTCGAGGGATTTCTCAGTCAAGGAAAGAAAAAAAATGAAGAAAAAACCCTCTTTTATAGCCTTGAACCAGATCTGGCTGAACCAGACCAGACCAGGGTTGAACCAGACCAAGCCAAATTGAGCCAGAATGAGCCAAATTGAGTCAGATTGAGCCTGGCTGGACCAGACCAGATCAGAATGAGCCAGATTGAGCCAGATTGAACCGGTTTTGGGCCGAACCGAACCGAACCGGACCAGACCCAGTTCAAACCAAAACTCAAATTGAAGTCGAACCGAGCATCGAAACGACTTCAAATCGAGCGACGATTTAACCCATCACTTACTCACTCTTCTCCCACAGGTTCGGAAGAGTCGGAGGATTTTTTGAACCGATTTACTGCCTTTTTTGGCTCATTTTAAGCCGGTTCAGCGCATTTGGGCGCAGGAAATACTCCGAAAAGTATACGAGTATAAACTGCTTCTTAATACTCCAATAAGGTATATGAGTATAAAGTATTCCCTATTTTTGGTTTGAGAAGTTCATGGAGAATATTGTTTATAAATATTCTTAAGGATAACTCAACCACACTACGCCGGACAACGCGTTGTGCATAAAGACTCGACGCCACAATCAATGGTCAGCTAAAAGGAATCGACTTCAAGTTCAAAAAAAAATTCCGACAAACGGTCAGACAATAAATGCAGCACCGGAACTCTTACAGACTTTTCGACAAAGCACCGAAAAGCCTGGAGAATTGAAGGAGTCAAGAACAGAAGCCATTCCGAGGTCCCGTTATACCGACTGAAGGTAGGGACAATCATATCCAAAGTATCCCAGACTCTTCTATAAAAGAACGAGACTGAAATACTTTGGAGGGGGTATCTGTAGGCATATAAAATTGCTCATAGGTCCCCTAGCATAGCTCGGCACAAACCGACGAACCAACGCCGAGCCACCTTGAGGTGGCTTGGCCATGAGCCGAGCCACCTCAAGGTGGCTAGGCACAGTGCCGGCCACCCCGAGGTGGCCGACAGTGGCTGATGGTGGCCGACACTTCTCTGTTTGCGGCCACTGTCCTGAGAGCCTATAAATAGGCCTAGAGATGTTCATTTTCGGAGGTCGAACTTTCAAGAGCCGAAACTCTGCCGGATTGAAGAGTAAACTCGGAGTTTGAAGACTTGAAGACTTGGACGTACAGATCTGATCCTCGGCGACCATCCACGTCAGAAAAGGCAGGATTTCGAGAGGAAGAAAGAACAGATCTGAGATCTACACGAGACTACACTCCAGATCTAAGCTTGGTCTTAGATCTCGAGAGCTGAGCGATTATTCCCTTGGTGGATTAATCCCTCCCGGCTATTATTCCCTTCGTGGAATAATACCCGCATAATCGTGTAGATCCGACCGGATCTAGATCGCGCGGTGGTCCACGGATTAACCCCGGCGTTGGCAAAGAACCCACACAAGCAAGCGACCGCAAAACAGGAGCTTGCGATTTGTTCACAAGAGGAAAGTTGTAATTTTTAATTTTTTTTTCTTTGATTTAGTTGTAACCGGATCTATAAAAGACCGGATCTTTGTAATCCAAGATGATAATCATTTCAATGAAAAAGAAAACAGTTTTCCACGCGAACAATGGGTATAGAACGCCTCTGAGTCAGCCAGCGCCTCTTGGAGGGCCTCTCGGGTGGACCTGGACAACCGGAGGAGGTCGTACATGGTGATTCGCGCGGGAATGCTTTTCAGTTGCGCGAGCACATTGAACCGGAAAGGCTGGCGGCTTGTGCTTGGTCCGTCCGGATTGGGATGGGTTGCTGCGACTGGCCTCGCGGGAGGTCCTGTCGGGTTCTCCGCCCTCGCGGGATATTATTTCGCAAATTCTTTCCCTGCCCTCGTGGCAAAGACGTTGGTGTCTTCTTCAGAGTCGGTCAGGGTGGTCACTGCCACATCATCTCTACCTAGGATGGCGGAGACAACGTTGTAGTGCTTCCCCTTAGCCTCCTTGGAAGGTTGTGCAGTCCACTGTTCGTCATGGAGAAGGTCTGGGTGAACCCACATCACCTGCCCCGATGGTAGAGTTTGTGGAACTAAACCCTTTACCCGCTGGTTGTAAGGATCATCGTTAGTGATCTTCAAGACCGCCTTAGGGATAGGAATTATCCCTGCTGGAGCTTGAACCTCTGGGAGATCTGTCCCGAAGCTTAAAGTGATCATATTCGTAGTCACTTGCTTTTGGACTTTCTCCTCCTTCAAAACCCCCGCGTCATAGAGGGCCTGGAGTTTGTCCTTGAGGACGTAGCATTTGGTTGTGTGATGGCCAAGGAATCTGTGATATGCACAGTAACTTGGGTCACCGGTTTTGTCTGCCTCCTCAGGCTTGGCGGTTTCTGGCAACTTAATCCGCCCACTCTTGAGCAGAGTGTCAAATGTCGCCACCACCTGATCCTCCTTGAAATCATATTGCCGCTGGGGGCGTGGTTCAAACTACCTGGGTTTAGGCTTTTGAGCGGCCTTCGGCACCGGGGAGGTGTCGACTGCCATGATCTCTTTTCCTCTCGACCGAGGAGGATTCTTTGGCGCAGCTGGCTCCGCGGCTCCCTTTTTTTACTGCGGCTCTTCGGCCTCTAGCCTTTTGATCATGTTTTCAACTTGCTCGCCTTGGCGAACAAGCTCTTTCCAAGTCTGGGTCTCTACTGCCCCGATCTTGGACAAGATGTGGATTGACAGGTTGTTGCGGCACATCTCAATCAGTGTTGATTAGGAAACTTGGTCCCGACAGTGGACTGATCGGTTCCGGAATCTCTTCACGAAGTCGTTGACCGACTCAGACTTTCGCTGCTTCTCAGCAAGGAGTGTGGCCATTGACACTTCCGTGTCGTCGTCGAAGAAGCGGGCAAGGAAGAGCTTCTCAACATCGGCCCATGCCTTGATAGAGCCGGGCTCCAGTTTACGGAACCATTAAAAGGCCACCCCCTTGAGGGTACCTATGAATAGTCGGGTGAGAATGGCGTCATTCCCCGTAAGAAATCCGGTCTGTGCCATGAAGTAGTAGATGTGCTGTGAGGGTGATCCCTTGCCATCAAACTGTACCAAGCTGATCGGCTTGAATTTCGCCGGGTATGGGACTGTGTCCCATTCGATAGGGTAGGGACGTACCACCCCCAGCTTGTTCATGTTTTGCT